>NW_008238365.1:1184481-1194498 GCF_000691975.1 Corvus brachyrhynchos
GGCGGGGAACCATCCCCAGCTGTTGTTTCACACCCCAGCTGAAGAGACTCCAGCAGTTCCAGCCTCTTTGAACTCATCCAGGATTGCTGAATAAAGTTCAAAGGTCAAACTGGTGATTAAAGTCTGGAAATACACAACTCCCTACCCAATTGTGCTGAGATTTAATAATCTTTTTATTATCCTTGAAGAGATATAATTACTTCCAACAGCCATTTATTGAAATGAGTTGGACCTGATTTCACAGAAACACAATTCCATTGGAATTGTCAGTGCTGTGGCTGCTTTGAGACATTGGTGACATCCACAGTGGACTTCAAGCAGACATATCAAAGGTTTATGAGATGATCCTGTACCAAATCATAACTTATGACACACAACAGCTGGAATGGAACTCCACCAAAATACAGCTCTGTGCCCTGCTGAGCTGCTCCTCCCAGAGCTGCTTTTTACACCAACACACAGAGATTTGGAGTTTGGTGCTCAAGGAATGAAGTCAGAGTGCAGAACTGCTCCTCTGAGCCCAGGCCCCTCCCTGCAGCCCTCACTGCTCAGGACATGGATTTGTCAGGTGAGGGAGGTTTTGGGATGGCTCCCAGCACAGAACTCTGCCCTGGTGCTGGGATTTATCCCTGGGCTCCCGGGGAGCACCAGGCCCTGCCCAAGCAGCAGCAGAACAGTTCTGTATCCTGAGGCAATTCAGGGCAAATCCCTCAGCTCAGGGAGCTCCACGCAGCACTCCCAGGCAAATTGCCAAAGTCACACAAGTGGAAAAATTTAACAATCCAGCCCTGAGCTTCTATAAACTTGGAACTGTTGCACACACACACCTGCCATTGTCCCACCTGTTGACACAACAAACACATCTTTCTCCAGAAGCAGCTACACCGACCTGTGACTCACCTCACGCTCACTCCTGGGGACTCAGTTCCATTTAAATTACACAGTCCAATTAAACTTTTTGTGGAGTTAAAAACAATTATTGCAGCAAACCCCTTACCTAGACCCTGTGTCTGTCACTTCATGAAGGTGGCCTAGGTCAAGAAGCCAAAATTCAGCAAGAGGAGATCCAGGATACAAAGAAGTGAGATCCAGGCAGCTCCTGCCTCATCACACCAGGCACCTGCAGGGTCATTTCTGAACTACAAATAAAAGGATTTAAAAACAGAGAGAAGAGGTTAACCAAGAAGCTGGAGTGGGGAAGGGATCAGACAAGTTTGGGTTTGGATGACAGGAGCTCAATTAGAGGATCACGAGTGAATTCAGTGGTGTCATAAACAGAAGAGACACAGATGGAACCCAGCCCAGCAGAGATTCTGTGCTAAAAAGGGTCTGTGCAACAGCAGGGACAGGGACAGCTCAGGAGAGGAGAGGGCTGATTATCCCAACTGGTATTTAAATGAAACGTTAGTATTTGACTGGGTAAGTAGGAAGGAATTACAATATTAACCTACACACAATTTAGAAGTTTTATCCTTTTTAAACACTGCATTTAATTGCTCTTTTCAAGCCTACACCATTCGTTATGGATAGATGAAAAAAAAGACAGGGAGCACCAACAATAGAAACTCCAAAAGAGATGGAAAGGTGGAGGGAAGGCCTGGCCCATCCCAAACCAGCAGAGGTCCTCTATCAGTCCTGGAGGCAGGAGATGGAAATAGGTGTGAGGGAAGATAAGCAGTGACTCAGGTCCTGAGTGTATTTAAAGAACGTCTATTAGTGCTAAGATTAAAAGGCATTCAGAGGTCACTAAACCCGGGTGGAAGCAAGATTGGGATGATAAAGGAGGAGGCATTAAACCCTCGGGAGCTGCACCCCTGCAGGCTCTCCCGGGACATCCAGGGAAAATCCAAGTGAGTGAGGATCAGCACGTCCCGAGTTCGAGTCTGTGGCTCCACAAGCACCAAGCTCACCCAGATGGACTTTGTGAAGAAACAAAAGATTCAGCACAAAGGGAAGTGCAGAAGGAGCTGCTCTGAATCTCCCCTTCCAGCCAGGACCTAGAGCAGCCCTGCCTCAGTTTAAATCCTGCACAAGAGCAGGGAAGACTCATCAAATCTCCCATTTCACTGTGCACATCACAGCTACCACAGCTGCAGCACAAAAAGAATTCAAAAGCATCTTCCAGAGAACTTCAGAACTGAGCTGATTTCAGAAACACAGCTTGAGTTTTTACAAGAACTCCACAGCAGCAACCCAGCAAGTTTCCAGTGTGATTAAAAGGGGGTTGGAACTGGGTGACTTGTAAGGTCCCTTCCAACCCAAAGCACTCCATGATTATGGAAAGGCAGGGAGCCCCCAGGATGCCTCAGATGAGCTCTCACACCACTGCAGCTCCTTCTCTAAGTCAATCAAACCTGCTGTTCATTTCTTGCAGGGCCCTGAAACACCTTACTTGCTCTGACCAGCAATTTTCACAGCAAATACTGAGTTTAAGCTTCTCCATGCTCCCAGAGCACTGCCCAGGTAAGGCTGGTTGACTTCTGCTTTGCAAGAACTCAGCAGGACCATCACTAATTAAAGGGCTTTTGCTGCTCCCCCAGGCCAGTTAAAAGCCCCAATTTTTCCAGAGCCAGCACAGTGGATCAAACACTTTCTCATCTCTGAGCAGTCATTAACCCTACACAAAACAAAGCTGATTAGCAAATGTAAATGTCCAGATAAAAACAGCCAACATCTGTTTAAATTTAGAAATTTATTTTGTTTAATCCACAAGCTTTATATAGCTTTAGTTAAAAAAACAAAAACAAAGAACAGTGAAAACATGACAATATCCAAAGTTCAGGTTCCTCTAAACTTTCAAAGAACACAGCTCTGAAAGTTGCTCAGACCATTCCGAAGAACCGTAACGAGACAAGATTTATGAAGGGGGCAACGACAGCTCACAAACAAAATTTATGGAACTGAAGGAATTACTTTTTTGTTTTCTGGGACTGCTGATCATGGAAACTGCCCTTTAAAAAAAGAACATAAAAATACAAATGAAATTCCAGTGTTCCAAATCAACATGTTACATCAATATAAACCCACAGTGTCCTGGTAAACAACATGCTTTCATTTATGTACCACTCTAAACTGCTATTCTTGACTGGCTTTAATGGAGACTATACAGGCAACAGTAGAAAGCATTAAAATAGAGATATACTTCCTTGGAATTCTGCAGTGGTTTTACTCCTGGGCAAGCCTACAAACCCAAAGGTTAGTAGCATCATGTAAGTGATACAAAAGAAGTCAAATGAGACCCTCGCAAAATCTGCTCAAGGCTCTGCTGGATTTCAAAGAAACAAGGGAACTGACGGTCATGTTTCAAACCTCCAAAACAAATTCCTACTGCTTCTAAAAAGTCTCACTCTAAATGAAATTATGCTGCCAATGAAAGAATGTCACTAGTACACTGTGGACACCTTTTGTAATGTAAATCCATGCCCTTTGTACATGGTGAACCTCAACCTAGCAATTATTACAACAAATGTTATATTCTAAAGCTCAAACACATTTAGCAATTTGAAATTGAATTCTGAGTACAAACCAAATAAAATGTACATTATATCAAAGGGTTGGCCTAGGAGGGGGGGGACACCTGCGCCTTCCTCATGGACCTCAGGGCCTTCTCCCGCAGGTGCTTTTCTAGGTCATCCAGGTTGTCCTCGGGTTCACTTTCTGTCTCCTTCAAACAAACACAAAGACTTGCTTCAAACACGCCAGGCCCAGCCAGGCGGAGCCCTCCCAGCACTGAAATCCCCCCCCCAGAATCCCACACCCCACGTCCCACTTTGGAATTAGGGCTGTCACAACACCAGCACTGCAGTGCACACCCACCCTGTCTGCTCACACTGGGCCTTCACAAAGTCCCAAATTCTTACCTTTTTGGGTTCTGTCTCTGCTTCCTGGTCTTCCTGTGCTGAGGTGGTGTCTGCTGCAGCCACAGCAGCAGCTGCTGCAGCCGCCGCCGCCTTCTCCTTCTTATGCTTTTTGTGCTTCTTGTGCTTTTTATCCTTTTTATGCTTCTTATCCTTCTTTTTCTTCTTCTTCTTGCCACCACCTTCTTGATCTGAATTCTGTAATAAATAATTCAATAGATGTTACAACTCATCTCTAAGGCTTCAAAATTCTCTGGCAAAGAATGGAATTGTCCCTGGGAAACACCTCAGAAGAAGAGGTGAAGATAACAACCAACCTGTTCTCTTCCCACTGGGAATAATCTCAGTTTGCACACTGAGCATAAATAAGCCCCCCTCACTTTGTAGATCATGAAACTCAGGTACACTCATGAAATGGGACAGTGCTTTTTCCCAGAAGTCTGATTTTCTGCAGAACAGCGTTTTTTTCCAGATTTGGAGCTGTTAAGCTTGAAAAATTTATGTTGCAAGTTGTTTTTAGAAGTTTTTAACTATGAAGAACGACCCCAAGCAGTTTTCCCCCCATGAATAACCCTGGGGCTGTTTGTGACAGCAACTTCCCCTAGAACCCAAAGCAGTGCTGCTTTATGGGCAGACAAATACCCTGGCAGGTGATGGGCTCTGAGTTGGGCTCTTGGCCTTTTTTGCAGGTGACCAGTTTGCAGAAGGAGAGCGAGACCGAGCAGGAGATGCAGGTCCTTGGTGTTTTTTGGGAGCTGTCTCAGGTGACCCTGACGCAGATCGGGACGAGGACACGCGCCGGGGGCTGGGGGTGGAAGCCCTGAGGAACACAAGAGTCACAGTCGGAGGCGAGACACAGAACAAGGGAATATTAACACAAGAACCAAATGAACACAAGTACTTTAACTTGGTCAAGCTGCACTGAGAAGAATTTAATTGATTTAAAAAAATAAATAGATTAATTGCTTTGCTGATTTGTTAAAAAGGACAAAACAATCCAATAGCAGAGTGGGTCCATAATGCAGAGGGATAATGCAGCCTGAAAAGCTGTTAAACAACCCTGCTGCTGCTCAGAACTGATTGCTGCCTTTCTGGTTTCACCGAGTTATAACCACAGTAAGAGTCAGGAGAACAGCAATGCTGTTTTATTGTGCAAGGCTTTCCACTCAGCTCCATTTTCCTTCTGAAAACACTCATAAGCCAGCACCACACTTTTCACTGCTTGCTCAGAAAAGCAGCATCACACTAAAGATGAAAATATTCACAATGTTAGCAGTTTATCCTGAATGGCCTTATGGAATGGCCACTTATGGAAATATTTCAGAGCTAATGAGAAGTGTTGGTTCCCTTCCACAGTTGGGTTTAAAGACAAAGTTAGGTTTTCTTTAAAGCCACCAATTAAATAGAAGGCTTTGGGGAGAGCTCATGGCAGCATTCCAGGGTCTTATAAAAAGGAGGGAGAGGGACTTTTTATGCAGGCAGGACAGGGAGGAATGGCTTCCACTGCCAGCAGGCAGGGACAGATGAGATATTGGGAAAAATTGTTCCCTGTGCGGGTGGTGAGGCCTTGGCACAGGTTGCCCAAAGAAGCTGTGGCTGCCTCTGGATCCCTGGCAGTGTCCAAGGCCAGGCTGGACAGGGCTTGGAGCAGCCTGGGACAGTGGGAGGGGTCCCTGCCCACAGCAGGGGATGGCACTGGATAAGCTTTAAGTCCCTTCCAGTCCAAACCATTCTATTAGCTATTTTCACTGCATTACAACTGAACAAAACCCCCTCCTAAAACCCAAACCCAGACAAGGAGGAGTTTTTTTACTTTGTTTTCTTGGGTTCTGGCGTTCTGGACACCCTCCTGATGGGCCTGGTGCTGGGTGAGGGTGACTGCCTCCTCTGCGGCGACGCCGACGCTCCCCGGCGCGGCGGCGGAGGACTGGAGGAGGGGTGGGAAGCTCGAGGCCGTGGTGAAGGTGAATGCCTTTTGTTTTGTGGTGGAGAACGTGTTTCCCTGTTGGATCTGCTGGGAGGAGACCCCTTCCTGTGCTTGGAAGATATGGAAGGGGAGCGCCGTTTAGCACTAGGGGAGCTCCTCTGTTTTGGCGGCGGGGAGTGGGAGACTCTGCGCTTGGACTGGGGGGAAGGGGAGGCCCTTCTTTTGGGAGGGGGAGGAGGAGAAGCTGTTCTCCTCTTAGGAGGGGGAGATGGGGAATATCGCCTCTGGATCGGGGGGGAGTATCTCCGTGGAGAGGGAGAACGTCTGCGAGGGGGTGGTGATGGAGACCTGCAAAGAGAACAAACGTTCAGGGGCCACCCAGGCATGGCAGTCAGTCAGCAGTGCCCTGCAGTCCACCCAAAGACAGGCAAAAGGACTCTAGAATTCTTTAAAGCTTCTCGAAATTTAAACCAGAATTCTTTAGAAGTTCTAAAATATAAAATAAAACTCTTTATTTTCCCAGAAAGGTTGTGGCTGCCCCATCCCTGGAAGTGTCCAAAGCCAGGCTGGATGGGGTTTGGAACAGCCTGGGACAGTGGAAGGTGCCCCTGTCCATGGCAGGGGTGGCACTGGGTGATCTTTAAGGTCCCTTCCATCCCAAACCATTCTGTGACGGTTCTGTGCATTTCAAATTCTTAAATTAAGCTCTTTGTTAAACCAACTTCCTCTGTGTCAGGGTGAGGAAGCAAAGTGGGAGGTGGTGGCTGGAGAGTCACTGTCATCTCTCATGCCGGGGAAGGGGAGCGGCGCCGGCGTGCCGGGGGCGGCGAGGGGCTCCTCCTCCTCCTGCTGCAGAAAAACAGGGATTGATCAGGAAACCCCCAGCTGAGCCACGAGGTGCTTTGTGTTCTGCTGTCACTACACAAAATCAGCTCCTTCATGCACTGTAAAATGAAATTCTACTGGGAGCACTGATGGAAAAAATGTGCTTAAATCCTTCTGAAGAGTGTGACACGATAAGTGCCTGACTGTGATCATGAGCCCACCACAGGTGTCTGACTGTCACCCTGAGCCCATCTGAAGTGTCTGACTGTCACCCTGAGTGCACCACAGCAGCCAGGACACAATTCCACATCTGCACAACCTGATCCATCACCACCCTGTAGCCAGAGAAAGGCCAAATGGTTGGAGTAATGGATGGATCATGTGCTGATTTTGCCTGGGGTAGAGTTAATTTTCTTCACAGTGTGAAACTGTGCTCCTGGAAACAGCTTTTATCTAGGGATCTGAAATCCAAAACGATTTATTTCTTGAAATGCAGTGAAAAAAAACCAGAGTGGTTGCTAAACTGCAGCTCTCTGGATTAAAATTGTTCACCAAACGAGCCATTTTCTGCTTTGCAGGGTTTACAACAGACTTCTGGAAGGGGGAATTCTAATCCAACACATACTTGCCTAGAATTTTAAAGGAGAGGAATATTGGAAAAGTGAAATATTCCTTTTTTTAAAAAAACCAATTAAGATAAAATGACTGCATAAGGGAAAAATGAGAGCAATTAAAAAGCAAAGAAGCTCATTTACATAAACTGAGATTTGATTTCAAATATGCTGGGTATTGTTCTCCAAGGCAATGAGACATTTTTATAGATAAGAGTTTGCTCCAAAATACAATGTTCTTTTATGATCCAAAAAAACCCCAGCCTTCAAATGTACTAATTGTCCTAATTAAACATGTATTTATGCAACAGGCAGTAGGTGAATTCAGTGTGTTGCAAAACAAGATCAAAGCCTTTGAATCCCAACCTGTTTTCCATAGAAATGTTTGACAGGATCCATAATTAGGGAGGTCTGCATTTGTGAGGGAGTCATCCTTATCTCCTATATCATGATGTGTGCTGTGAGTACCTGCTACCTAGGGCTTAATTACAGCCTGCTCAAGGGTCATTACATCCAATTAATAAACCCATCAAGCACTCAGCTTCCTGCACCTTTCTGTATTCCCAGATCAACACAGAGCAAACAGTGTCACAAATAAAAAAGTCACTGCTGTTTTACTTATTGTCTGCTTCCAGTAGTTCCAAGTATCTCATGAACTGAGGAATGAGAGTTTTGAAAACTCCAATCATCTGTGACCCAGATCAAGATCTTAATTACTTGTTGCAAGTGTGCAGGAGGGTTTGAGTCAGTGGCAGCATGATTCCAACACTGCTCACCCAAACCTGAGTGTCTGGAGCGAGGAGCCCCTGAGGAATGCAAGTGTTCAGCTGTTTTCAGGCATCAGTGAGATATAATAACCTCAGTTATTGATGTCACAGGCTGATGTGAATTAACAAGGAATGAGCAGTGAAGGACACAGAGCAGGTGGTGTTCCTGCTCTTTTTTTTTGGCAAGTGAAGTGGTTCCAGATCCAACACATTAAGGAGCACATCAGTCTGAATTTCCCTCACCATGAATGTGCAAGTCTAAAGGACAAAGAATGGCAAATGCTTATCCATGCCAAAATAAATGACAGCCTATTTAAGAGATGAATTTCTAACCAACCTTTTCATCACTGGCGATTGCCACCTCTTTTCCATCTGCATCCTGAGAGCAGTGGAGGGGAAACAAAACAAAACAGATCTATCTGCCATGGGTCTGAGGCAAAAATGAACACGTTCAAAGAAAGGTCAGAGCAATTTTTACCAAATGAGTGTAACAGGAAGGAAATCTTGAAACAAGACTGGGCCGAGTGGGCATGACTTGATGTGCATTTGGTGAGAGGTGCAGAGAGATAAACATTAAATACCAGGAAAGGATGAGTTAAGTTCAAGCAGAGTTACCGAGGGGAGGATTCCTTCTGCCGCTTGCGGGGCGACGGCGAGGGGCTGCGCGAGTGCGAGTGGCGGCGGCGCCTGCCCACCTCCCCGTTCTTCACGTTCGACCTCTTGGGCCTCTCCTCTTCTGAGGAAGATGAAGAACCAGAATCTGCAAACGTAGAAGAATCACTCTCTGGAAAATGCTCCTTGTGACACTGATCAGTTGTGACAGGGTAATGCTGCAGTTCAAACCAACCTCCTCTCCCACACAAGAACCCAATGTTTAAAAGCAGATCAACTGAAAGTGTTGGTTGAAGCCAAGTGATAAATGAATCTACCAGAGCTGGGTAAAAATACTTGCAGCGATCTAACTGTCCCCATAAAACCTGGCTAGACAGGTAACTTAAAAGGTGAACTGCAGTTGCTTTTTGAAACTATGTGGACAAAAATACCCAGGTGAATTTTCTGATCTCAAGCATTAAAGAATCCAAAATAAGGACAGATGAAGTAATCCACAGCACACAATATTTGTGTGTGATGTTAAGAGTTTACAAGCGCAACTTTTAAAGATGCAAACCATTAACAAAAGATGTAACAACCTTTAAAAGTCATGCTTTTATTCTTCCTGAGTAATAATTAAAGTGACCTCATTATGAGTGGCAAATCTGTAATTAAATTTACAACAGCACTGCAGAGCACACAGCAAATAGTTTTAATCTATATTTGAACTTAACTACTTCCTGCAAAAGTAAACTACAACCCCATTTTAGGGAATTCCTCTCCTCCATACCAGATGAAGACTGTTGATTTTGCCTCCTGTACTGGCGCCTCTGTTGGACAGAATCGGCTGCAGCCATTTTGCCTCCTTTGTCTTCTTCTGAAAGGACACACAAGGACAGGGCACTTAAACCAAGGATACAGATTTGCCTTATTCAGGCAGAAGCGAAGTTATGGACAGCAGACCACCAAGTATGGGGTATTCCCCCACTCAAATCTTAGGATGACATAAGGCTGGAATACACTTTGGCTGAGTTGTTATTCTGAGCTATCTTGGATGGAATGAGGCAGTAGGAGTGATCATCTTTAGAGTTCTGGAAACTCCTGCTGTCAATGCCAGACTTCCAGGAGGGCTCAGCCCTTCACTATCAAGTATTTTTGACTAAAAACCCCACCCAGGAGCACAGCTGGAAAGCCAGAGCTGTACCTGATTCCGACAGTTCCGCTTTCCTGGGTTTGGGTGCTGGCGAAGGAGATTCTCTTTTCTCAGTACTCTTATGCTTGGGTGCTACAAGACAAAATGAAATAGCTCAGCTGCAATTCATGCCATTCCTTCGTACTCTTCTGCCCCTACGAACCGTACACACGATCTTTGAGGGAACCAAAGTCCAGAATGGGACATGAGCACCGATGGCTTCGCTCACCTGAAGCCCTGCTGGGTG
>NW_008238365.1:1194532-1197032 GCF_000691975.1 Corvus brachyrhynchos
ACGGGTCTCTTGGGAGGCTTCTTTGGTGGAGAGCGGGAGCGCGACGAGGACGAGGAGGAGCTGCTGCCGGAGAGCGAGGCCGAGGAGCGTCTTCTCCTGCAAAGCAAAGCCCACATCAGGTCCTGCCTGGCCACAGCGGGGAACATTTCAGCACAAAGAACAAAGAACTGCAGTTGTTTGCAAGCACAGACACTGAGCCACAGACAACAGCACTTCCCAAACATGGTGGACTGCCTGCAACTCTTGCTTTGGAGAAGAGGAGGATAACGACCAATCTTTCACAGTTATTCTTAAACTACAGTAGTGAGCTAAAAATTGTTAGTGTCACCTTCACTGGCTTTCTGTCAATCTACAGGCTACAGCTAAGCCTTTTCCCTGGAAACAATTAGTTTTGGTTGGGCTCTCTAACTTCTGGGTGGTTAAGAGAATTCTCTGTGTTAGCACGTGTGACTTAATGATCTCCAGAGCAGATCTGGGTAAGAGTTTAGTGTGCAAGCACACTAAAATGTTTTACACCAGGAGGTGAAAATTTCAGACAACTTAACAACTTAACAATTCAGAATCGATCTATCCATCCTTATGTTTTAGTCTTTCATCTTTACTTTGCAATTTTAAAAGGTAGGGCCTCAGAATTCTGCGGCAAAATTTGTGGCAAGTTCTGTTGCAATTGTGTACCTGCAGAATCCACCTTTGGCTGCAGAATTCCTGAGAACCTGGAAAAAAGAAACCCTACCTTGAGTGAGATAAACATTTGCTGAAAGGGAGCTCTTGTACATCTTGCAACATACATGTTTGATACTTTTCACAGTTTTCCCAGTAACTGTGTGAAATGAACATATTGACAAACTCAGGAAATAGTCATCACTTTGTCACAGAAAGGAAGAGAAGTGTTCCTTCCTCAAAAACAACTGCTGTACACAAGAAGCATCAGTTTGGTTCTCTTCCTATGAAGAGGGTAAGAATCTGTTCTCTCCCCATGAAGACAAATGTCTATTTTGACATTGCCAAAAGCACATCATTTACTTTGCAAGGCAGCTAAGAGTTTTGCCTCTAGAACAATTCTTATGCTGTGAAAAATGACTTTCAACACCAAAGGGCAAAACTTGAAGAATTTTAAGTAAGAGAACATGAAGAAGAAACATACTTCAAGTCCAAACTTAATTTTACGTGATAGAAATACAAGTCATAATTAAAAATTCCCAATGAGTAAAATTCAATTACTTGTTCTCATTTTTTTCCCCAGGCAGGAAAGAAAAGCACTAAGACTTAAGCAAAAAAGCCCTAAGAGATGTCATGTCAGTCTGTGCTGGGAGCTACCCAGAGCCATTCGAAGAAGTAACAGCTCTGAAATTGCCACTTTTCAAAAAGGAGGAATTCTCATCACTATCCTAACTCAGAAGAAATCATTTCACAGCTACAACTGTATTCCCCCACAACACACTTGGGAAATGTGACACCGCAGTTTTTCCATCGCTCTAATCACACACCTGCCAGTGCTAAGGTGAGATGAACGAGGTAATTTTGCTAACACAGCTACAGTTCCCTTTAACTTTCCAGGTTTAGCACTTCCAGCTGTCTCAAAAAGCAGGGCTCTTACCGCCTCACGGGGGATCTGCTCCTCCTGTGCCTGGGTGGGGGAGGCATTCTCCGGGGCGGGCTCCTCCTGCGCGGGGACGGCCGGCGCCGGGGGCTGGGTCTCCTTCTAGGGGAGTAAGACCTGTCACAATCAGAAATTCCAATGAAAAGCAACTATCTAACTTTCAAAGTTGAGGAAATGTATCCTCGGGGCACTGAGTGCAGAGTTGCTTCTCTCCAAGTGCATCATGTTAAGGTTGTATTTAGGTGAGGATGTGAAATGTACTATCAGGCACAATCAAGGCTTTGAAGTTTAACATCATCTCTCTATTAAGCAGTGAAATACTAAAAAAAAAAGGAGGAAAAAGGAGTGTTTTACAGCATTTTCAGCATCAAACCCATGACCTAAAAAAAGGCTACACAATTCCCACTATCAATATTAAGCAGCCCAATTCCTTCTCCAGTCAACGCTGGTCACCATGAACATCTTCTCACGAGTCAGTACAAACAAAACACTCCCAAACGGATTTATGCACCAAGTGCATCTTCCTTATTTGGCCCAAAACATCCACACCTCTAAAAACACCTCTAAAAACATCACTAACCAGGAACACTAAGTGGCACCTTCAGCAGAAAATATTCTCAACCCTCACAATCAGCACTGGAAGCCCTACCTTGACCGTGATCTGTGGCGCCTTCTGGGTCGAGAATGAGATGGAGAACGGGATCTGGATCTTGACCTGGACTTGGACCGAGATGGGGATCTCTGACGAGTCTTCTCCTTCTCCTTCTCTCTCTCCTTCTTTGAATTACGTTCTGGTGAAGTTTCCTTAGTCTCTGGTACAGGAGGTTCAGGTTTAGGAGCTTTTGGGATATCACTGTTAAAAGTAAGGACTTTATTTGTAAGCACATACAAACCACAGCC
>NW_008238365.1:1202032-1203648 GCF_000691975.1 Corvus brachyrhynchos
GCAAAGCAGCCCCAGGGAGCAGGGAAGTACAAAGTATAGATTTTATTGATCCCGCTCTGTTAAAAGTTCACCAACTTGCTCCATTTCCATGGACAGGAGCTGTAGGTTAATTCATTTGGGAGGGAAAGGCCTGGAAGTCCACTTCTGGAAAATGTACTGGTAGAGAAGTAAGCAGAACCAGGCAGGAATTAGAGGATATGCAGGGTTGCATCCAAATCCTGAGGGGCTGCTCATGATTGAGGACAAACCCACAGTTTGGGAAGTTTATTCTGGAAACCAGTGTGACTGATGGAAAACAGGGAATTTTATACAGGTAATTCTCAATGCCTGGAAGAAGGGGGTTCAGTACAAGCAAGAATATAGATTGTCAAGGAATTAAATGATAATAAAGAAGAGAAAAAAACCCAAATTCTAAGTTCACTTTGGTCAGAGAGCACCTGGAATTAGCAACATAACACGTTGCAAAGTCATCAGTTATTGAAAGGGAACAATCTACTGACATTCCCATTTGCTATTCCAGAACAAGGGAATCCTAAAGTCTGATTGTGGCACAGGCACTTACAGGGATTAAAACTCTTTAAAGTATTTGCAGTCTGCTGTTTGGCTTACAAAAAACCCACAATACTTGCCAGTTCACTCAACAACTGAACGTTCTTTTTGGGTTTTTTAAAACTCTTTCGCAACTCAGAAGGGAAATGGAAAGCGAGTTTCTTGTTGATAACACGTGGCAAGCAGCAAAGGGAACCAAACAGGACAGAGCAAGGGGGCTACAGGAATTTAAAGGCAGACAAAATGATTTGCACTGAAACTTCACAGAAATGTGAAGAACTGAAAGAATTATAAATAAGAGGTTTCTTGATGTGGGGAATCCAAACTGCTGCTCCGTTGCACTTTTGTCATTTCACATTTGGCTCCTCCTGAACCCAGAATAAAACCAGACCACAGCTCACAGCCCCATTTCAGAGCCACGCTGCTTTTGTTTTTATAAAATGCCACCTTCAACAGGCCAGTTTAAAAGAATATTAGATTTATAATCCAGTGTTTTCAGCCCCAGTAATCCTGCCGTCAATCACAACTACCTGATCTGTAAACGTTTTCACAACTGCATTAGAACAAGTGTGGATTTGATCTGCAATTATTTTTCTCAAGTTAGTTCACGGACACAAAACTGAACTAAGGGAAGGGTTATGTGTGCTGCCGTGTTTTAATAGCAACCTAGCCGCAGGAAATGAAAATAATAGGGGCTGAACAAATGAATGAACCTTGAAAATTTAAATTGGTTCTCAAAATTATCACGGAAACCCCAAAAATAACGTTATTCCAATTAATGGAAGAAAAAGCTAAAAAGAAATAGACCCTAGGTAGGTTTAATGGTCTCTTCAGAAACTGCATCACAGCTGTAAGAACAGAGAAGAAAAACTCAAGGGTTAAAAATAAAATACGAACGTAAGAATACAGCCTAACTTCTTTTTGCAGTGAATACACTTAATAACCTCTAAAAAATCTCTCTAAAAAAAGGGCAGGGTTGTTTATTTGCTTTTAACATGGACACTAAAGAACGTGGACAGCGCAAACCCGGGCTCTTCCCCCAGAGCCCCTCGGCCCCTTCTCCCCCC
>NW_008238365.1:1204399-1212696 GCF_000691975.1 Corvus brachyrhynchos
AGCCCTCAGGACCGGCCCCTCGACTCCTTCCCGGGTCCCTGGGCGGGACGCAGGGCTCTGAAGAGGTCACAGAATAGTTGGGGTTGGAAGGGACCTCTGGAGATCATCCAGTTCAACCCCTTGCCAAGGCAGGGGCACCTGGAGCAGGTGACACAGGAACGCGTCCAGGTGGGTTTGGGATATCCCCACAGAGGGAGACTCCAGCCCTCTCTGGGCAGCTGTTCCAGGGCTCTGTCCACCCTCATGAAAAGAAGCTTATGTTGAGGTGGAAGCCCTTGTGGTTTAGTTTATGGCCATCGCTCCTCATCCTCTCACTGAACACTCTGGCACCATCCTCTGACACCCCTTGGGGATATTTTCCGGATTGATGGGATCCCCTCTCAGCCTTCCCTTCTCCAGACTGACCAGGCCCAGCTCCCACAGTCTCTCCTCATCAGGGCGATGCTCCAGACCCCAAATCACCTTCGTGGCCTCCGCTGGATCCCCTCCAGCAGCTCCTCACCTTTACAGTCCTGAGGACAAGTCATGAGCTGTCCACCCCGTCCCACTAAGGACAAACTGGTGTGGCTGGTGCAGGTCACTTGTCCGTGTGGCTCCTTATGGGCTGAATTACAGATGTGGGTTTGGGTCACAACTTGGTTATGGGACTCAGGAAGAGAACCCAAACGACATTCTCACATTTTATCTGCTTAGATATGCAGTGATCTGAGTTTTGCACGGCCAAAGTTGGGACAGTGCTCGACTGCTGCTCGACAGTCCTGGCACCGTGGATGAGGGAATTTAGTAAAGTTGACTATAAAGTTGGAATTGCTTTATGTTTTTGTTGAGAAACACGAGTTAGAACCCGTGGGAAGGACACTAGGTGGAGCTCCTTGCTCTCTGCCGGGATAAGGAGGATGGAAATAAGGGGGGAAAGCTGAATTTTGGGATCAGAACTTACCCAGCAGCGAAAAATTAAACATTTTACCACTGTATTTGGATCAGTAAAATTCCAACTAGAGGATTCGACCTGCTGAAAATACTCCAGAACTTTTAGGAGGAGAAAACCAACCACTGATTCTTGCAAGACAGGGCCAGCTCAAGGGGAGCATTCCCAAATTCTGGGTGTTTGGAAGTGGAACCTGGAGGCCAAGTCAGGGCAGGTCGGATCAGCCCTGAAGCAGCTGCTGCTAACAGGGCAAAGGGAGTGTGGGATTGTTCCTGGAAAACTCAAATCTGCAGCAAATTGCACAATAGGGGGATTTTTGTTTCTTGAGAAGGTGATTTTGCTTGCTCAGCACAAGCTCTGGGTTTTGCTGCCAGGAGGAGTTGTGGGGTCTCCCAGGAGGTGCCACTATGAGGCAAATTTTACTGGTATTTGAATTTTTCAGCTGGAGCGGTGCTGGTGCGGTCAAAGCAGCCAATTCTGCTGCCAATAATAGTAATTCTGTGAAACTGGAACTGCCTGCAGTAGTTCTGCTTATTCTGCTTGTGGACTTCGTTGGCTTGAAATGAAGCAAATGGAAAATAAACAAAATTTTCTAGAAGTAGGTCTGGCTGGGGATGTTAAGAACAACAACAGTAAGAGGGGCTTATCTTTCCTAAAAATCTTCATTTTGATCATGCAGAGCTGCTCAGAAAACACGCAGGGATAGAAACAGAAAATCAACTCCTTTATATTTTTTGGGGAAAAATTAGATGTGCATCTGCTGTCCCTTCTGAATTATTAAATCAATCCTCCCTGCCACAAAAAATAAGTTAGAGAACCAGGACAAGAGAAATATTTACAAGGAGATTCAGAAACTTCACAAACAGCTGTCTCAATATTTGCTTTGGAATCCAAACCGTGCTCCAGTTTCAGACCAAAAAAAAAAAATATTGCAAAGTAATTGAATTTAGTTTCTGCACATTAAAGAAAACCAAACAGGTACAGAACTGATCTGTTCAAGAGATCCAAGCTTATTGGAAAAAATACGAAATATAAAATCTCAGACAATCTGCCTCAGTGTCTGACAATGCTGCTCTGTGTTCCCACTCCGTGGGCTGTGAGCGTCCCTGGGAATTCCTTTGTGCCACTGCTGCACACCCACAGCCCTCACACTGGCAACACAACCTCGCTTTGGCTTGGTTTTGAGTATAAAAAATTGCTAAAAATAGTTGGGCTGCACCAGAGAACAAAGCCTTGCAGGGTGAGTGGCACAGTGGGGCTGCACGAAGCCTCCCTTGCTCTATCCAAGCTGATTTTTTCTAATTCCATGCTTATTTTTTTTCAGTTAAAGAACCCAGATTTTGTGTAAGACAAAGCATTCTAACACAGCTCCAGCCATGAACCTGAATTCTTGAGAGTGAAACCTCTCAGACACCGAGATCCTTTGGAAATGGGGAGTTACAGAGTTTATAGAAATAGTTTTAAAATACATGAATATAAAGGTAATTTTTTTTTCCTCAACCCATACATATGTGGCATTATAAATATGAAATATGAGTAACGATAAATACAATTTTGATACCTCCTGTGCTACCCATAACGTATAAAATAAACCACAAACCTCTTCCATGTAACTCCTAACAAACTCAGGTCCAACCTGAGTCCACATTTTTCCTCCTGTTTATCAGCAGAAGAGAGAGAGTTCAAAGTCTCTGAGCAAGCAAAAGCTCCACAACATCTGGGCATCTGGGCATCTTCTCTTCTTCAGAAGAGGCCTTGCTGTGTCCCTGATGATTCCTAGACCTCCACCTTCTATTTCAGTTATAGAAAAAATGTCCAGACCTCTGATTTTTCCTCCCAAAGAGAGAAACCAGGATTTATATCAATTTACAGCGAGAAAAACAGCTTGTTGCCGTTCCCAGTGCAGCTCTGCTGAGGAATCCCAGGTCCATGGGTAACAATTCCATCCCTTCTCTGGCAGGGAGGACGAGCGTTCCCGGTTACCTGCTGTGCATGTGGATGTCCACAGGGATGAAGGTCACCGTGGGCTGCTGGGCCAGGCTGTGGCTGTTGTGCCCCAGGGGAGGTGGCACTGCCAGCTTGGAGGCTTTGGGTTCCAGCTCCCGCCGCACTCGCATGCGCCTGGCAAAGGTAAAAGGGGAATTGGCACCAGGGCTGGCACCTGGGGTGGTCTCTCCTCTCCCAGGGTAAGTTTTGGGGAGATTCCCACACAACCCAGTTACTCAAACCAAGCCAGGATTTCATCCCAAAGATACCAAAAGTCCTCCCAGAGCACGTGAGCTCTGAGAAGTGAGAAATCAAGCTGCCCCTCTGGCAGCCTTGCTGCACACTCAGACCTTCCCTACATCATCAGGGATCCCTAAAAAGAGCTCCCACCAAGCAGCCTCCATCAAGGAGCTCTTTGTGCTTCCTAATGATCCAATCACAGAGCACTGACTGTGAGATTCAGGACACTGCAATCAGCACTCCTGGAAATTCTCAGCAACAAACCCTGAAGTGCTCCATTAGCTGAGAGCAGGGACTTTGGTTCATCCTGGTTTGACTTGGTGACTACAGGACTTGGCCATGTACCTGTTGTATGTTTTCAGGATGAGCAGAACCACTGTAAAAATAATAATCACCCCCACCACGATGGCAGCAACTATTGCTCCAGAACCTGGGAGAGAAGCAGGAAGGGAAAAAAGCCATATTTACAAAGCTGTCACTGTAGTGTTTGAAGTTTGATAAGTTCAAAGTCCACTTAAAAAAAAAAAAAGCCACCACCCCACTCCTTTCCTTACTTTGATAGAGACTTTGTTCTTGAGACTTTGTGGTCACATTCACTGAGAGCTGAGTGTTATTAGTCAGTGGCACGGCCGTCGTCATCTTGAGTTGGCTGCAGAGGGGAAAAAGGAGAGTGAATTCATAAAATATTAACCCAAATTTCACAGTGATAATTAGGCAACTGCCTGCTAAAGGCTCAGAGCCTACCAAGTGCAGGCTCACTGAACTGGGGTTCTTCATATTGTCATTGTGATGGAAACCTGGCCCTGATGAAGGAATGGAAATTAGAAACTGCTGCAATGGAAATTTTGGTACAATCTCGAGCAATCTGCCTCAAAATATCCCCTGTTAAGTGTTAATAGGTTAAAATAAGATATAAACACAACAATGCATTGTTGCTGTGACAAGTTTTGGATAAATATGTATTTTAAATGCTTTGGGATTTTGGTTATCGCCTCTGAGATTCAGATCACTGAGCAAATGAGTGTGAAGGATTCTGCACCCAGAACTCAGCAAAGTGTCTTGATGGAAGGGATAAACTCATCACAGAAAGGTTCAAAAACTCCATTATAAAATAGAATTTAAAGGAGCTTCATTCATCTAACATGGAGAAGAAAAACCATTTAACCCCTCAACTTCAAGCTCCAAAAGTTTCAGGACAAACACCAGCCCCTGAGAGGGATATTGCAACGTGGCTGTGACAGGAGGTTGTGAGTTCAGCCCAGTGTCAGCTCAGGTCTGTTATTGGAAGTGGATGAACTTCCAAGGGCACAGCTGAAAACATGCCTGTGTTTTGGTAGGTAAAACTGTGGATCTGGAAAGAGCAGCCTGGATGTTTGCTGATTTTATAAGGGTTTTCCAAGTGTCCCTGGAAACCCGAGCTGGTAAAGGGCTCCTTCAGCCCGAGAGGGGTGTGAGCACCACTTCAAAGAGCCCTCTGGAACCAGCTCAGCTCCCAGCCCCATGGATCTGAGACACTCCAACTGCCCACTGAAAAGTAAATTATCCTTCAGCATTTGATATGGAGCTGAGTTTCCCACTTCAGATGCTGCCCGGTGCAACCAGGCTGGACTCTTGTGCTCCACTGGGATATTGTGTGGCATGGTAACTTTAATTTTACACAGCACAAGATAAACAATAGCCAGAAATAATTCCGTGGAAATCAGTTGGTAATAAAAATTAATACCAATTAAAACCCTGCAGAGCAGGTCAGTGAGGAATGCGAGGGATCAGGAAGCAGCAGGAAGGGAAGTGGTTGGTGTCTGGCTGGGATGCAGGATCAGAACTGCAAGGGCCACTCTTCAAATACTTCAATCCCCTCAAGTTAAAAGTTTGGTTTTTGTCTTTTAATCTAAAAACCAAAATAACTCTGCCCCAAGCCTGTAACTGGGTCATTCTCCTGTGAGTGAATGATTCCTTTCTTTAGCCAAGGCCAAGTTAATTCAGCAATGTGAGCATCAGCTGAAATATTTCGTGTTTAGACTCTGCCCAGCCCTATTGTCCAGCACATGGTTCACACACACCTCAGAAGAACCTGGGAGGCACCAAAGCTCAGGGACAGCTGTTCCTGTCTCCCCACCCATCCTGCCATGTGGATGGAGGTAGTACCAGTGACAGCAGAAGCTCAGGAGATGCTTCATGCTGGGAAAAGCTGAGCAAGTGTTCTGACTGGGGGCATAATTCAGAAAAGGCCACACAGCTCTCACCTCGTGGCTCCTGACTAGGACGGTGCAAATGTCAGACCTACAGAAGACTTTTTCTCCTCCTCTGGCTACCAAAATAAAAATCCCAAATAAATAAGGCTGAATGTTTTAATATTAAGCCATGAAATGTTCATCCTTCCTACCTTCCCTCTGGGTCAAACCACCTTGGGAATGGGGAGCTGTTTGTGCATGAGTCACCCGGACCCAAAGAATTTTTATTGTTGTAGTGAAACTGCCTGTTTACAGAAAGGATTAATTTATCCAACTGGGTGCACCAAGCTGAGGTTGGGGTTTTTCTGCTTTGTGTAGCAAGTCAAGAGGTCCAAGGTCTGTGTCTCCAGCTGGGGTAGAAGGTGCCAGTCCTGCTCTTACCTGGAGTCCCGGCTCCGTTCCTGCCCTGTGAATCAACAGGTTACACCTGACCAAGCCTCTGCTGCAAGAAAGACCCAGCAAAGCCCAGCAAGATCCATGGGAACCTACTGGTTTTCAGCCTGGATCCTACTCTGTTCAGAAAAACGTTTGGAAAATCAAGAGGGCTGGATAAAAGCCATCCAGCAGGGGAGAAGAAGTGGACTTTGATACAGTAATCACAGGACATTCTTTGTCTATGACACAGGGCTGCACTTCCCCCTGTGCACACACACCTGCCTGGGCTCTCGGAGCCTCTCATTCACCCTCACTCACTGCTGGTTATTTTTGCATCCCCACGTTGTGGAGCTGGAAATGTTTCCGTAAAGATCAGCTTTGGGCACGTTTCCATTTCAAACACCTTGCCACATACAGGGGATAGGTTGTTCTGGCAAGTGGGAGCAGTGCCCCCTTTTAGAGACCCTTCCTGCTGCTCCTGCCCCGCTGGACTGCAGCTGAGGGGCCCTGCTGGGCTGGGCTGGGCTTGTTTGTGAGGAGATGGGGATCAGAGCTCACCTGTCAGCAGCACCTGGCAATTACAGCACAGGGGCCACAGGGAACAGAGGGGTTTGTTTGAGGGCTTTTCCAGGAGAGCTGGACTTGGAGAGCAGCTCCCTGCCAGGGAAGGCAGGTGCTGGTTAGGAGGACACCCAGATTCGGTGCTTTCACCTAGGAAAAGGTGGGGTTTGCATGGAGCTGGGTTGTTCCTGCCCTCACCTTCGCAGCATCCCCAGGAACACCGCCAGAGATTGAGGCAAGCTGTGATTTCAGAGAGTCATAAAAACACAGCGTCCTTCAGTGAGACCTGAACATGCCTGGATTTACCTTGAGGAGCTCCAAAGGGGGAGGAAGGAGGAAAGAGAAGCCCAAGTTCAAAGTGGCCTGAGGCAAACAACCCTCCCTGTGTGAGCCTGAGTGTCCCCACATCAGGGCAGCACCTTCACATAAGCACTTTCTCAGGTTCTGGCATGAGCTGCCCAGGTTTAGCTGCTGTTAAAACACACATTAAAAGCAGTTCATTGCCCTGCCAAGACAGAGACAGTGGCACAAACTACAGGCAGCTCTGTGCAGCAGCAGCACCAATTAAAAGCCCCTGCCTGGCTCAGATTGTGAGAGGGGCCAAAACCCCTCAGCTCCCACAGGTGACAAGAAGTGACAACAGGACCCCAGAAAGGAACACCCCATTTCTAAAGCCATGCCTGGAAATAAGAACTTGGTGGACTTTTGTCACTGACTCACCCAGGAGCAGTGTCTAAACCAGACTGTAAACTGCACATTTCCCAATTCTAACTTTTTTTTTTGCCTTAGAATTCTGGGCCACACACATTTCTCCTCCCCCTCTGTGAATGCAGTTATTCATGGGAACGACAGGAACTCCACCGACATTCAGATCCTAAAACCACTCCAGACCCTTCAGGGTAGGGCTGCCCATGCAGGATATGGAAGCAAAACAAGCCAGAGGTATTTTCCCACTAGTTCCAGGCCAGGATCTAAGGCACACTGGGATCAGGAGACTTGCTTAGACACTTGTGAAATATCCAACAGAACCAGGATTTGAACTTCAAATGGAAACTCCCCCCCAAGCATCACCACACTGCTGGAGCTCTGCAGCTCCGAGCTTCCGCTGCTCAAACAGACTTTAAAACAAAATTCCCATTTATATGCAATACACAGATGATATATCAGGTATCAAGAGAGCTGGGAACAATTTTGCAGCTTATTCCTGGAAGGAATGCTAGAGGTTTTCTTTTGTTGGCAGCTTTTTTTGGATGATTATTAGAAAGGTCTTATTCTACTTTTTGAACTTACGACTGTACACACGGACAGTGAATTAACCAACTTTGAGTGGTGTAACCAAGAGCTGGCAAATAAAAACTCTCACAGGACCCACCTTGTTATAACGAAGAGGAAAAGGTGCAACTTGGTCTTTTTTTTTTTTTTTTTTTAGGCAAGATTCCTTTCCAACAGCACTGAACTGTGGCTCAAGACTTCAAGGAAAATGACACAGACTCAGCCCATGAATTTTCGAGTTCCTGAAGTGCTGTCCAAGACCTGGCCTTGGACACTTCCAGGAATTCCCAGCTCATCTGGACTCAGCAGGAGCTGGAAGACCATTCCATGCACAGAGAGTTTCACAGGACCATATCTCTGAGCAACAGCTCCCACCAATGCCTGGCAGCACAATTAACCTGGGATTTGGGAAGGAAAACTGCACCTGGCGGGCTCCAAGAGTCACCACAGCGATGGAATGAATCCTTCTCGATGGAATACAGGATTCAGTGGAGCGAAATGCTCCAACCCTTCCCCAGCAGCCCGAGGGGGTCCCCTGGTGACGTCCTGGCACGTTCCTGGGAGGGAGGGCTGGGTAATCAGCAGTTAAATATTACCCAGAAAAAGAATTGATTCAGAAAGAAGCAAAATGCCTCAAGCACCTGTACGGATCCCAAGGCAGGAGTGGCTCATGGGGGGTGGTCAATGGGACTCCAGGTGACAGA
>NW_008238365.1:1219678-1223525 GCF_000691975.1 Corvus brachyrhynchos
TAACAAAAAGGAAAAGGGGCAACTTGTTCTTTTTTTTTTTTTTTTTGAGGGAAGATTCCTTTCCAACAGCACTGAACTGTGGCTCAAGACTTCAAGGAAAATGACACAGACTGAGCCCATGAATTTTCGAGTTCCTGAAGTGCTGTCCAAGACCTGGCCTTGGACACTTCCAGGAATTCCCAGCTCATCTGGACTCAGCAGGAGCTGGAAGACCATTCCATGCACAGAGAGTTTCACAGGACCATATCTCTGAGCAACAGCTCCCACCAATGCCTGGCAGCACAATTAACCTGGGATTTGGGAAGGAAAACTGCACCTGGCGGGCTCCAAGAGTCACCACAGCGATAGGGAAAGCACATCCAAATCCAAATGCACTCACATAAAAGTGATGGCTGTTAGAGCAGGTGCAAAGCATTGCAGGAGCCCAAACCCATGACACTGGAGCCCAAACCCACGACACAATCCAGATTTTTTGCTTGGAATGAGGTGGCTTTACCCACTGCTCACTGGTGACGTCCTGGCGCGTTCCTGGGAGGGAGGGCTGGGTAATCAGCAGTTAAATATTACCCAGAAAAAGAATTGATTCAGAAAGAAGCAAAATGCCTCAAGCACCTGTACGGATCCCAAGGCAGGAGTGGCTCATGGGGGATGGTCAATGAGACTCAAGGTGACAGATTTTAGAAGCCATCAAGGTGTGCACTCAAGGGGAAAGCAAGAAAATGAACGGAGCCTGGCAGGGGTCAGGGGTGTTGTGCCACATTCCCCTCAAATCACACAGCCAGCAGTTTGTCTCTGCCATTCCAAGAAGTCCCAGAAGAGTCTGTGTTGGTGACAAACTCAATGGATCTGGACAAATAAACCCCAGAAAAGCAGCTTGTCTGTGAGAATGTTCTGCTTCTGTTCCTGCAGCAGAAAGCCAACCCCGTTTTGAGCACGTAATGATCCAGAAAAAGCCCTGTCACTGCTTTGGGAAACTCCCTGCAGCTTTTCACATTGTTAGAGGAGTTAAAAAAACCCACAGCAGACTCAGCAATGTCTTTGCAGAAATGATTTCCAGGCCCTGCACCTCCCTGGATCTTTGGTCATTTACCAAAGGGCTGGAGCAGTCAGGAGATTGCAGTGCTGTAGAAATCCTCTCTCACCTGGGTTTGCTATCATCTGCTTCACTCCAGGCACAACCCATAAATGCTCCACAGCAGGAGAGAGGGGGTTAGGACTGAGTCTGGAGCTCGCATTCCCAGCTGTTTTTCCTGCTCTTCACGTGGATCAGCACAAACCCCAGCATGAGAACCCGAGGAGTGCTCATTTTCCTTCCTAAGGACAGAATCATCAGGGTCAAGCCTTTTGATGCCTCCATTACAGATTGATATAAATAGGAAACTTTGCCTTTCCAAGGAATTTGGGTTCCTGCAGAAGTACGGAATGCTTTGGATGGGGACAGAGGATGGGCAGCCCCATCCACGGGCTCCTTCCCCCTCCTCAGCCTGAGCACGGCCAAATCCCACCCAAAAGCACCTTCTCAGCAAGGCCACTGCTGGGTGTTCGAGTGCTGGTGTTACACAGGATCAGTCCAGGGGTGTGTTTGCTCCAGGGCCTGCTCCATCCAGGGAAGGGGCTCTGATCAAGGCAGAGCCCCTTCCCTGTGCCCCTTCCCACTTGGAGCAACTGCACCATCAACCCAGAGCTGGGCACAGGGACCCCCACCCTGAGCAGCTGACACTCCAAGGCCTCTGCAATCAGTTTGTTGCTCTGTGGAGGTGGTTGTGAAAACACCAAGTTCTGTGTGTCAGTGGCAAAGTGGATGACTCAGACATCCCTGCAGCTTTTTTCTCGCTTCCCTCCTCTGTGATCTCCATTCCTGCCTCGGATCATCCCTCCCTGCATGAGGCCTAATGAGGGCTATAGGTTTTGGCTGCATTTCCTGGTTTCTGTGCCTCTCAATAAAGCAGCACAGTCATCCCCACCACATTCTTCTCCTCTCCCACATGCCCAACAATGGGCCAGGTCAGGGCTCATGTGCTGGCCCTGACCAAGCCCCTCCTGACACAGGCACCCTTCAGCCGTGCTGGTCCCTGTTTGGCACCAGGGCATGAGAACCCAGGGTGTGGGATGTCCCCCAGGGGGGCAGGGGCTGCTCTGGCACACACCAGCCTCCCACAGGGTGTTCAGGATTGATGGATTTACCCCGAGAGATTTATCTGAGATCACTCAGGAGTTCAGCAGCTCCTTTGTGCATTAAATCCTGACTGACTCCCTGTGAAGTGAGAAGAAGAATTGAGTGTGACTAATAAAAGTCACGCTTGCAGTAGCAGTGAGCAGATAGGAGCAGGGCTGGACAGGAAACCTCCATGAATTCCTGCCAACAAGGCAGCCAAGTCTGCTGCCAGCTTTGCTTGGGAGCTTTGGGATGTTGTCCTGGGCCAGCTGCTCAGCCTGTGGGACAATGTGCTCCCAGATCCTGGCCTGGATCTGCTGCAACTGAAGCTGTTCATCTACCAGGAAAATGCAAATCCCAATCCTATTGTAAGAACCTCTGCGAGTTTCATATCCTTCAGGTTTTTCTGTATTAAAAAAATAGAGAGAGAATCCTTTATGTGAGGGTGGGCAGGCCCTGGCACAGGGTGCCCTGAGCAGCTGTGGCCGCCCCATCCCTGCAAGTGTCCAAGGCCAGGTTGGATGGGGCTGGGAGCAGCCTGGAATAGTGGAAGGTGTCCCTGCCTATGGCAGGGGGTGAGGTGAGATGGGCTTTAAGGTCCTTTCAAACCCAAACTGTTCTGTGATTCTGTCTGTAAAGAATTCTGTACACGATACAAAGAATCAACACAGAAATGCAGCTCCTGTCACTTTGCACACAGCAGCACAAAGGCAGTCCCAGGATTTCTGGTCTATACCAACTTGTTGAATCAATGAGGCGCCTTCCCCCGTGCAGAGATCCCTGCAGACACACACACAGGCAGCTGATACCTCACACTTGCAGCCTGTTCTCCATCAGAACCACTCAAGCCCTTGGCAAACCCTCAGTGCCCCAACCTGGCACCCAGAGAGGGACAATAAATCTGTCAGGCCCTGAAGTCACTGGTCACTGCTCTGCCTTTGTGTCCTGGTTTGTAATCGCTAAATCACCCCCTCCTGCCCACCCAGCACAATGCATCCCATCAGTGAAAGCTGTTTACAAAAAGCTACGCTTCCTTTAGCAAGGACTTCCTGGGGCATTAAATACATTAATTACCAGGAAAAACCAGAAATCACCATTCAAACCTGTCAGCAGCTCCAGCGTGTTCCCAAATAATGCAAGCAGTGTAGTTTTGTTCTATGCTGGAGACACTCAGTGAACTGTAACACAATGCTCTGAGCTTTTGAGTTCTTTTCCTGTTGAATATTACTCTGCCAGCTCTTTCCAGCACGCTGCTCAGCAGATTGGGAAAAAAAAAGAGTATACAACAACAACAAAAAAACCCCAAAACCACAAACAAATAACCACCACCAAACCCCTATTTATACTGCTGGGGTTGAATAAGTCAGGACAAGAGATTCAGCGTCCCCAGTGATGAAAGGACACCGCCGGCGAGGGAATGAGCTTTCAACAGCCGCGCAGGCTTCTCTCTCTGCGGGGAGGAAACAACGCGCCGGACCAGTCCCAGTCCCAGTCCCTTAAAGGCTCCCAATTAATGGAACAACGGCTCAAGCACCAGTGGAACAGAAGAGCATCTGCTTTCTATTTCTTTCTGGTTTAGAGGTACCGATAAAGAACTCGCGTTTCCCGTGGTCCATCCACAGTGCCTTGCACACAAACCCGGGCTGCAACCACCGCTCGCACCGGCGGCAGAAAGTAACAGAGCTTTTGAGC
>NW_008238365.1:1223875-1235494 GCF_000691975.1 Corvus brachyrhynchos
AGAGCGCGCCCCGGGGCCGGTGCGGGGCTGCGGGTGCCCCTGGGCCCGCCGGGTAGCGGCTGAAGGGGATGGAGGAGTCTGGGATTGAACCCCCACCCCCGTCTCACAGCGAGAGCTCCCAAGCTTTGGGAACAGCCCGGTTTCTGCGGCTCTTCGATGCCCAAAGGTCTCCCAGGCACTTTGGGAGAAGGAGCCCAAGCACATCCAGCCCAAAGACGGAACGAGTGGTTTTGTCCACTCGTCAGTGGAATCAAAAGGATCAAACTGGAAAGGAATCCTCGCCTTTGACCTGCATTTCCCACCAATGAGTGGGGAGAACGGTGACCACAGTGCCTGTCCGGATTTTTCCTGTGGAAATCATACTTATAAAAGCCATCTGTCCCCTGCCTAGACCTCCCAGAAAACCACAGGAACAAGCCACAGCCCTCAGTCCAGGCTCCATTCGTGGTTTAGGGTTGCTGAGCTGCTGTGCAGGAGATGTTTCCCCCCATCATCCATTTCAGCTGCCCCAGCTGCAGCCAGAGCCGCATCACCCAGCTCCCTTATAAAGCAACCTGAAACATGGATAAACCTGCTCCTTACAGAATCCTGCCTCCATGTGGAAGGCAGCAACAGGGGGATCCTGATGGTCCATAAACATTTGCAGTGGATTTCTTGGGAAGACCAGAGTACAGTTTGGATGACAAATGAGGTGCTTCATCACCTTGCAGCTCTCACTTTCCTCCTCCAGGAACATTTGTGCCCCTAACCCAGGTCATGCCTCAGTTTGGTGTCCACCATGGACTGGTTTCTACGCTGAACCACAGAACACAACCACAGAGGCTTTTTCACCAGAAGCCAGGGTTTCCAGATCCAATTATCTAGTAAATTTTTTGTACAGCTACAAACACCCACATTAGTCACTTCCAGCTCAATCCCACTGAAGCCCTGTGCAGCTCCTTAAAACCTCAGACTGAAATCCCACAGGGATTACTCACCAATCATCTTTTCAAGGGAATAAATTTCACTTGGTTGGTTTCCTTACAATGACTGCCCCATCCTGCATAAACAAGCAAGAACACGAGGCTCTCCCGGGAACGGGAGTGGTTTTCCAGCCACAAACCTTCCCTGGGCTGTATCTCTGGAGAGCAGAAGGGGCTTCTTTCAACAGTGAGCAACCATAACTTGGAAGAGGTATTAATGTAAATTAATAAAAATAATAACTCAATTTAAGTAGTACAGGAAGGGAGACACCGACCCCTTTGAGTGTTGGGCAGCCCAAGTAAAAGCAAATTTGAGTTCTCAAAGCCTCTCTGACAGTAGAGAGGGAGGGTGGGACTTTCCTAAGGGTTTGTCCCTCACCAGGTCCTAAATTTGTAGCCTTTACTATGAGCTAGAGCCACACACCAGGTTTATACACTGTTAAATGTACAGATGCATTTGTATCATGTACAGATAAATGTTTATACACTGTTACTGTAAAGCTCTGCTGCCAACATCAGTTACAGTCACCAACCCTGAGCTTATCCCATTGAAAGAGGACCAGAGGAGACTCTGGGATGCTCCAGAACAATCCTGATGAAGTCAATGAACATCAAAGGACAAAACATAACTCTGAATTAACTCCAGGCTCACTACAGCCTTAGCAACCCCTAAGAAGTGACACAGCCTTACAAGGTGTGAAGTCTCACTGAATTTATCATGGAGCAGGTTTTGACTCCTCCTGGAACACCAGCTCAGCTCACAGCTCTGCTGGTTAATCTGCAGTTTGCCTGCACCTGGCAGGGCAGAGCAGAGCCTGGAGTGTCTCAGTGAGAACAAAGAGAGAACAGATATCACAGCAGATATCAAGACCAACTAGAAATTATTATTGAGTTTGGAACTGTATTGTGAAATCAGGCCCTCGGTGATCTCCACACACCCACAGCCTCAGAAATCATTACCAGACATCCCTGGGAGGGATGAAGGGAGCTGAGGTGACCTGTCCCAGCAGGAGGCCACAGCTCAGCCTGGCTGCTCTCCCAATCCCTGCTCCTGTGCCTGTGATCCCAACACAGAGCCACAGAGGACACTGAATTGGTTATTTTTGTTTTATGTAAGAGCAAACCAGACTGCCAGAATGCCTTTCCCACTGCCTCACCCCGGTACTGCTGGTGGCTGGAATATGTTCCCTTCACCAGGGGAATCAAACATTCCCTCTACATGCCTGAACATGTCAAAGTGTTACAGTCCTGGTTCAGAGCAGGATTTTAACACGTTAGGTAACACCTAAAACACTGTGTTTTCTGCTTTCTAGGCTCTGCTCTTGTTTTACAGAGACAATCAGACCCTGTGACACCTCCCTGGAGCTGTGAGTGATGGCAGGGACAGCCATGTGTCACACTCACCCTCATCTCAGGGTCAATACCTACAGGACAAGTCTTTTCTCTTGCTCTGTTTTCTCCAAGGGGATGAGGCTTGGCTGGGGTCTCTATCCACACCAGCAATCTCTCCTAGCAAGTTTTACACTGAGAGTGCTGCAAATAAACAAAACCCAGTAAGATTCACAGACCAACCTTCTGTTCTGGGCTAAAAAATATCCCTGATCCAAACCCAGGCAAAAATGGAAATGAAACCTTTCAGGGAATAAATGAAGCAATTGGGATTTTATGCACAGGGTCTTTCCAGGGGAAGCAGTTCAGAATGATGAGCTGCAATCACAGGTTCTCAGCTATTATAAAACAAACCCAAAGTACTCCCATAGCTCCAGAACACAAAGAAACACCACAAGTTTCAGCTGCTTCTCAAGGAGAACATTTTAAAGGAATTTGGGGTATTTATTTATACAAAGTGCAAGCTCAGAAAGGGCTGAGTTGGTGCCTCTGTGCAAGCTTGCTGCTAAAAATAGCCCTTAACAGCAGGTCAGTGATTAGGAGAAACAGGTTCTGATGAGGATTACTGAATCATGGCGTGGAGGGAATGAAGCAAACTTGAGCTTCATTGTCCAAGGCAGGCTGTCACCCTGGAGTGCAGCAGAATCACTTCTGATACTGATCAATGGCTTCATTAAAGCTTTGAAGCCTCTGTTTGGCTTCTCCTTCCCACCCAGAGCGGTCCCTGTAAGGATCCAAGCTCCCAAATCCCTCCTGTGGGTCCCTGCCACCCCCCAGCTCCGAGGCACATGGAGTCTCCTGTCCCATCTGCCACCAGGAGCATTCAAGCAGACACCACCATTAAAAATCCCACATATCCACCTTGGTCCAACATGGAACAGAGTTAAAATTCCAAGTGTGAATGGCACTGCATTGTTTTATTTGAAGTGTCTTTACACAATGGAAAGTGCTGGAATGTTGTTCCACATTTTACACATTTACACATCCACAACATCACACTTGATTCTCCTTATAAAACTGTTTCTGAAGGTTTTCCACTTACTCCTACTTACAGCAACTTCTACACTGGGGTAGAAATGAAATCATTTAAAAAATAGAAACACAACAAAGAATCCAAACTGGACTTCTGGAATTTCAAAAATCCACAAGCCTGCTGGATAACACAGGTTTTTGCTGGGTTTTTTACCTTTAATTCCATGGAACAGTGAGACAGTGAAGCTGGACTTGGAGTCATTTCAATACCTGAAGAGATACATAAATACTGCACCTGTGGAGGCAAGATGGACAAACCCCATTTCCCTACCTTTTTACTCAGTCCTGTTCCTATTCCTGCCTCTGGAGCAAGGACCTGCCTGCAGGATCCCAATTTGAAGCTGGTGGCAGGAGGGATCCTGAGCTGGCACAACACCGAGTTGAAAACCTCCACATCCATGAGAATCCCTGCCCATTCCTTTTCCCCCTGCTGTCAGTCAAGTGAAAACACTTCTGGAAGTTCAAGAAGCACATCATGTACAACTGAAACACTGAAACACACTGAAATGAATCTGAAAAATCTGAATTTTGGAATGATTTCTACACAGGAACATCAGCAGCCTGGTTTGTTCACAAATCATTGTATCTTTTTAAATAGAAAAAAAGAAGAATCTGTCTAGACTAAAAAAGTTTGGCTATAAAACAGCATAAAAGCACAGGAGCAGGTGTTGTTATACCAAGGCATATTTTCCTCCTACTAAAACACTTAACACAAGATCACAAAATCAAAGATCTGTAATCTAAAAGATGCATCCTGGTCTCAGAAGCAGCAGATGCTCTGTCAGACACACAGGAGGCCACACAGAAAAAGTCTTCACGAAAAACAGCAAACAAGGGCTGAAACTGCATAAAAACTGGCTAAGCCAGGCAACTGATTGTCTTTGAAAATACAAAACAGACTGGAGAAGTTTACAATTAACCCTTGGATGTTTTAGCTCCTGCCAGGACCTAACAGTCACTGGATTTATTCAGATGTGGAGGCCAGAGGAATAAACATCCCCAGATCATCAGAGAGGATCAGACACAACACACTCGACAGCCAGATCCATATTTCACTCTACTACTGTAATTAACTCCTAATTAGGTGTCTGCACCACCACAGATACCAGTGCAGCAGTGTTGGTGACAGACTCTGAGGTTCTTCCTCTGGTGTTCTCCTCCCTGTAGTCACCAAAGCCCCTGAATTCAGTTTCTCCATGTATTTGTGCCTCATGTCAAACTACAAACACACACTTGGTGTTTCTGAGAAAAGCAAAGGTTAACCTTCACCTCAGCTGGCAAGGAATTGGAGCATAAGGAGTGCATTTCACTTGTGTTTAACATTAGATAAACTGGAAGCTGTTGGACAGATCAGCTTTTAACTGCTGTACAAGGAACTTGCTGGAACCCACTTGTGACAGGAAGAGATTATTTCAGCACTTGGAACATCACACTGTACAACAGAGAGGAAAGGGCGACATCTTAAAAAACTGAAACACAGCCAGACTCCCTAATTGTCACTATTTCAAGTCAGGTGGATTTGCTACACTCAGGGGGGACTAGTCCCTAAAATTAAAGTGCTTTTCAGAGCATTGGCATCCAAAATCTTGAACATGAGAGACAACAAGTCAGATCTGTTGTGACCTATAGCAGCAGCACAGACAGCAACACATGGACTCATCGGGTGCCTGGTGTTGGTACCACCTGGAGCAGCTCAGCTCTAACAGGGCATTGTGCCCCCCACCTCCAGGGCACACTCGAAGGCTTTGGAGTCACTCAGGATGGTGGGGGGTGGGTCTGGGCGCCTCGTCTGCAGGATCTTCTGTTTGGGGTTCTTGATCTCCTCCTCCTCCTCCGTCTCACTCTCACACACGTGCACAACCACGCTGGGGGTGGAGTCTGTCCCTGCGTGCAGCTCATACTTCTCCCCTGAGAGCAGCCAGGAAGAGGCAGGTTAAAAACACCCCCAAGGAAAAGCATTTATCTCAAAAACCCCTTAAGAACTTCAACAACACAACCAAATAATCATTAATTCCCATCCCATCTTTGATGTGCTCAACCTCCAGTCTTCACCAAACCTCTGAAATGCCTTAAAACAGTCCCTGTAGCAGTTACAGTGCACTTTGAATACAATCAATCTTTCAACTGACACTTAGAGGAAGGGAGAGATGTAAAAAACTCCCAGGAAGACATCAGAACACAAGCAGCAAACACATTTCAAAGTGACATCATTTGTGCTGTACATTCCTGCGACATTTGTAAATTAAAAGCTACAAAAGCATTTCAGCACATCAAGCCTCCCCATTTCCTGCTTTTCACAGAAAGTAAACACCACGTTTCCCAGGAAGGCTTAGAAAGAAGTTGATGATCAAACACAAAATGTCCATATTGGCATCCAGACATCCTTAATAGCTGGAGCTGCTCATCTGCAAGAGACTGAACTTCTCATTTCTCTGACTTGTTTGTTCCTTAATCCTGAGGCTCTGACAAAATTCAGTATGTGGGTGTGATGGAGCCTCCCTCACAGTCCAGTTCTGTGCTACACTTTCAATCAATAAACTAATTAAGGGAAAAAAGTGATGGATGGATCACTTCATTCAAGTAAGAAACACCACAAAGAAGAGACTCAGTTTCTTCTCACAGAGAAAGACAAGTAGATAAACTCCCTCAATAACCACTTTTGAAGGCAAGTACAAAAGCAGGTAAATGTCCCTACCTGGCCCCAGCTTGGAGACAGCACAGAGTAGGTCATAATTGATCAGAGGAGTTGCATCTTCACTCTGTTTCCACCCCACTGGGGGAGAGGCAGGGGGGGAAATCAGGAACTGTTTCACAGGTTGTGGAGGAAGGAGGTAGGACTTGTCCCCTATTTCACTGGATACCTGCACCTGCAGGCAAAGCCAGGAGACAGAGATGACAAATATTAATTCCCTCTTTATTTCGTTTATTTCCCCACTAATGCACACCCATTCTCTGCACTTAGTTCAGCCTAGCTTTAAAAACAAACCGAGTTCAGCTCTTGGTACAACACCTCATGGAACTGCTGCAGCTCAGAACTCAGCCTGTGCAGGGACCTGTGCCAACCCAACATGAACAAAGCACCTCTTACAAAGAGAATTTGGGACCCACTTACTTTGTTTCAGCCCCTCTGTGTGTCTGGGGGAAGGTGCTGCACAGACACTGTCCCAACCAATCTCAGCTCAAGCTGAAAAGCAGAACTTTACCCTAGAATTTTGACACAGCTCAGTGTAGAATAACGAGGTTGAGGTGATTTCAGACGTTTATCCCAAATGAAGCTCCCGGGCAAATGAGGGATAAAGTAAACAGGGACAGTGGTACAAGATCTCTGTGTTCCACTGTACCTGTGCAAAGTAAAGCTTCAGCTTCTTCCCACTGAACTCCGTCTCGTGCAGCTCTATCCGTGCTCGTGCTGCTGCCTCGGGGTTGCTGAAGTTTATCCTTACCCTCCTGAAGCTTTTGAACAGCTGGAACGTCACCTGCTCATCGTAGACTGTGAAAAGTGCTTCAAACCTTTCCTGGGGAGAAGCACAGACATTCTCCAGATGCAGAATGAACATTCTCACTCGGTGAAAAGACATTTTCCTTTCACTCTCCTCTCCCAAATCCCATCCATTTTCTGAATCGCCTCAACCTGCACATTCCACACCTCCCTCCCTACTTGTAAATCCACCCTCAGGGCGGCACAGCTTTGTCTCACTGGTTAAGTCTGAATTCCAGGAGCAAACGGATGTGAATGAGCCCAAAAAACTCAGAATACACAAAGTGCCACCTAGTGAGAGCTGCTCAGAGGTGCAGGTCTCCAAAAATACTGGTACTTGCACACAATTTTCATCAATGATCTCCAAAAATACTCTGCAAACCAGGTAATTTTTGTATTAGATAAACCAAAATACTAATTGTGTAAGGAAAACGTCAAAATTCTCAGCATGAGTAAGAGTATTAATACAAGATTTTTGTCTCTTCCAAAGTAAACACTCCCAAAAATAAAAAATTGAAAAAAAATCCATGGTTTATTGAACATGGAATCTTATCCTCAAGTTCTTTAAAGATTGGTAACTGCATTGTCATGAAAATCAATTTCATGGTTATGAAATCCAATTAATAATCTTCAATTATGTAATTCAATTAATTTACCAGCTCTCTGATCCACAAGAGACCTCATTTACAGATTTTTTTTTTCCCCCATGTGTAAATGCAGTAGGAAATCTCCTGGTGTAGATTTTCATCCACTGTAAAAAGTCAGATTTAAATCACTGGATGAGGAGTCTGCAATAAATCTCTTTGCAGTTTTATTTACTAAATTCTGGTAATATTTTGTTTAATTAGAGATCTAGATCAGCAAACAGGCAGAAAAGGAATCTTCTATTAAAAACTCTTTCCAGTGACCACAGTTAATTTGTCTGACTCCAACAGATCTCTCCCAAAAATCCTGGTGATGCCTTCCCTCATTATAAAAACAATGACAGGTTCAGTTTAAACATCACTGAAGAAACTCTTCAGATGATGCCCATGTTTGCTTTAACAAAAGTAATGTTTTCCTGCAGCATTCTCTCCAACCCATCAACAACATCAGGGTCTTTATTAAATCACAAAACCTCTTCCTGCTGCACAAAGGGCGAATTTTGTACCTGACAAACACAGAATTGCAACTGAGTGGCTCAACCCTGCAACTGAGAAGGGTGAGGATGTTCCAGTCCTGCCAGCCCCCTCACAAAGGGCAATATCTGAGAATGAAACAAGATGTACTTTTACCCTGTCTGGATTTCTCACATTCTGCTGTTTGAACTAAACTGGATAAAACACTTTCAGCTGCAATGTGAAAGGCCAAATTCTTTAATGAGTTAAAGCCAAAAAGCTGCTGCATCTCCCTCGACACATGTGGGATGCAAGGACAGTGTGGGAATTCTTTCATGTAATGGAACTCGTTATTCCTGATGCTCTTGGAAGCAAAAGGAATTAAGATTTGACTGGATAAAATGCTAACAGGCCAGAGAAAATTTACTTTATTACAAGGTCTTCATGAGCCACTTTCAATGTGTTCATGTCAGAACACACATCCTGCAAATTTACCTTGCTCTTTTAGCAGGATCCTTGCTTGAAATAAAACATTTACAAAACATTAAGAAACATCACAAAGAAGAGACTCAGTTTCTTCTCACAGAAAAAGTACATAAACTCCCTCAATAACCACTTTTGAAGTACAAAACAAAAGCAGGTAAATGTCCCTACCTGGCCCCAAGATAAAATTGATTTTATCAATTTAATAATTCAATTAATAATTTTTAAATTAGTAATTTTTAAAATCAGATTTTATTTAAATCTGCCCTTGGATGTTGTGCCATCATGTTTGGATAAAGAGGGAAAAAAAAAAAAAAAAAAAAAAAAAAAAAAAAAAATCAGAAGAGCTTTCCATGGGAGCAGCATTATTATCTATTAAGTTTCTAAGGCTAGAGAAGTGTGGTATTATCTGCCTTTTGGTAACTGCTCTCAGCTATCAGGAAAATACTCTGGGTTGGGTTTTTCCCCTCAATGTGCATTAATACACTGAAAATCCAGACAAAAATGTTCAATAGCTGCATCGACACTGAGAACACCTCACACTCTTTTCCCCCCTTACCTTCTCCTCCTGTACCTCGAACACAGCCTCGTGAACACTGCAAGCAAAGAGTGAGGTAGGCAAGTCACTTAAATCCATCATCTCTTCCAAATCATCTTCATTTTCTCCAAAAATCATCTGCTCCTCCTCCTCCTGGTCGCTGCTGTACAGGTCTGACTGGCTGTCGCTCCAGGACTTCATGGAATCCCTGAGCATCCTTCCCCCCCAGCAGCTCCTGCTCGGGTGCCAGCTTCCAACAGGGCCCTGCCAGCCAAAGAAAACCCAGAAACAAACTGTGAGGATACCACATCTTCCTGCTCCCACTGTTAAAGGCAAAAAATGTCACCAAAAAGAACAGGAATCAACATCAATTTGTTCTGGCTCCCACAAATCAGTGGCACCACATCCCCCTGCTGTGGATGGAGGGAGGACTCTGCTGTTCCATCAAAAGGAAGATAAAGTCACCCCATCAAGAAACTGGAATTTCTCCTCCCTTTACTCTGACACGAATCACAAAAATGACAGCATTGTTCTAGAAGCTTTTCTCCATGACACGCTTTACAGTGAGCAACAATTTCTTATTTAATAATTAAAACAATTTCCTGAGTAATCAGAGCAGTCCTCTGGTATCTGAAAAAATAACTTTATTTCATCAATGGGAGCACATGGACAAAGTTAAATCATCTCTCCAAAGCCTCTCTGAGCCAACCAAAATCTAAAATCTCCTGATGTGAGGAAATCTCCTTTTCCTACGGCTTTCCCATACGTAAGAGTATCTACAGAGAGGAGGAGTAAACACATCGAAGAAGAAAAAAAAAGAAAAGCAAAGCAGCAAGAGACTAAATAAAAAACATCAGGGAGAGTACTTTTTATACAATAAAAAAGATTTTACTGGAGTGCACCTTCTGCCACCCATCCCTGCAAAACTCTTGAGGTTATCACACTGCTGTGGGATGTAGTGCAAGTGAGAGAAAAACATGTAACTGCACCAGATCTGGATTTGGAAAAAGTGATAATTTGTGACACAACACTAAAAAAAGGTAAGCAAATATATTGTGTTTCATTGGCAATGATCTCATTTGAATATTTGCCTAATGAGGGGGGATTAACTGGGTTAATGAACAGCAACTGCCCCAGTCAGACCTTCAGCCAAACCATCTCAAACCCATGCACACGCCTGGGGATCTAAATTCTGCTGCCCAGCATGGCAGGAAGGATGGAAATTTTAGAAAACAGAGAGCTGGTGGAAACCTCATTTCTTGTGCTTGCTGATTCATGCAAGGAGGGAAGAGAAAAGGAACAAAAATGCGCCAAAATGGTCAAAACAAAAGGCACCATCTGGCTCTGAGGAGATCTGGACTCATCTAAACAGCACCAGGACAGACACCCACATCCAGCCAAGCTGTGGTGGATTGAGAGCAACATTCCAGCCTTGTCCTGGTTTTGATCCCACATTCCTGAGGGATCAAACCACCCAACCCACAAACATGCTCTCAACACCTGCTCTTCTGGCAGACCAAAGGACGGGGAGACCTCAAACAAGGAGAGAGCAACACTGGCAGAGTTTGGAAAGTAAACTCAAATACTTCAGTGAATGGTGAATCAAACATGCAGTGAGGAACACAGAGCAACTTGAAATTTGGTCAAGCTGAGGCTGTCTGAGCCTCACACTGCAAAACAAAGAGCAGCAGTGACATAAACCAAACCCAGGTGTGACAGCTCACCACAGAGTGCTTATTCTTACCATAGTATTAACAGCAATAAACTCAATTATAAGCAATTTCATTGCAATACTTGTTAGCAAACTACTGCATCACTTGCTCCCTCTTAGGTTTCAGATTAAACAGCCTTACCCAGCACGATGTAAAAGGATCCCAAGAACTAAAGCCACTGGGATCAGACCTTTCACTAAGTCCTTTCTTCTGAGCGTTAACACCTGCTTATCATTCCAATAGCAGCTGACAGGGAATCACTTATAAACAAAATCCCCAACTTCATAGAAGGCTAAAAATCATCTGAAATTAAAGCAAAGCAGCTTCTGCCATGGGGAGTTGTAGTTCTTCACGGGCACAGGCAGCACCGGGGAGTTTTCCTTGACATCCTCTGGACCAGCAGCTCATTCACAGTCACATCCCATCGCTTCAGGAACGTCAGGACTGGAAACGGCGTGGCAATTTCCACAGGAATGGTTAAATCTGCTCTGATAGGGAGCTCACAGGAAAAAATCCTTTCTGTGAGGGTGGGCAGGCCCTGGCACAGGGTGCCCAGAGCAGCTGCGGCTGCCCCTGGATCCCTGCAAGTGTCCAAGGCCACTGGGGCAGTGGAAGGTGTCCCTGCCCGTGGCAGGGCGGGGAATGGGATGAGCTTTAAGGTCCCCTCCCATCCAAACCACTCCACGGTTCCAAACCCTCGGGCTGGATCCCGCAGACCCCACGGAGCTGCCCTGAGTCACCCCCGCCCGCAGTCAGCGCCCGGCGGGACAAACCCGGGCGGGGGCCGGAGCGCTGACTGCGAATATTCTGAAATTTAAAACCCCAAACCCTCCATCTCCGCCCTGAAGGAGAAAGAAAACAACTTCCCCGCCCGCACCCCCGGCACGGCACGGCACGGCCCGGCCCGGGGGGCGGCTCCGCCGCGGCC
>NW_008238365.1:1235720-1251108 GCF_000691975.1 Corvus brachyrhynchos
GGTCCCGGTCCCGCCGCCTCCCCCGGGGGTTTCAGGCATCCCAAAAGCGCTCTGCGGACACACCTTGGGCGGTGTTTGTACGGCACGGATCCATCCCTGGAGAAGCGACGGGCGCCCGCCGCCCGCTGGGCCCCGTGGAGGGGCTCTCCAGGATCCCTGAGCTCAGAGCGATGAGAATTTAGGTAAAAATCCTGCAAATCGCCCTCGGAGCAGCATCTGGTTGGCGGCTGGGGTGGAGGAAGGAGCTGCCCAGAGCAGCTGTGGCTGCCCCTGGATCCCTGGCAGTGTCCAAGGCCAGGCTGGACATTGGGGCTTGGAGCAACCTGGGACAGTGGAAGGTGTCCCTGCCCATGGAATGGGATGAACTTTAAGGTCCCTTCCCCCCAAACCATTCTGGGATTCCGTGATTCCTCCACTGGCATTAATTGGGATGGCTCTGCCATCAGCCTTGGACAGCTGCCAGATGGGAATAGTGACAGTTTGTGTCCTCCTCGGAGCACATCACAGCTTAATCCAGCCATGAGATGGTTTCAGACAGCCATCATCTGAGCTGGGTGGTATATCGGTGCCTGTGCACATTTATCTCTAAAGAAAGCACAAACCAACATGCTTACTTTGGTTTCTCACAAAAACCCCACACAAAACTATTGAATTTCGCTGACACAAATAATGAGTTCCACAGCTTTGTCCTCACTTGGAAAGACAGAAGACAGGGTGCGTTTGTGACACAAGTAGTGAAATTTCTGTGGCTGAAGTATTTTCTTTTAAATTTCAGAAACAGGCTGAAAGAGATGCTGAGCTGGGCTTCTCTACCAGGTGATTTGTCCACAGTGCAGCCCTTTCCCTCATAAGAAAACAGCCCAGCAGCTCTCACTTTAGGAAGGTAAGAGCAGTCTCCCCTGGCCAGATACAGGGATTCTGCAATTCAGATGCAGTGCAAATGCAGGTGGGAATGGGTTACTCTCCATCCTTAGCCTTCCCTTGCTGCAATCTCCTGCTTTATTGATTCAATACCACATTTTTCTCCCTGGCCAGCAATCCATTCTGCTTTAATACCACAAACTCCCAACATTTGTGTCCACTTCAGTGGCATTTTAAATGCTCCATCTCTCGCAATAACACCTCTGTTGTAGCACTCCTGTAACACTCCAGACATCAATAGCACATCTTTTTATCAGCACTTAAAACACTCGTAATACAACACACTAATCTTTGAATGGTGGATGTTAACAAAGTACTACCACATTTATCAGAAATCCTGGGGATTAGGGAAGCTGCTCCTGCCAGCATTATCCAGGGATTCAGTGAAGTGCAGCTCTTAACACCGAGGCTGCCCTTGGGTTGTTTTTCTTCTCTCCCTTTGTGGTTTGGGACCCCAAGAGATAAATTTAATTAAAAGTATCTTGAGGGTTATCCTCTGCTTCTCCCCCCTGGACTGAAAACCCACCTGGTGAGTGTTAATTAGGTTAGCAAGCAGTCGATTAAGCTAAATTGCCACTCTTCTGTATCTCTTACTGCAGTCCTGTATCCCAGACATGGTGCCCCATAGCTGAACCCCTCCAGCAGAGCATTCCCAGCTGTTATCACAGGGCTTGGATATCTCAGAGCAGCTCAATTTCAGTAAAAAACATCATGAGTCAGACCACCAAATATACAATGATTTTGGGTTTGTGTTCCCCCCCCAGATCACGATTTCAAGCTCTTCTCCAAAATATTAAATGCTACATATTTTTTTTAAAGCCCTGTAAAACAAGGTTTTAAAAGTAAATTGCAGAATTCCTACAGTTGACCTCAAGTATGTGGAGACTTCTGTGAAACTGGGAGCATTAGTAATGCTGTAACAGTCTGCATTTCATTTACAAGTATCCTGTTGAAAACAAACAGTTCTTTCAATACACATTTTAGTCACCTAAATGCTGTCTTAACTTCTCTCAAGACATTTTTGGTCAATCAAAACTCTACCAGGAGCATGGAGCAAGCCAGAGGTCTATAGGTCTTACCACAATCTTTTATTCCAAGTTTCATTTTACCACAATCTTTTATTCAAAGTTTGGTTTCATTTGTCTCACCTGAAAGACAAATGGAATTAAACAGACATGCAACATTGCCTGTGAAAAATGAAGCAGCTGTCCTTTATAGTGCAAGAGTGTAAAGCTTGATTTATTTACACATTTTAAGGTGAACAGGAGAACGTTGTAGGCAGATCATTTTATACATTCAGCCAACACAGGAGCTGTGCTCCACAAAGTTACACATAAAATACACACTGAGAATGTTTTAAGTGCTCTGGTGCATTGAGAAGCCACACAAGGTGGAGGCAAGAGATGTCAGTTCACATGGGGTGAAGAAGCCAGGGATAAAGCCAAGGAGCTGCTCCTTCATCAAAGTGCTGGGACAGCTCCTGGTGCTGAGAAATCCTTCCCATCTGGAATCTGGGGGTGCTGTGCCATGTGCAGGGCCCTGCACTGTTGACATTCACAGATCAGAGTGTGCTGTACAACAGTTAAATCATTTTTCACCCTGGAACATGGCACAGGGCTCCTCTCCTTTAAACCTTCCTGTGCTGCTCAGCTGTAAATATTTGCTGCAATTCCAGACATGGCCGTGGTCACCTCAGACTGAAAAATATCTGTAAAAAGTTCAGTGTGAGGGCTCAAAACTCTTCCTGTTTCATCTTTGGACTAGAAGGGAGGTGAGGAGTTTAATTCACTCCTGAAAGAGCCAGAAAGAGCACAGAAGTCCCACAGCCAAGTTTAAATAAGATATTGGGTTTCTCTGGGCCCTGCTCATGCCTTTTCTTAGGCTAAAGAGCAGAAAATAACATTTCTTTGGAAGACTGGGAGAAAAAGCAAGAAAGAGGGACGTGCATAAAATAAAAAACCAAAAAAACCCAACCCCATTTTAAGATTGCAGCATTGAACAGCAGCAGCAAACAGGAGTGAGGTGCAGTCCCTCTACATCAGTCATGGAGCTGAGGCCCACGGCCCAAGCAACACCCCAGGCTCCACTGCTGTGGCACAGTAATCAAAAATATTGTGATTTATGTGCTGTAGAAACAGACACCACCTCCAGTGGAGGCCTTTGGCAGGAAGTTTCCAGCAGCAAACAAAGGGAGATTTCCCTGTCGCTGCAGGTAAAGGGAGCAGTCATTATTAAGTAGAATTATTTGAGCACACAGAGACTGTGTAAATAAAACATGGTTATGTAAAGCTTTGGAGCAAGACTTGCCTTTACAATCTTTGAAAAGAAAGGGCCAAACCCACACAAATACCACAAAAGCTCAGCTCATGGCTGGGGGCAGTTCCACTCAGAGTTCCCTGTCGCTGCAGGTAAAGGGAGCAGTCATTATTAAGTAGAATTATTTGAGCACACAGAGACTGTGTAAATAAAACATGGTTATGTAAAGCTTTGGAGCAAGACTTGCCTTTACAATCTTTGAAAAGAAAGGGCCAAACCAGTTCCACTCAGAGAAGGGCTGAGGGCTCTGTGCAGGGAGGAAGGTCAGGAATCAGGCTCAGGAGAACTGGGGAGTTTACAGCACAAACACCCCTGAACCAGGCCAGAGAGCAGCCTGCAAGGGAAGCACAGCCACATCAGAGCAGCTCTGTTCCCTGGCTGTGTCCATCTTTCAGGATGTCAGAGCCTGTGCTGAGGAGGAAAACCCAAACCAGGCATTTATGGCTGCAAAGTCTGTGCTCCAGTCACCTGCTGCCTTTAAATCCTGTGAGAACTGGGACAACTGCACTGTTACACACAGGGCCATCCTGATCTGGATGTTAGCATCCTAACATTTATGCCCTGCTGATGAATTATTTTATAGCACATAATTAACCACAAAGAATGTTGCCATGGAAGAAGTGTGGGGGTCAGCACAGCTTGTTTTCAGACTCTGTGTTCTGTGGCTACAGAACCAATAGGTCAAAACAGGTTGATTAAATGCAAGAGATAAGGAAAGGCAGCATTCCTGTCCCCTTCCCATTCAGCCTCCCTGCACTGCTTCATTTTGCATTGTTAATGAACAAACGCTGCCCATAAATTCACCAACAATCGATGACCAGATCCAAAGGCAGTAAGTCAGTGTCACTGCACCCCAGCAAGATGAATGCTCTGGCAGCTGGAGCCCATTAACATCCTTGTCTTGCTCAATCACAAATAAAGTATTGAGGGTGAAAGGAAAGCTGTTATTTGAGGTTTCCTAAGCTCCAGTGCAGGGGATGCCACTGATAAGATCTGAATTGTGTCCAGCTGGTGAAGAAACCTGGGTACAGCCCCAGGGCACCTCCCCTGTGCAGGGGGAAAGGTTATTTTTCTAAGCTGCACAAAAATGCCAAAGCAATCCAAAGTATGCCCAGATTGAATCAGTCTGCAGAGCTGGCAAAGCAAATACATGCAAAGGAACAGTTCTGTTGTCATTTACAACAGCAAGAACCTGGAATAATCATGTACAAGTCAGGGGAGTTGTTGGGAATTTCTGGCAGTGGGAACAGAAACTGGCCATGAGTCAATTTAACAAATAAAAATAAATAAAGCAGGAAGACTCTGTTCCAAATCTAAGATAATCCCAAACCCCCTGGTGTTAGAGGAATCACTTAAAAATACACAGAACATGAGCACTATTCCTTTCAAATAAAGTTCCAAGGTCCTGGAGACTCCACTGTGCAGACAGCCCAAGCCACACTGAGTGGACTTAAAATTCAGTTTCACAGCAAAAAGCCCCAAGTTTAGAGCAGGCAGTGCTACCAAAGTGCCAGGATAACTTGCATCTACCAGTAAACGTTGTACTTTGTCCTCCTCACTTGACAGTTCCCCATTCTCCCTCCATATCAGCTCCTGGCCATCTCCTGGAAGCTGGAAAGATAAATATCAAAGTACACAAAGCTACATTATCCTCACAGGCTTCAGTGAGTGCTGGGCTGTGCAACTTCTCTCCTTAGGTCATCCGCAATAGTAGACAAGGGTTTTTTTCATTTTTTACAAGAAAAAAAAAAGAGAGCACCCCAGCTTACATCACCTAAACTGAGCTTTTGAACTAAGGAACGTCACCACCTCTCAGTATTTGGGACCACTAAAGTTGGGAATCCTGCCTCAGTCAGAAAGAAAATAAATAAATGTGACAAAGAATTAAGACTTTGTCCAAAATTACATCAATTCCCCACCAGATACAGGCACATCATTGTCATTTCTCCATGTCCTCATCCTTTACAGTGCTCCCTCTGCACCATTTAATCCAACTTGAAGCTCCTGCTATGAAATCAGAAAACTGGAAAATAATCTTTGTTCTAAGCCATATAATCCAGTGGTGCTCTAAAAACAACCCCCATCCTCTGTGCTTATGTTCAACACCAGAACAGTTGTACAGAAGTGCCCAAAATTCGTGGTTTGAAGGGATGAAGTGTTCACTCTCACCAGTTCTGCTGCTCTAACCACACCGCAAGTTCCAGTGTTGGTGCTTCAAAACAATTCCATTTATTGCCGTGTTAGGGGAGCTCTGTGGTCACACCAGGATTTAGAGCCTTCCTGGAAAATCTGTCACAGTCCCTGTAAATGAAAGATTAAATCCTGCCCTCCTCTCTCTGTGAGCAGCTCCTGAAAACTTGTCTGGAGATAAAACCACTCCCAGCAGGGCTGAAACTGCACAGTCACTTCTCTTCCACAGCATCTCCTCTCTCATCAGTTCCATGGTGCTGCATTCACCATTCCACACTCCCAGCCAGCAGAATTCCAAGCAGAACTGGGATCTGCTTCCTGCCAAGATGGGCGCTTTCAACTTCCCAACTAGAAAGAGTTGTTTGTTTTAACAATCAGCCTGGAAAGTTCAGCTCGAGACGAGCTTGGAACTCTTATCAAGGTCAGCTTCATGCTTGCTTCTATTTGAACAGGTAAATAAATAAAGGTCAAACTCCTGGCAACTCAAATCAGTCCTTGAAGGTCACTCACTCCTTCTTGCTGTGCTCCAGCACCCTGTAGGGAGGGGCAGAGACTCCTTTGGATCCGTGCTGCTCCTGCACGATGGGCAGCGTGGCTGGAGTGTAGATTTCTGGCATGCTGTCGTTGTTCTCCAGGGCACCGTAGGAGAAAGAGGCTTTGAGGTCAGGCTGCACCGCAATCCCTTTGTCGTGCATGTTCTGCATGCCTGCAAGAGCAGAGGCACAGATTAGGGACAAAAGTGCATTTTTCTTGCTCTCTGTTCAGCCAGGAAATGAGAAGTCTCTGAGGCTCATCAGCTCCTCATGTTAAATCAAAGATGGGATGGGTTTGTGCTCAGCACTGGAGCAGCTGATTGAGAAATAAACTTCAAGTGAATGATGGATGGCTCTCAGTTATCCACCAAGTGCTGCAGATCTTTTATACAGCTCACCAGAGACTTTAGCTGTGCTTCCCAAAGGAAATTTCTTGCTCCTCTACCTTTTGGAACTTCTCAGCCATCCCTCAAAATCAGTTCTCCCTGCTGGACCGAGCCCAATCCCGAGCATATGCTCAAATCAGTTCATATTCCCAGATAACAACTGCCTGATCCACCCAGTTCTGAACAGAGCCAAAGCCTGAGCCCTCCCTGTGCAGCCCAAGCCTTTAACAGAGTGATGAAGCCCTGGATTTTTACTGTTACCTGGCATGGCATCCATTGAGATGTAGGGCTCAAAGGGGACAGGCTTCTTCCTATTCCTGGTGATCAGGAAGACTCCCAGGAATGCTATGAGGCACCTGTGGGAGGAGACAACGTCATTGAGATCCCTGACAAGGGCCAGCACAGAACATTCCATGTTGCTCCACACAGAATCCAGAGCTGGAGTTCAAGCACTGCCAAGTCAGAATTCCAGGGCACTGTCTCAGCTGAGCCCCCTGGACCAGCACTGCAACACCCCCAGCAACCAGCACAACTTCACCTTTTCTCTATCAAAACACAGGGACATATTAATTAATTAATTAATTAACCTTGACTAACTGCAGGGGAAAGGAAGCATATCAACATTTGGTTTTTCTTTGATGGAATTCCAGGATTTAGCAGCCTGACCTTTGAAAGGCTCCCTGTAAACACCCCAACAACCACGGACCTGGATTTTTACAGAGCAAGGTGCAGTTCAGAACAATGATCTCCCAATTGTTTGGGGTTTTTTTCAGTACTTATCTAAAAGGCATTTGAGAATTTCCCCTGATTATGGAGAGTTAATTACACCAAAACACTGAGTTACACAGGAAATGTTCTACTGATCAGATCTGCATTGTGCCTTCTCCATGCTCTAAAAACTCCAGAAGTCAGACACAGTTCAGGGAAAGTGCAAAATCTCAAATAAGGTTCCCCAGAGAGGGTTTCTTTGGGTTATTTTACAATTCTTCCAGATTCATGAGCAGGCATCTTGAAAACCAAGCCATATGCTCAACACCCGAGCTGATCTCCAGGATTTAGTGATTAATTGTTGTGAAATTGTGCATTACTGAGGGTTACATCATTTTTTCCAGACACAACACTGAGCTCTAAGAGCCACTCTCTGCTCTGACAAAGTGCTCTCAGCCTGTTCTTTTGTCCAAGACAGTTTGTCCCTCACACAGAGAGATATTTTTAAAACAGATTTGTATTTTTAAAATTTGAGTCACATGAAGCAACAGTTTTCTGTCAAGGAAACCTGCAGCACTTACCCCAGTGCAAACATACAAATGTGGAGAACATCTTCACCCATGAAGTCCAGGTAAAAAGTTGCTCCTTGGAAAGGAAATAATTCATTACATCTTCCCAATTCCACCTTCAGCACATCCCTCCAGAACCCACATCAGCCAGGATTCCTATTTTTATAAGCAGCACCTTTGTTTATTTAATGATCTTAAAATAGGTGTCCTGATTTCTATTTTAACACAAATTATTGACAAATCTTTTTGAGTTTCACGACCAAAATAGTTCTGCTGGTGTCACTAATAGAGATGCAAGTGAACCTGTGCAGCATAAACAGGAGGGACTATTTTGGAACGATGAAACAAATTGGATTTAACTACAAAGAGATACAAACTCTTGACCCCAAACAACAACAAACAGTTCAGACCTCTAAGAGAAGTGTCCTCGGTGTCCTGGGTGGCAGCAGGACACACATTCTGCCTCCTGCTCTTTACATTTTTAAAAATGTAAAAAAGGTAAAAAATAAATAAAAGATAAAAGTAAAAATAAAATAAATAAGCTGCTGAATATGAGAGCAGCCTGTGGCTTGGGAAACGACAGGAAATAAATACCAATTAAGGAGCAGGCCAGATTGATGACACTGAAGAGGAGCACTGAAAGGCTCTGTGTAATTGATGTATTTATTTATTGCCCTCTATAGCTGGCAAGGCATTGCTATTTACACAGCACTGCCAGGCAGATGCATTTCTTGAGTGTTGGGCTTGGGGTTTTTTGTGTTTGTTTTCCCCAGTTTTGCTCCTGTGTCTGAGGAAAACAAAACCTCTCAAAGGCTGTTCCTCAGGTCTGAGGCCCAGGGCTTGAAAATGCTCCTTTTTGTTCCTGCAGACAAAGCTTTTCCACGTGGGCAAGGGCTGAAGTGGGAGAAATCCAGAAAGAAAAGAGCCTGTAAAGCTGGGAGCTGCTCACTCTAAATACAACAAGAAGATTGTCAGGAAGAGATCCCAACACCTCTGAGCAGAGGAAGCAAATTGGTCACACATTTTAACAAAATCTAGGTAAGTTCGATAAGGAAACGTTTTATCTGAACATCTAAAAACACACATGGAATGAGGAACAGTCTCAAACATAAATTCCCCTGCACTTCAAACAAAATGACAGCACTGAACAGAAAATTTTAACACAGTCTAATGGGACAATTCACATTTTTAGAAAGGAAAAAAAAACCCAAACAAAGCCAGTGCAGACAACAGACGACAAGAAAACTGAAGTCATCGTATTGCTGAGTATTCACCTTCTTCAGGAGGATTATTTTCCAAAATCTCTTGCCCATTTTTTAGAAAGGTTTGTGCAGTTACCTGCTGAGATTGCTGCTGTGGTGGACAGGATGTAGCCAATGCTGGAGATCTGAGCTGAGTCATAGAGCTGGGAGGCTTGAGCTAAAAACCTGCAACACAATCACAGGCAACAGGGGCTGATTGGGAAGGATCCTTTTTTTGGAAACACCTTTCAAAAGTGATGCATACATTTAACGAAATTCATTCTTTTGCTCACTGAACAGCAGCAGCAGCAAGCCTTGGAATGAATAAAAAGGACAGAAGAGGGTTTATGGCTGCACTCACTGCAGGCACTGAAATTACTGCCCCAACCTCAGGGCCAGAGTGTCCCTCATATTTTGAGAAGCCTTTTATCCCTGCTGCTACCAGCTTTTTATGTTATTGCAAGTACAAAGGAAAAAAAACCCTAAAAATAGACACATTATCAACAACACTTTGGTTTTAGCCAGTGCACAGAGACTGCATTTGATTGGCCACCATTTCAGTCCTAAAATTGTTTGGCAAATACTGGAATGATGGGATCAAAACCACTTGGCAGTGTCACTTCGTGGAAAAACAAAGACCACCCAGACTCCTGGGACAGGTCACAGGAAATAATGGATAATTCTCCTAAATTTTAATAGGTATTTTTGTCACGGTAACAAACACTTCCTGACCCAAACCCCACAGAATTCCAGACAAAGAGAGGAGTTCTTACGTGGCCTGGTAGATGGCTGTGGCAATCATGCACACCAACATGATGTAGAAGATGGGTGAGTCCAGCTGCAGGGTTCCCTGGATGGACACCAGGATGCTCCCAGCCACGGCCTTCACTGTCACCACAGTCATGGAACCTGGGGGGGTCACCACACTCAGCTGGGGCACCTGCAGGAGGCTGCAAACAACCCCAACAGCCACAAAAACCTGACCCTCCTCCTGCCAGGGATGCAATCTGCCTGCTTTCCACCAGTTCTGCCTGTTTTATTCCCAACAAACCCACCACCGCAACCTCCAACGGATCACTGAACCCTTCTCTATCAGAAATGGGAGCATTTACTGGTTTTCTAAGTGTTTAAGGAGTGTTGTGCAATCACATGATGGGAGGATAGAGATTTCCATTCGGTTTGGTTAAAAAAGCCAAGGAAGTCTCCAGAACAAGAATCAGGAAGAGCTTTCCTTTCTCTTTCTTGAACGTTGGGCCATTCAGAATTAGGGCAGTTGCTTTGTAATTCATGGAGCCTCTGAGGCACCACTGAAACCCAGCCCCAAATATCTCAAAAAATCAAAAAAGAGTAAAAGAAAAGACACTGCAGGAATTGAAGGTGCTTAAACAGCAAAAACTGAGGGCTGTGACACAGATTTCAGCACAGCAGACTTGCCATTACTCATCCTTTTAAAAGTTTAATTGATTACAGTTTCTAGATTAAAAAAAAATATTAAATGTGTCAATCCAGAGTCACTGCAGGATCTGACTGGGGGATATCAGAACCATCTGGGACTCAGTTTAACAGGGACAAGCTGGGGTGGCAGAGGATTCCTCATTTCTTTAATCACATGGCAAATCTCCCCAGAGCCAAATTACTCTTGTAGGTCAAATCCTCTCTTTCACCCACTGGCTCAGCCCTCCTTACCCACTGAATGCCACCCTCTGTGTGCCCAGATTAAAATTAAGAACACTAATAAATTAACCTGCACTTTCTGTGCTTGGCAGATTATTTGTCTGATGGAGAACAAGCCTTAATTGTTTTTCAGAGATCCTAAACATCAGCTTCAGGAACATTTCTGGAGGAAATTAGTGCATTTCATGGCATTAATTAAATCAATATAATCCCCTGCATGCCGTAGATGCCTCCATTTACTGTTTAAAGTTCTTACAAGTCCATATCAACTTACCCAGCAAAGCCACCAGCAGAAGAATAATGACAATGTAGTTTGCATTTCTCTCCTTGTAAAAATACAGGAGCAGACAGAAAACAATGATCTCCACAAGCTACAAAAAAGAGAAATGAGAATATTAGAAATGCAGAGCACATAGGGTTGGCAGTAAATGAGGTTCTGAGCCAATCAAACATTAGAACAGGGGAAATCAAAGGAAAATGGGGATCCCACACAATTAGAGACCAAATTCAGCATCATCTTAGATTCCAGTTACAGGAGATATTCAGCAGCTTGTTGCAGAACAGGAAATGTGGGGCACTTTTGGTGTTGGATTTCTGGTAAAGCAGCAAATCAAATGGTGCTGCCTGAACATTCACAGCAGAGATCTCAGCCTGCTTTCTGCAGTGGGGTTCCACAAGTGATCCCTGGAAAAATGGCCAAGATTGTCTTCATTAAAACACAAATTTCAGGGGATTTTCTGTAGGAGATTCATGGCTCCAGAGAAAGTCAGCATGGCAAAAGCCCAGATTCAGGCACAGTCAATTTTCAGTTATTTAGTCCTACAGAACTCAGATAAAGAGAAGGAGCTGTTCATGTGTCTGACACCTGGAAAAGCTGGCAGAGGTTCCTGAGTGAACACAAGGAACATTGGTGACAACCAGAAGGAAAAATAATGCTGGAAATGGAAGTTCCCCCAAAAAAAAGCAGAAATGGCCAGCTCACTAAATGCCTGGTGATGTTTTCTGCTGTCATCTTCTCGTGGCTGTTGGGTCCAAATGTCACCAGCAGGTAAGTGCCAACAATTGCCAGGCCACAGCCTACGAAGGACAGCACGTAGCGCCCTTGGGCAGGCACAGGAACAGGAGAGGACAGGGTTAGTGAGGCAGTGGGGAGCATGGCATGAATGAATGAATCCCACAGGACCACCAGTGATGTCGTGGATGTTCCTCTGGGGGACTCTGGGGTGCTCTTCCTGCTCCACTTCCAAAATATTGCAGCCACCAGGGGCAGTGGGGGTGTGGAAGCTCAGAGAAAGTTGGTACCAGGTGGCATCTGCTAAATAAATAAAGCTACAGGATCTGTGTCTGGGGCTGATCCTGCCTGGCACTGCCCACAGCCCTTTTCCCACCTCTGCAAACACCTCCACGTTTATGGAATTCAGCTCATTCCCTTGTGCCTGTGCTACTGCAGAATCAGGGCTGCAGCTTCAGCCCAATTCTAAATTCTGTGAGGTTCAGGGGATTTGGCACAAGCCAGGAAAAAATATCCATTTGTAATAAACAGTGGATGAGATGATACATTTCTTCCAAGAGGTGCTAATGAAACCTTGCCATGCCTGTAATTATAATTCCTGAGAGGCCATGCTATGAGTGTTGAATTGTAAACACAGGAAAAATGAAAGAAACTGTGACACTTACTCAAAAATTCCTTGGGCTTCCATTTTTCCTTGATAAATATAATTCCTATGATTGCACTAGCTATGAAAAAAAAAGAAAAGGAGAGAGAAACAGTGAATTATGGAGTCAGGAATCTCCCACTGGAACACACTCAGACTCTCTCCTCCTTACCCACAACAGACACTGCACTGAGGGGCACAATCAGTGAGAGAGGAGCAAAGGCATAGGAGGAAAACACTCCCAGTTCTCCCAGCACCAGCAGGAAGAATCCACTCCACCAGGTCTTGGTTTTGAAGTAGGCCCGGGGGTCTTTGGAGCCTGCCAGCCTGATGTGGCTGTATTTCTAGGCAAGAAAACAGAAATAAAGCAGCTTTCTCATGTTGGATTGTTTATTTCAGTGCAGGATGAGTATTTGCTTCAGGACACTCACCTGGAGGTTGAGTGCAATGCTGCTGACAAGATGCCCAAAAATAGCCAGTAATGCCCCAATCAAGTTCTCCTGCAAAAACAAAGGGAACACACAATGATTAAATTTAGCCAAGGAATTCAGAGGGGTTTGCACACTCTGGAGGAGAGCAGACTTCTAAAACTGTTCCTGAATCATGGGATAGTTTGGGTTGGAAGGGACATTTAAAGGTCATCTGGTCCAAGAGCCAGCTGTCAGTAAACCCTGTTTATCTTCCTCCCTTCCTACCAAACTGAGGCAATTCGGATAAGTGCTGTGGCTGTGCTCCAGACCTGTGAACTCAGGTGGAAGATAAGCCTCAACAGCCACTTTCTCCAAGAGACTTCACTTAGTTTGCAGTTTCTCAGAGAGAAGGAAGATAAGGCTAAAAAACCCCACACCATCACTCACTCTTCCCTTTGAAAAACTCCTTTATGAGGATTTTATTGCCCTGGAATTCGACACAGAATGAATCAGGAACCTCTGCTTCCCAACTATTTTGCTCTTCTCCACTTGTGACAGCTGCTGGTTCAGTCACTACTTCAGCCCATCTGATGAGGCAGCACAATTATCACAGATTTTAGGCTGCTTTTTATATAAACCAGTTATTCCCAAGGTCACAGGAGACTACTGACAGCTCCCAGCCAGCTCCCAACCTCTTCTGCACTGGCATTCCCAGCTCAGCAACAATTCTCACGCTCTATAGATGGAATTTGAAATTAAAAAAAAAGAATGTCAAGCAGGCTGAGTCACAAAGGAGATATAGAGGAGTGAAGAGAAGAGCCTGAGGCTAAGCCAGACCACTGAACATTTGTGTCCTTCCAAAACTGTCTAAATCTCATTACATGTCATTAGCACTGTTCCTTCAGTCCAGTCCTTACCTGGATTGATTTGGGATAATCCAGCTCACGCTCAGAGTGGTATTTATTTATATCAATAAATGTACTAATCTTGATTTTCTCATACACAGAAGAACTTTCAGATTTCAAAGCCTTAGCAGCAGAACAAAAACCTCTTTATCAGAATGCACAAAAATAGGATTTGCCCAAACAGCTTCACTCAAAACCACCTAAGAGACGATCCCAGGACAGACAGAGAAGGTGGCAGGAGGATGTCACTGTCACTCAGAGTTTTCTGAGCTGTGACAGCCTCAAGTCAACAGCACTTGGGTCCACAAGGGCCCAGGACTGTGGTCTCAAACGACTTTTTCCACTGAAAAAAAAAAAGCCCTTCTTGCTGAGATTTTCTGAGCACCTTCAGAATCAGGGATTCAAACAGAATTTATCTGTTCCCAGCTGCAGAACAAGGAGGAATTACAGTCCCATGTCCCACCCCAGCTGCAGGCTCTGGTGTGGGCTGACCCTGCTGGAATTCAAACACCTGAATGCACAGAGCAAACCAGAACCTCTGCTCTGTTACTGCTGCATGGCTTAGGCTGAAAAGGCACCTCTCAGAATTACTGCACCTGAACACCTTCACACATCCACACCTTGCCACTGCCACTCCTCCCTCCAGCTCCTCTGCTCTGCAGACACAGAATTTCTCTCTTTCTCTCACTGTACACAGGATATGACACCCCAGGGCCTCCAGGAATGGCTGAATACAAAGACAGAGCCCCTTCTGCACAAAATAACCCCAATCCAGCACCATTATCAGCTTATTCCAACCATCAGGGCCTTCTGGGGATGGAAAGTTCCACACTGGGGTGGAAAGCTGACCTTGTAAGAGAAGGAGTCTGTGTGTGGCTGCACAGAAACTGCTGCTGTGGCCAACGGGAGCTGCTGAAGCTGCAGGCTGGGGCTGTTGCCTCCTTCCATTTTGGGTTTTTTTTTTTTTGCTTTTCAGCCTCCTCGATGCTGGAATTTCTCTTTAAAGAAGAGACTTGGACCCTGCTGGAACCAACTTCTGGTAGCACTCCTTGCCATCCATCCTGTTCCCTTGGATAAGTTCGGGAAAGCACAAACAAGTTCTGCTGCTTCCCCTCCCCTGCCCTGTCTCAGGGTGGGCACCACAGGCAGGAAGGAGGGTGGATGAGCCACTATTACCAACCAGTCAGTGAAGTGGCAAGCTTATATTCCTTCAGGGTGAATCTAAGGGAAAAAAGAAAGAAAACCCAAAGAATTAGATCAAATAAATCAGTGATCCAAAACCTGCAGTGAAGGATAGGCCACAGAAACGCCCCTGGAATCAAACTCACAGCTGCACAGAAAACAAGAAAGCAGATTTTAAATGTCTTCTTAGAAAGCCTTGGACAGAAACTCACACAGACTTTGCTTTACAAGCTCTTGTGAACTGGCTGGGCCGCAGGGGTGACACACTCAGCTGGCATTTAACAGCATCACAAAGGCTCTCAAGTCCTCCAAGCTCTGCTTTTCATTTCCCTCCTCCCGGAACCTCCCGTTTGCTCAGGACCAGCGCTCCATGAGTCACCCCATCCCCACGTGCTGGGGATGACAGCGCTGCTCTCCCTGCAAGCAGAGGTCATTCCAGGGGAATCCCTGCCAGCAGTCTGGAGGCTGGATTCCTCAGAGCCCGAATTCCTCGGAGCCAAACTCATTGGAGGTGTCTGGAAAGCACCACACGGGCTCCCTGCACCCCCAGAGAGCTCGGGGAGCAGCAGCAGCATCCCTGAACTGCCGGCTTGTCCCAGAGGGGGGGCACCACAGCCACGAAAGGGCAAAACCACCCATTTGTGAGGGGATGGGGCAGCAAATCCCGCTCCCATCGGGAGCAAACCCGGCCCGGGCAG
>NW_008238365.1:1252052-1255890 GCF_000691975.1 Corvus brachyrhynchos
CAGCTCGGGAGCCTCGGCGCTGCTGCACGTTCCGAGCTGGGACTGAGCTTAGAGACAAAATCACGGCTCTAACTTGAGTCGTGACACTGGACGTGTGGGCTGGGACTGGATCCCTGCCTTTCCAGCTCAGGGATGCTGTGGAGCACGAGGTACCTCAAGCAGAAAAGCACCATTCAGTGCCATGTTCCAAAAATAAACAGCACTTACCACAGTGAGTGCAGAGTTGAAGGGGGAAAACCTCAACCACATCAAGGTTTTTCACTCAAAGCACAGCCAGGGATCGTTACTGGAGCAAATCAAGGGATAGCTGGAACTATTTATAGCCACAGTGGGTTAGAGATGCTCCAGGTCCAAAATCCTCCTCCTGAGGCCAAACCAGCACAAGGGAATAAGAAATGCCATCAGATCGTGATGTGCTGCAGGGGAAAGTTTCATCTTTGCTCCCTCACGGTGGTGGGGCAAATCCATGGAATTTCTATTTAAACTTTCCTGATGCCAGTGCAGCTCTGTGGCTTGAGAGCTTGATTAGGTGAGGTATCAGTGGTTTTGTCACCGTATTTCTGACAGCTGAAGGGGTGCCCAGCCTCTGCCATCAGATTTGCAGTTTGGAGAGGGTCAGAACCCTGTGATGGAGTTGTTCGAGTCCCTGACTCGCTAAAGGAGGAAATCTGCAAAAGGGATTTATCAGCTCTGAGTCACATTCATCAACAGCAGTGTTTCCAAGGGTTTTTTTAAATAAAACAGGGAAATGAGATGCAGGGGTGGCTGCTGATTTCCTGATGGGAACACTGCATGAATGTTGGATTTGCCTTTATCTTACACATCCCATTTCAAATGAGAGCTAGTGTTGAGTTCACATGTTTCCCGGATCTCCATATTCAGTGTTGCTATCCTTGGCTGTTCTTTTTAGGTTTCCAGATTTCCTCCAGTCCTTATAAGCACCACAGGAAGGTGACTCAAACTGGAGGGGGGAAAAAAAAGAGAGAGATTTAAGTCTCAATCAAAGGGATTTCAGTATAACCAAGTGAGTAACAAAAATGTTTGAAGTTTACGAGTTTGTTTTTCTTTTTCCTACTGATATTGATCCTGTTCTGTGACAGGAATAGCAACCAAGTTTAGATCAAGGTCATTAAATTAAGTTTGTAATCACAACTGATAATGGAATGAGAAATGGTAATGCAATATGAGTGGTTTAGACCTGGAAACGACTCCAGATACATCATCTCACTTGTGCCACCTCCCCATCTCCCACCCACCCAGCTCTGGCCCTGTTTTCCCCATGTTTTTGAGCCCTCCAGGACACACACGTTGCATTTCTTCAGCAGCACATTCAAAGCAATCGGTGGAGTTAATCCTTGTGCAGGGATACCACCCGCTGACCCTTCTCTCTGCCTTTTGCTGCCCCTTTTCGCTGATCCCTGATTTTCGGGAATTACACCCTCCTTCCACCAGCAGAGGGAAGCAGAAAGATGCGTTAAACCCGCCGTGATTTCCCAGCCTGCTCCCGGCCGGGTTCCTTTTCAAGCCCAGCCAACACTCGCAGGTGCCAAGGGCCTCCTGGGCTTTCTGGATCCACCTTCCCAGCTGCTTCCTCAGCTGGGGGAAGGAGGATGCCCTTCCACAGCCTCCTGCTGTCTGGGGACTACGTGGTAACCCCAGAACTCCCAAAATTACGTACATGAAGGATTTCTGAAACTCTGTGCTGGGTATGTAAAGTAGGTAAATCAAGGAAGTGTTTGGCATCTTCCCCTCTTTCTTCTTCTGCCTTTGGCATGTTCTCTTTCTTCTCCTTCCTTTGATCTCTTGCTCCCTGCTTGTCTCTCCCATCTCAGTGATATCAGGAGTGCATTATCTCAGGGCTGAATAACAGCAATCAAGGACGTAAAGGACAAAAAAAGATGAGGGAAAAATGATCAAGGTGGAGAAGTTGCTTAAATACTTTCTGTAGGCGCCATCAGTCTGCCTGGTCAGCTTCCAGCAGTGCCAGCTGACCTGATGCTGAGTGTGACTAAAGGAGAGGAGGCAGAGTCTGCAGGGAGCTTCACAAAGCACTCCCTTCGCTTTGAGAATTTCCTGCTTGAAGGGCAGAGTGGGCAGGAGGCCAAACCACAAACTACACAAGGGCTTGGCTGCTTCTCTGCTAGGCTTTATCCCTGGAGAAGAGTTCCTGCAGCAGCTCAGCAGGGGAAGCACTGGACCCATCAACACCAGACCTTTTGGGGGCTGCTGCCTTGGCTTCCTCCACCTGAAGCACTTGGCTGTGTCCTCCTCGGCCATTCTGGAGAACATTCCTTGAGCAGGGTTACCCACTTGTAATTTAGGCAGTGGAAAGAGCTTATTTGCTTCTCACTGCCTGACCTAGAGCACCCAACAGGTGACTTGACCCACTTGTCACTCTGCCACTTCACCCCTGTCTGCACACATCCCTGCAGGATCCAGGCCACTGGGGTTGGGAGCTGCTCCTGGTGGATTTGCCTCACAGCACAGTGACCCTTGCATCACCCAAACACAATTCTAGGGACTCTGAGGGCACTTTGAGGTGTCCAGGACCTAAATCTCCAAGGGGGTGGAGGTGCCTAATCTCCAGTTACCCTCAGCAGCACTGAGGTGATGATGGACGTGCCAAACCCAGAGGTGGATGCATGGGATGGGAGAAGGGCTCTGGAGCCGTTTCCCTGGCACGTGCTGTCCTGGAAGGTGCTAATCAGGAACGTGCTGCCCGAGCAGGAACTGCCCTTGCTGGAGCAGGGGTTGCATCCAACCCTCACAGGCTGGGCAGCAGCACCAGGGCAGAAGGAGCTTGCGGATGCAGTTTTTTATCAGCTGCTCTGGAAACCTGCTGCAATTTTAATAATCAGCTCCAGCAGAATTGGGCAGGTCCTGCTTCCCTCAGCACAACCCTCCTGACCACAGAGCACGGGCTGGACAACCTCAAGCACATGGCAGGGCCATGTGGAGATGGACCCCGTGGCCAGGGCAGTGCAGGGTCTGTTCTGATTCTGGTTGTTGATAAGGAGTAGCTGGCTCAGGATCCCTGCTCCCTGTGGATGAGCCCTCAGACCACATCTTCAGAAATCTCCTGTAATTTTGGAACAGCCCAAGCCAGAGCAGTTCTGCTGAAATTCACAGAGTTGCATCACACACCTCAAATTTTTGTCTGTCCTGAAGCATTTTCCTACAAAGAAGAGTAAGTGGAAAAGATGATCCGTGCTCAGCTGCTTGATAACTCAGGGGGCATTTTTACAGGAAAGGCTGAATTCACCAGGACTGTGTGTGCACACAAGAACTGGGGACTGATTCCTTGGGGACTGATTCCTTGCAAAGCTCTCCCAGTTTTGATGGAGTGGCCCATATTTGGTGTTTGTTATTTTTAGCACCATAGTAGCACCGTTCCACTTGTCCGTGCATGCAGCAGGGAACAGCTCAGCTGAGGGAGGAAAACAGAGCAGGAAGAGTTCCCCGTGATCTCACAATAAATCTGCAACTTCTGCAGCAGCCAGCACTGCCTGCCCACTCCCAGCCACTCTTCCCTTCAGTGTTTTGCAAGGCCAAGCAGAGCAGGAGCCTCCACTCCTCTCCCAGCCATTCCTGGTTGTTCCTTAAGGGGGTCAAGTCATTCCAGGGTTGCTGCTGCTGTGGCCAAGCACAGGTTCCATCTGGATGGTGTTTTTAATCAACCCTTTTCTCAACCCTTTGAGCCTGGCATCTTCCCTGCTCCTTCTTGCTCCTGCCAAACACAATGAAATCCCTTCATCCTCGTGTCTTTGTATGAGAAGAATAATGCCCCAACTTAATTTTCTCCTCCCAACTGCCCATTGTCTTGTTCTTCGGTCCCAGG
>NW_008238365.1:1255920-1259952 GCF_000691975.1 Corvus brachyrhynchos
CAGAATCCAACTCTCAAGTCACCAGAACAGGAACCAAAGGCACCTCCAGAATCTTTTCCATTGGTAACTGCCAGACAAGACAATTAATGAAGTTCACACAATGTTCTTAAAGATCAGGAACTTCAGCTCTTCCCATCCTACACACTGGAATAATTTCACATTTGTGTTAGTACAAAGCTGTTTCTTTTATCTTGTATGGTCCCAGACCTTCCAATTCCCACTGTTTTTTCTTTCTGGGATTGGCAGAAGTAGGACATGAAGGGCATTCAGCCCTTCATGGGACCACATCTGAAAAGCTGGAGGGATCACGTACAACACAGGCAGGGCTGGATTTATTTGGCTCTATAAATAGAATCCTGCCCAGTTCTCTTTCTGAAAAGCCCAGGAAAAGAAGAGAGGCAGGAAAGGTGTGGTACTGCAAATAATGCATTCTGCCCACATGCTGAATTAATTAGGCCCAGCTCAGAAGTTCCAGGTGAGATTTTAGATGTGCTGTGGCTCCCAGTCTATACAAATTGCCCCATAAACAGCAGAGAAATTTCATCTTCCTCATCCCCAGAAATACTCAGCTTTCCATGCAACAGGAGACTTGCATTAAAGGATTAAAATTTTGAAACTGTGAAGACAGCTACCTCGATGCCCACTTAAAATTAAAGCATAAAATTCGTGTGACTTGGAAAGCAATACAGGAAATACAATAATGCCATCACTGGTGGTGCTGGAGTGGTGGGTTTAGTTCTGGCCACCCTAACTCTAAAAAAGGCACTGGCAAGTCACACCTGGTGGCACTGCTGGGCTCAGGGGGTGCAGGGTCACGCCTGGTGGCACTGCTGGGGAGCTGTGCCAGCTCCTCCAGCTCAGCACCTGCCTTCAGGTTCAGTCCCTCAACTCCTGCTGATTCACCCTTGTGGAAGTCACTTAACTGTTCTGTGCCTGCTCCCCAGCCCTGCAGGGTGCCCAGGCTGCAGCAGGGTGTTGTAAGCCTTGATCCACAGGAATTCAGGGTGTTTGGAGATGTGGGAGCTGTTAACAGAACACCCAGTGTTATTACCCACTATCAGATGGTTTATAATAGCATACACACATCTCCCGGGCTGCTTTGTCCCTTCTGTGGTGTCTTGCTGTAGCTGTGATTGCTTTGGGCTTGTTTTGTTATTTCCAGAGAGAGTTTTTGAGTTTTCCCCAGATTTTGAGCCATTCCCCAGTGAGTTGTCCCCTCTCAGACTGCTCCTAGAGCAGCCCCATCCCTGTGCTGAGGCAGAGCCTGCTGACTCCAGAATATGTGATGACTTTGCACAGCTGCTTAACACAGAGTGAAGACACAACTTAATCAGCTTAATGAGCTGCCACTCATCAGCCTGAGACATCTTAAGTGGCTGCATGCACGTTCCTGAAGCAATTCATGCTTTTATAGTCACTTGATGCTGTTTAAACACCAGCAAAGGTGTTTTCCCTCCCAATTTGGGTGTGCAAAGAGCACATGGAGAGATCCCGGGGCTCAGCTGACACGGGACAATCCTATTCACTCACACAGCCCCCTCCACTGGGACTCTGAACTCTCCTGCAGTGACTCACTCAGGCTGAGCACCTGCCCCAGCATGTTCTGTGTTGATTAAACTGGTTTGCAGGCCATAATTATTTTCTCTATCATGGTATAATGGCTCCGCATCGTATTAATTTTAACATTGTAAGAATTTGCTTCTGGGAACGGCCTTCTTGAATTAATCACTGACTCATGATTTACTGGGGGAGATAATATCTAACCTACAAGAGGCAGAACAGGAAACTATCTATTTAAAAGATGGCAGTGGCTGATAATTTATGACTATAGACAAAGGGACATCTCAGAAGAAGAAGGTGGTCAGATCCTGCAGTTTCGTGGTCACTGCTCTCACTCAGCAAAAAGGAGCTTTTGTGTAGTCACTAGAGGATCTGGTTTTGAGTGACAGATTAAAACTGAGGGGGAAAAAAAGTAGTGAGAAACAAGGAAAGTGTCCAAGCAGTCCTCAAAGCCATCCTCAGCTCTGGGACCAAACCCTGTGTTACAACAAAGGCAGTTCAACATCTCGGCATCTCACCAGCTTGCCATAGGAAATGTAAGGAAAATAAAGACAGAGAAAAAGCATCAACTTTTTGTGTTTGAAGCTGTAATGCAGGGGTTTTCTTGCTCCTCTCCTCTCCACCTTGAACTGGACTCTCTCACATCACTGAGTGAGCCTTGCCCATCAGATGTTTCCTCTCCCTACAGCCCAGTAGAAAAGCCAATCTGAGCAGTCACCAATAAAAGCTTTAAATCCCAGAGGATGTTCCAGGAGGTAAAGCTGCATCCTGGCAATCTGAAGAACTTTGTCCCCATGTCACTGTGATCTATTCTATGATTTGGGGTAACTCACATAACCCTTGGCACCACAGATTCCTGACTGTAAGGACAGCAATTCCCACCTGGAATTCCGGGGCCCTGAACAAAATCAGACTCATAGAGGCGATGGAGGATGCTGGACACAGCAGTCACACACAGAGACATTTCCTGCCAGAGTTTCAGGTCCTGGGCAGTCACAGAGAGACCTTCCTGCCCTTGGGAAGCTCTCCCAGCTTTTGGTCCGAGTGCTGCTGGTAGCTGTAACCACTCACAGGGAGACAACTGGATTTGAAATGTGGGTTTGCCTTTGTTGGTCATCACCCACAGGTAAAGGCAATTCAAAGGCATCCCCAAGCCCTTTTTCTTGCTGAAACTCACCATTTCTGCAAGCAAAGCAATACCAGTTCTGCCCAGACAGTGTTTATGGCCCAAACCACAAGAGGATTTAATTTGGAAAAATTTGGGAAATGGCTTTCTCCATGAGCCTGGAGCTGGGAGGGAGGATGGTGCTGCTGACTTTGGCTCTGCTCCTCCGTGGAGCACCTTCACACACAGATCCAGAGCTTTTAGGGCATGGTGGATTGAACTGCCACAGGAGCCTTCCATGAGCTCTGAGAAGGTCCCTTTGAACCTCTGCTGGGAGAACCATCCAGAAACCACTCTGGGCGTTCGGAGTGGCTGTAAGGAATCACCAGAACACCCCACAACAGTGGAAATGCCAGAGGTTTCAGGAGGAGCCACATTGGTGCATAATGTACCAAGCTCCAGAACATCTCCTGGCCCTTTGCCTGCTGTGGGTGAGACCTGGAGTGAGGGCACGGAGTTTATCTTCCAGCTGACACCAGCTGGGAGCTCTCCTGTTTGATTCCCTGAAATTGCTAATGGTGCTTTTGTTCCTGTGCTCAGGACTAAGTTCAGTGTCCCTGGAAATTAGCTGTGCCCAGGACTTTTCCAATCCAGCAGCAGCAGCTTCCCCACATGGTCCTGTCACACTGGTTCTTTTCCTTTCTCACATTCCCTGCTGGATGCACTCTCCTTCCTCAGCGCCTGGGCTGGTATTTACATCCCTTTCCTGTTTGTCTTGTAGGTCATCCCAACATGGATTCCCTCACCAAGGTGCCTCCCAAGGGAATAACATCCTCCTTCCAGCTGAAGACCTCCTGTCTCACAAGGAACTATGGATTTACTGCAGGTTTACTCCAGAGTCTGCAGCCTCAGCCACACAAACCCACCAAGGAAGCAAAGAAAACTCCTTCCAGGTGAGTGCAGTCTGGAAGACACCCCACTTCCACGGGATACATGAAAATGCATCACAGGAGGGTGATCCCAGAGCGTCCCACTGTGTGCTGCTCCAAAGGGGACAGTTGTTGTCCCAGGAAGTGGCTCAGAGGTGGCAGTGCCTGGAAGGGCAGTGTGGGTTGGGAACAGCCTGGAGCAGTGGATCAGGGGCCCTTTATCAGCTGATCTCCCAGACATTTACAAACAGTAATTAAACCCTGCACCACCCCGGGATGTGGGGGCCACTTCTTGTCCCCATTGTATGGAGCAAGAAGCCAGAGCACACCTGACCCGGAAAAAGATTCCTCATATCCCAAGCAGAGGCTTTAGGCTGGGCTGGTTCGGTGGCTGAACTCACCCCCAGAGGAACACACTGAGGAAAAAGAATCAAACCT
>NW_008238365.1:1260083-1293173 GCF_000691975.1 Corvus brachyrhynchos
TCCTTCGAGCCAGAGCTGCCATTCCCAGGGATTCCATCCTGCCACCACTTCAGAGGGACAAAAAGGCATGAACAGAAACTCCCTTCTCCCAAGCCCTCCTGCCCCTTGGGATCCTTCTGGGAAGCCAAATAAATCCATCAGCAGATTGTTCAAGAACATTTATTGTCACCACGAAGGGACGTTGCCTGGCCTGAGATTAAGATCAACAATAAATTCCTGACCATGGAAAAGAATGAGCCCATGAGAAAGCCCAGGGCTCTCCTTACCCAACAGGGGTATCTTTACTACATCTCTCAGCAGCTGGATCTCATAACAGGGGTTTGGGAAAAAGGAAGCTGGGAGGGAAGCAATGCCAGGAGGGATTTGATAAGGACAGAGGGCTGGAGGAAAGGGCAAATTAAATATGAGGAGGGAAGATCCCCAGCCTGTGTTATCAGAAAACACACAAACACTCCACACCCAGCTGCTGGGGTTAGAGCCTGCTCCCTCTGCTGTTGCAGGCAGTGGGAGAGAGCACGAGGAACTCCCAGCTGGAGTTCTTTGGCATCACTGCCCTGGTTCCAGCACTGTCTGGAGAGGGGAGCAGCCAAGTCTCTGCAAGGCTGGACCACGGCAAATCCATGTATTTTACAATAAACATCACAGTCCATAGCACTTCCACTTCCCAAAGCACTTCATTTGCCAAAGATTTTGGCTGAGAAGGATTAAGCATCCACCTCCCCAGAAACCACAGCTTCTATTTCCAGATATAAACCCTCAACAAGTTCCTCAAATCTCTTTTTCTCCCAAAAGCCAGAAGTTCTGCTGGAATCTCTCTGCTCCAACCATCCCACCTGGTAAAGATCCTCTTCTTCCTGGGCTCCGTGACCTTGTGGATGCAGAGACAGAGCACAGACCACAGGAAGGGCCAGGTAAAAATAAAGATTGTTCTGGAGCATTAGAGATAGCAAACCACAAACGGGGCTGAGCAGCCCCACTGCCCACCCAGCAGGGAAAATGGAGCAGGGAAATGAGCAGAGCTCCCCTGGGAACACCTGAGGACAGGCACTGCTGCCCAGGGGCTCAGCTCAGTCACAGGGCAAGGGGACAGAGGGTTTGGGGTGACACCAAGTGTCTAAATCCTCCTAAGAACACAGTACAGCACCTCCTGGCACCCTTGGATGATCTGGGGTCACCCTGAGGGCCACACAGCAGCTCTGGAGTCCTCACTACCAGCTCCTTGTCCAGCTTGGCTGGTTCATATTTTACAGTATTATTTTTAAAGGTAAGGTTGAAAAAATAAAAGCATGTTTGCAGTGTAAAGGCCATTAAAGCATCGCTGACTGTCAGGGCTTTGGACAAACAGGTTCTGTGAGTTCTGTGTGTGTGTAAAACTCACATCACTCTGGCTGTTGGTACAACACATTCCAGCTGCAGAAGTCCTCTGTTTGATGGGAAGAGGGGAGCACTTGCAGGGGAGAGCGTGGGGGCACAGAGCAGCATCAGAACCGCCAGCACCCCTTTGCTCTGGCTTCACCAGAGCCTTCCTGACCTAAAGCTGAGTGAAATGGGAGAAGAAACACATCCTGTGGCTTGGAATCGGGAAATGCCTGGGGACGCAGGAGGAGGGACCCACCCTCAGAGAGGAATGGGTTAAACACAGCCCAGTGGGCAGCTGCCCGGCTGCTGTGGGACAGGAGCAGAGCTGGATGCTGGCCCTGACACCAGCACTGGTAAGAGAGAGGCAGATGCAGCCACAAACCCATCCCCTGGTACAGTTCTTCCCTGCCTGGATGCCAAGCTCATCCCGGGGTGGAGGCAGAGCTGGGCTCATCCAGGGCGGAGCTCTGGGATCTCGTCCCTCAGTGCCCATTGGCTCATTGTTGCCAGGCGCAAGTAACACGGCTTTTTCAGTTAGTCACACTCGTTTCTTGCCCTGTTTATTCCTTCTAAGATCCCCAAGTCCTTGTGGGAGTTTATGAAGGGCTAGGAGAGCAGACAGGAGCAGTTCCTGCTGTGATTCCCAGCGTTTGAACTCACCCAGCTGCAGATTTTGTCCCAGCCACAGACACTGAGGGGACACCCTGGTGACATTGGTCTGTCCTGAGCCCCTGTGGCAGCACAAACGTGGAAATGGGCTTTTCTGGAGCCACAAGCAGCTCCTATCCCAGCCTGGCACCAAGGTGCCAGCTCCCAGCTCCCAGAGCAGCTCCTAACTCAGCTGGGATCCCCTGCCAGCAAATCCTGCCAGGCTCTTAGAGGAACAGAGCCAGGCCAGGGTGGTCGGGTTGGACGTCAGGCCCACAATGGCTACAAATTAACTGAAGAAATACCTTCTGCAGGTTGTGGAGAAATCCCTCTTTCATTTTCCTCAGTCTTTTATAGCAAGTGGATCAGAAACCCTGCAATGCCACACCAGTGCATGAACACACAGAGCTGTTCTGGGCTGTGCCCCAAAGAACAGAGCTAAGCGAGGCAAAATCACAATTAAATCACTCAGGGGCTGACACAGAGCAGCAGCTTTACCAAAGGCTGCTTATTCAGCACTTCATTCTGGGCTGCCTCAGAGCCAGGGGCTCAGCATTCCCAGGACTCCCAGTCAAATGTACAACCAGGACAACCCTCAACTCACTGAGGTGAAGCCCAAGTCTGTGCACCCTGGCTGGGAGCACTGAGCTCTGATTCTGTGGCCACTTTCCAGCTGATGATTCCAGGACATTCCCACAAGTCTGGGGGTTCTAGTGCCCATCTCACCCAGAAATTCAATGCTATAAATCCAAGGCACTACCTGGGGAAATAAGTGAGAGAACTGGGGGAACCCTCAGCAAGCTTTATTAAAGCTTTGCACACTTATAAACAGATGCAGGCAGGGTTTGATTTCCCTGACTTTAATCCTCTCCTCCCATGCCCAGCACAGCACCAGGGCACCTCCGGACACAGCGCGTGGGCGTCCTAACAAAACACAGGATGCTGTTTTTCCCTTCACAGCCCTGCAGAGCCACACCACACACCGGGCTCCTCAGCCGCCTGCCTGATGATGCAAGGAGTGAATAAGCACGAATAAAGACACAGAAACTGGGTGTTGTTTGTAGAAGTGAGGAGCAGAGCCCTCCACCCAGCGCTGGGGATACCAGAGCTCTTGCACAACTCAGCTCGCAGCCTGCTGCTCCTCCTTTTTATGCATCTCTGTCTCTGTGGGCACTTTTTCACCGGGAGCACTCGGGAAGTTTTCCTTCCTCCCCAGCTGGGGGAGGAAGCAGCTCCCGGCCTGTGAGCAGCAGAGCTGGGATGCCAGAGTGGGATTCCTGCGTCAGGATTTCCCTCAGACTCTGCACACAATGAGCAGGCCTGTGCTGGCCTGCCAGGGCTGGCTCACCAGGAGCTAATTAGTGGTACTTGGTTCTAAGAATTGGAAGATGATCATTAGCTAAAATTGGTTTGAAAGCTTCCAGTTTTGTAGATGTTGAGTAATTTAAACAACCAATGGGCTCCACTGTGTTTTCATCTGAGAACTCCCAGTGCTGGAGGCTGGGGAGTGACCCTGGAGGGGAGTCTGTGCTGACCAGGCTAGGACTAAGGGAGAAAGGCAGGGCCAGATGCTGCTGGCTCAGGGACGGGCACCGGGCTCTGTCACACACCCTGTGCTCAGCACGAGTCCAGACACCCCCTCTGCCACCCCCCTGCCAGGCCCAGCTCCCGGAGCAGCTCGGGTGAGCGTTTCTGGCTGCAGTCAGCACAAAGCAGGGTCCGGGCAGCTCCCGAGGGAGGGAGCCCTTTGCAAAACACTCGGTGCTTTCACACGACCTTTGGTGCTCGGGGTGAAGATCGCCTTCATCGCTCCTATCTCGATCTTCAAAAGGAACTGGTGGGCTCCGGGCAAGGAGTCAGGAATGCTCTCACATATTTGGGAGCTCTGCTTTACGCAACCTCCCAGCAACTCGCCTTGGCTGGAAGGGATGAGCGATACTGAGCCAGTCAGCAAAACACCCACCTCGCCGGGCAGGGGTGGGGACTCTGCCCCAGCAGCGTTTCCCTGCACGCAGCAGGCACCGGGACTTCAACCCCGGCAGAGCCAGGACTACTCAAAGCTGCACAGGAGCAGCTGCTGGGTCTCTGCCTCCATCCCACCCCCAGACGGGGCAGCCGTTCTCACAGTGCGCTCAGGGAGCTGCAGCCAGGGTGGGTCTTACCCTGCAAAACCTAGGATGGGTTTGTGGGAAAGGCAACACCATAAAATCCAGCAAAATTCATTTTTCTTCTGCTGGGAACATAGAGTTACAACTGAGATGGCTTTTGCTGTTGTAAATTAGGAGTAGTGCTGCTGGAGTCCCGAGTTAGGCTGGAGTGGCTGAGGCTCAGATGGGTGACAGTGTGTTTATCTGGCAGGCAGTTAACCCCAAGATCAGACTTTGAGAGCAACTCATTGAGGGGTGAGAGGTGCCCCAAACCCCCCAACTCTGCATGCACACAACACCGCAGGGCTGCCTGCAGCCCTCCCCATCTGTCCTGCACAGCAGAGCAAACTGTCCCCACTGCCAGGGCTCCCCCAGGGCAGAGGAACATCTCTGTCCCCACCTGAGCAGCCTGTGCTTGTCCCCAGGGCCGGGCAGGACAGGGTCACCCTGGCCAGGATGAGCCCTGGCACCAGTCCTGCCACGGAGCTGGCCCAGAGCAGAGCAGGGCCCCCACACCCCCCTGCCACAGCAGGGACAGGGCACCTGCAGCTTTCAGCTGGTGGCACTGAGCACTGGGGGATTCCTGGTGTGACTGGTTTTAACTGGAGCTGAAATTCTGCTGTAGGAGGACTCACAGAATCAACACTGAATCAGAGCCACCCTGCTGAAGAAGGAGTTTGTGATCTGAAGGAGTGCTGGGGAGATCCCAAAGGCTGATAAGCCTCCCCCTTATCTTCGCTTCATCTTAGAGGCCATCCTCAAACAACACTGAAGTAATCCAAAACTCACCAAGCTGACACATTTCAACATTTCCAAATCCTCTTCCCAGTCTGCGTGGAGCTGCTCTTTCTTCCCCACTCACAGGACTCAGGTGCATCTTTAGCATGGGCAGGAAAAGCCCAGGATGAAGAAGAGGGAGGAGGAAAGGCCCTGGTTTTCATTGGCCAGAGGATTAATTAGAAAATACAGGGCTCCCCTTGGCATTTGATTGCCTACATGGGAAGCAGCTTCAGGCAGTTTTAGCACAGAGTGGAAGGAGTTTCAATATTCCATGTGGGACACGGGAGGAGGGACACAGAGAGGCAGAACTGCTTCTGCTCAGAAGTCAAACTGGGCTTTTCTTTTTCACTTGCTTAAAGTGTCCCCAGCCCTGTGTGACAGAATCCCTCCAGCACAGGGCTGTGCCTGGAACTGCTCAGGGTCCCTGGCCCCCAGTGCTGTCACACCTGCTGCCACAGCTGCACACGGTGGCTGCACGTGGGACAGACCTTGGCCAAAAACATCCTCAAGTCCTTTTGGTGCCTCTGGGGTCACCTCCCTGTCCTGGCTCCTGGACAGCCCATCCCAACTCCGACTCCAGAGCTGGGGAAAATGGTTCATTTTCAGTCCTTGAGCCTTTATTACTACGGAATATCCAAAACAACACAACCAACAACACAGTTACAAAAGGAGTTCACGGAGAAATGTGAAGCAGCCTGTGTTTGAAATGCTCTGTGTCACCATACTGAGTCCAGTATAAAACAATGCATATTTATAACATATAAAATACAAAAGGAACAATACAGAAATGTATAAACAAGGGTTGTGGAGGCCTCTGTGGTATTTACAGTCAGAGATGTGGCAGGGGAGGGTGTTCAACAGGCAGTGTCCATTCAACAGGAGCTGGGACTGCATCTGGGAGAGTCTCTGTGCCAGAGAGGAGCTCAGAGCTGGGCTCAGCCCTGCTGGGAATGCTCTGGAGGGTCTGTGGGCTGGCATCAGGCACTGCCAGGGCCACCAGCTCTGCTCTCTGCCCAGGCCTGGCAGTGTCACTTGGTGTGCCCAGCTCTGGAACGGCAGCTCAGGCCCAGCACCAGAAGGGAATAAAATAAAAAATAATAATAATAATAATAATAATAAACTCAACGTTCACAGGATGATGTCACAGCAGTCTGTGGCCCAGCCCCAGGGCCATGGGGGGTTCAAGTCAAGGCAACAAGAGGGGGCACCGGGCTGAGTTCTGTGGGGTCACACAGGTCTCCAGCTTGGAGAGAAGTCCCAGGAAGTGCTGCCTGCAGCTCTTTAGAGCTCCTTGAGGATGATCTGGAACTTGTTCTCTGTCTCTACCATGTCCAGGAGAAAGGCCATGTGGTTGCTGTAGTGCTGGATGATGTTGTTGTCCATGTTCACCAGGATCCTACAGAGAAAAAGAACGGCTGGGTCAGATGCAGCACATTGAAAGCAGTTCACCTTCCCCAGGCTGAGGGGCTCAACCACTGTTAATTAATTAATTAATTAAAGCCATGGCACAACACAAGGGAAGATCCAGCCAAGCTGCAGATCATCATCTTCTCTGACCTGGAATCACTTCTGTGGAGACAGGAGGAAAAGGAGACATTGCAAGGGTGGATATTAAACCCCAGGCCCTGGTTCAGTGCCAGACAAGAGCCCCTCGTTACTGTAACGGGAACAAAGGGGCTTGGCATCACCTCGGGGGCTCCCATGAGCCACTGTGAAATTGTAACTGTTCGGAGGACACAAAGAACAAATTCCCTCTTTCCAGGAAGCACATCCCCCCCTGGTTCCCACCGGGGTCATTAATGGGGCAGGAGCGTTAATTGTGCAATGCTCCTCAAGCCAGGATTAAGAACAACAAGGAGAAAAGCAGAATACCTGACAAATCCAAGAGTTCAACAGGCACAACCAGGGGGCCCTGGTGTCCCCAGAGAACACTTTGGGGATCAGGGCAGCCAGGGTGGGGTGCAGGGACTGGCACAGCCCCGGCACAGCTGCCCGGATTTCCCAGGTGGAGGTGGCAGCTCTGCTCTTGTGCTGGGCTCTTGTGGTGAGAGCTGTGCCCAGGGCTCAGGGCTGAGCTGCCTTTCTGGAGCACAAAACAGTCTCCAGCACTGGGAACTCTGTCATGGCACAGTCAGGAATTCAGGGAGACCCTGGGACTCAGGCTCTGGCACTGCCCAGGCTCTGCCCGGTGAATCGGAATGTTCCCAGCTGCGTCCCACCCCCAGCACCACCCCTAAGCCTGGATCCCAGCCCTGGCCTCCAACAGGTGCCCCAAAGAGACTCTGTGGGTACCCAAAAGCTTCACCAGCAGAGCTGATCCCTTTATCTCCACCTGCCTCAGAGCAGGAAGCCAGAGAAGTCACCTGTGCCTCTTGTGCCGTGCTCCCATCTGATTTCTCAACCACAAACTATCACAGGGAGCGTTGATCAGGAATCTGAGCCCTGCATTGTTTCTCTAGACCAAACCTCACCAAGATCCAAAATTGCTCATTATTGCTCCTGAGTCACCCTGGGACCGAGTTCACCTGCTGAGCTCATCCCTGTGGCAGGGCCATGGCTGGGGCAGGTCCGGCCCTGCTGCCAGGCCAGGCAGCCCCACGGAGCCCCAGTGGCTCACAGCAGATGAAGATCTGCCCCTCAAGCTGTAATTACCAGGAGAAGATTGTTTAGGGTGGAGCAACAGGATAAAATTATTGAAAATTAAATCTGGGGGAGCAGGAAGCTGGGCCTGACCCTGCCACCAGCCGGAGTGGAGATATCTTCAATCTCCCCATGCTTCAGAAGTAGCTGCTGGCATGGGTCACGTCCAGCCTTCATTAAACCAGGTGTCAAAATTATTTATTTAATCTCCTTTCCAGGCGTGGCCTTTCCTTTTCATGCGATACCTCTCTGCTCCTGCACTTTGGGAAGAGCTGGAAGGACACCTGCCTGCTTTCCCTCCCAGTCATCACCAAACAACACTTGCTGCTTATCAGATCAAGGCATGAACAACACCAAAGCCAACCCAAGTCAAGGTGGCCTCTCCCCTGAAGCCACCAGCACTGGTCTTTTCCTCTGGGGAGAAAATTCCCATTTCTGGGGCTAATGGATGAGCAGCATCTGACAGCACTGAGGGCCCTGAGCTCAGCAACAGGTGGAGGAACTCCGGACAAATTCAGAGACTCACTATGGCCCATCCCTCATCCTGAGCCAGGGACATTCCAGCATTTTTTGGAGAAGCAAACACTGATCCCTCTCTGATAAGTTCTCCATAACCTCAGGCTTTTAGACCGAGGCACAAAGGATCACCATTAGACTCCCCAAACAATTCCTCCTTCACCCAACTTCCTCTCCTTGGGAGACTTTACCCTCCAAACAAATGTAATATGAACAAGCATTATCCCAAATCTTTAAAGCCCAGAAAGATCTGAGTTTTATATGCTCCAAATAGCAGAGCCTGACATGGCTCTACCTTTTATTATCTTGTTAAAATGCTCTTGGAGCCAATGGCAGGGGTTGGAGAGGACAGGTTTGGAGGCCCAGCATAAAAGCAGATGAGAGATTAGCTTACCCTCTTTTGCACTTCTTGTAGACTTTATAAATGCTTTCTTCAGGAAGCCCATATTTTTCTGAAATCTGTGAGAGAAAACATGGCAAATCTCTGTACTTGTAAAGTGAAATTCCCATGATCAAAATCAAAGATAACACCAAGCCCAGGTGTTCAGCAGCAAAGGATTCCTCCTCAGTTTTACTCCAGAGAACAAAACCATGACCTGAACTTTCTCCTGGGCAAGTTCTCTTTTGGTCTTAGAGTGGCAGGAATTTTGTAGCTTTTTGCCAAGCATTTTCCATAAAGGTTTTTGACTCTCTGTGGTGAGGGACGGGAGAGGGACAAGATGGCAAAGAATCCTCTGTGCTGACATTTTTCAAACTCCCTATTTTTAAAAGTTTGTAAAACCAACAGAGCTTAAAGTGCAGCCATAAAGCCACCCCAAATCTGGGAGGTTTATTGTTTGTTTCCTTCCCAGCCGTCTCCAGAGAGAGCTGGGCTATCAGAGATGCTGCTGATAATCATGACAGAAATATGTCCGTGTGCTCCTCAAACACAGCCAGGGAATTCCAGCACGAGGCCAGGGAGGGCTTCGGATCACCCATCTCCAGCCTGGAGAATGGAAAAGCTGTTTGACAGTGGAAAATATGAATGTGCTGTCACAAGAGGAGACTTCCATGAGGACGTGGACAGGGCAGGAGGTGTGATCCTCCCTCTGCAGCACCAGCACTGCCCATGCCAGGAGCTGCTGGGAGAACTCAGCTCCTTCTCCCACTTTGCATTCCCAAGGGAGAGCAGGCAAGAGAGATGAGCAGCCCATACCCAGCTCCCTGTTCACCAACCCCATTCCCTTTTATCAGCAGTTTGTTCATTCCCCAAGGTTTTGGGGACACTTACAGCTGTCCTGAGGCCCTGGAGATCCGGGGTCTTCAACATGAGAGCATCAAACACCTCCTCCGACTCCCTGCGCACGTACAGCAGCACTGCAAGGGAACAGGGCAGCACTGCTCAGGATCATTCCCAGTGCTCCCAGAGCCATGTGGCCTCATGGAATTCAAGATCCAAGGTTAACTGAATCAAGTGAGTTCCCATCCCGGGGGTTACCTCTCTGGGGATCTTCGTCCTTGGTTTGCTTTGGAGGGATGGGGTCGAACTCGTCGGTGAAGGAGGCCCCGCTCCGCTTTAGGGGCAGCCTGGCCGAGGGAACACAACACTCTCAGGAGGACAGAACAGGAAAAGCAAACAAAACAATTCCAGCTACTGAGCTTCTCACTGAACAACCAGTTACTCCAAGAACCATCCAGCAATTAAGTATTGGTTTGTAATTATAGCAGCAGAGTTGTGACTTCCTGCCTAAAGCACACGGGGAGCTCAGGGAGGGCCCACAGAGGGTTTGGGGTCACACTGAACCCAAAAGCCTTCTGCACCCTCATGGCACTGCTTCCCCACTGGTATCCCCAGACAGAGGGCCCAGGCTGGGGGAGATTCTGCTTTTCAACTGTGATTCCACTTCATTCCAGTTTATTTTACAGCCTCTGGGTATTTGAACCCTTCAGTGACAGTTGTGGTCTTTGATTTTCCCTTTCAAACATTGTCTCCGTGAGAACAACAGGACAATCAGGGAGCAGCTCATGTTGGAGTGACTCTGACAGGGACAGAAATGTGGCCGTGTTTCTGCAGCCCTGAGTCCCTTCCAGGACAAAGTGTAACTCATATTCTGGCTCTCAGGGCGTCAGGGAGACGCTGAGCTGTGTTATCCTGCCCCTGGGGGTATAAACAGCCCTGCCATTCCCAATGGATGGGAAATAAACACTGCTGCATCCTCACCTGTTTGCAGAGTTGGGAACAGCAGGAGGGAGCACCTGGAATGCAAAGGAAATGGATCTGTGAGTCTGCACAGCATCACTGTGTGCCAGAGAGGCTGGGGGGTGGCAACTTGGGCACACTTTAAACATGATTTCCCTCCTCCTGGCCCCTCACACAATTACACCCAAACATCTGTTTCTTAAGAGTAAATGAAATTTGATATAAAGAACTTCTCCAGATTCCCTGTTTTTGACAAACTGAGAAAGTGGTTTCTGAGGCAGGGAATGCTGGGGAGCTCTGAAGGACACTGGACAGAGGACAGTGGAGGGACGTCCTACCCACACAGGGACAGGGACTGAGATGGTGACATTTTGCTATCATTTATTTTCTGCTGATAGTTTTGCTACCACTGCAGCCCTCTGTGGAAGCTGCAGGTGAGTGAAACACAGGAGTATCAGGCTGGAAGGAGCCTGGAAAGGCTCTCTCACCCATCACTGCTGCATGCCTCATTCCCACAAAGAGCTGTGCTGTGCTTTGGGCTTTTTCCATAACACAAGTCCTGTGGGGGGAATGCTCAGCCCGGGAAGGATGGGCTGAGAGGCTGGCTGTGTTTTGGGGGACTCACCGAGCCACACCTCTGCGGGTTGGAGAAGTGCACGTTGGGGATGAACAGCACCGGCTGCGTCTCCAGGTCGCTCTCCGGCCGCAGGAACGTGATCTCATTCCCTCTGAAGCCAGAGAGCAAACAGCCTTTCAGACCTACGGATGGAGAGTCCAGTTCATCTCAGCTCCCACAGCTCCGGGAGAGGGGAGCCCCTTCCCAAGGCTCCCAGCAGAAATGCTGGGAACAGGGCAGGAGCCTGCAGCAGCTCCAGGGCAGCCCAAGGGAGCCCAGAATGATTCCCAAGGGTTGGGCAGTGTCCATGAAGGGCTTTGGGACGCTGGGAAGGAGCCCAGCGAGGGCCTGACTGCCAGGCTGCTTCCCAAGGGTGCTGAGGGCAGCAGGCTTGGGAACAGCCACATCCGTGGAAGTTAAGGGACAGGGATTTCAACACGGAGCAGGGGACAAACACAAGCACTGACCATTGTTGTTGGAGTCCAGGCATTTTCCTTTCCTTCGGAACTGTTTCCTTTCATCATCCCTCATTTTCCTCTCTGCTCCCTGTGGGAAGATCCAGCAAAATTTAGGACATTGGCAGGTCCAACATGGGCAAGAGAGGGCTCAGAAATGGTCACCTCAGGGACCTTCTACAGCCCAGCCAGGACTCTCTGACACTCAGAAATTAGAAAAACAAAAATGAAATTTGCTTTTAGAAATGAAACACGCAGACAAAAATAGCTGTGAGAAATTTTTCCATGGGAAGATATCTGAGATTGAGGGATAACCTCCGAGGAAATTCTCATCTCTTTTGATATTTAACAACTTGTCAAAAACAGAGAGTCAAAAATAAAGTTTATTGTGAGGCACAGTCACAGGTCTTGGCTGTTTAGGCTCTCACAGCCTTTCTGGTTTTATTCTTGTGGCCCCTGACCAGTTGTTGTTTTTACCTGGTGGGAAAGGGGTGCTGTACCTTGTCACAGAAGATCTTGATCTGGCACACAGCCCGGTGCACCAGCTGGCTGCTGCCACTGCCGCAGTCGTAGGTGTCGATCTGCAGATTCAGGGGGACACCCTTCACTCCCTTCTGCGAGGAGAAGTCCGTGCTCAGGCAGTTCACCCCAATAAACACCTGCAAACAGGAACAGGGATGCTTGGTGCTGGAAAGCTCCTCCTCAGCCAGCAGTGGGAGCAGAGGGCAGGGACAAGAGCAGCTGCTGAGGCTCCTTCCAGCCCTCCCCGGGCCAGCCTGGCAGGGGAGCCCTCGGTTTCCCGCCTGAGCCTCTCCCCCCACACCTATTCCAGCTCTTTGACTCAGCCTCTCCACTCCCAAAATCCTGCCTGGGGATGTTCTTGCTGATATTTCTGATCTTTCATTTGAACAAGGGACCCTCAGACAGCAAAGCCCTGCAGGGAGGGAGGAGGGCAAGGCTGCAGCCTCAGGAATTGCACAGCAGTGCTGCTGCTTAAATAAATATTCATCACACACTGGGCTCTCTTATCACCAGGAGGGAGTTAGCTCCAGTGGGAACTCTGCAAGAAAAGCTGAGCACAGCTATAATCCAAATTGTATCTCCAAGCTGCCAATTCATTGGTGTGACCTTGGAATTCCCCTGGACCCCAGGGACAGATTTGCAGCTGGAGGAGTTCCCAGAGCTCCCTCAGCTGAGGATTTCAGCCCTGAAACCTGATGTCAGCTCGAGTCAGTTCCTAGGAAAGAAAACCACTTCACTGTGGGGTGAAGTTCAGTTGGAAGGAGAGAAGTAACAGGTGCCATGGCCAACCCAAACACCCAAATACCTGACCCCTCCTGTTCCCAGCCCCTGACCCCTCCTGTCTCACTCCCAGCCCTCCCAGCTCTCTGAAGTCTCACCTCTGCCTGCCTCAGGCCAGTGCATGAGCAGAGTTTCTGCTAAGAGTTAAATCCAGCTTTGCTGAGGTGCCCCCAGGGCTCGCCACATACCTGACATATTTCCATTTCTGACAGCTTTGCCTTGAAGACATTTGTTAACCTCTTGGGTTGTAAAAGACCCAGGCTGCCTTTGGGCTTATTGAGATCCCAAAGCCAGGCAAGGTTTTCCCAAGCTTCAGAGACTTGGGGTATTTATGCTTTTCTTTTTTTTTTCTTTGTTACTTCATCTGGTTTTCAATCCCCACTAGACACAGAGGGTTAATGAGAAACTCTGAGGAGATGCAGAAGAGACAGCAGAGCTGCAAAGACCTTGCTGTAATAAACTTCACAGGTTTTAAGGTGAGAAGGGATCTTGAGACCTGCCTGGCTCCCTTCTACATCCCACAAGGCACAGAAGGGTGGTCACTCATGTCTGCACCAACCTGCCTGGAAAGGGGGCTCTTTGTTCCATGGGCTGGGGGTTATTTAAACAGGCTGCAGGTACACGTGAGCAGAGCCCGGAATTGCTGCAAAAACCTTTCTTCAGAGTTATCCATCAGCACTAAGAAAACATCCCTGAGCCAGTCTGGGCTGTACCCAGAGTGTTTATTAGCTCATGGCAGTGTTTAAACACACACTGAGGCACGGTGTCCCGCTGCTGTCCTGCCAGGCAAACACTGCCTGGGGCCGCTGCAGTGGCAGGGTTTCATTTGAAACTCTCTGTGTCTCAGCTGAGCACTGGGGCAGTGTCTGGGATGGCAGGAAGGAGCTGCAGTTTTGCTGAGGATCATTCCCAGCTCCCCTCCATGGGCAGTTTGTACCTTGGCTTCCTCATGGATGTTCCACACGAAGGACAGGGCGTTGTAGGCCAGCTCCTCGATGTTCTGCACCGTGTTGAAGTTCTCCTTGCAGTCGGCTGGAAGGCAGTGAAGGAGCAGTTCATACTGGCGCTGAAACTGGTGACATTCCCAAGGCCTCCCACCCCCAAAATCCTGCCCCTGACTGACTCCCAGACCAAGAGAAGCCCTGGGATGCACTGAAGTGGAGGCAGAAGCTCCCCAGCCCCCCAGGCCTGGCAGCCCCGCGTACCCACGTCGATGACCCTCTGCTTGGCCGTGGGCTGCCGGGAGTGCCAGTGCTTCCAGAACTTCAGCTGCTCCGTGGGGATCTTCTCGTTGTCAAACACAATCATCACCACGCTCTGCAACACAGCCCAGCCCAGCACAGAGCAGGATCAGTGCCTTCCTCACCTTCCACCCTGCACCGCCCTCAGGGCCACGTAAAACATGGGATTTTGTAGCTGGGGAAGCTGAGGTGGGCAAGGGAAGGGATTTGGGCACAGCCATTTGGCACTTTCGTCTCAGGGGTGGCTCCGAGGCCTGGCCACACATCCCAGGAGCAGGATGGGGACCCTGTCCCTGGCTCACAGCTCCTCCCAGCAGGGCCCCAGCCAGCCCTTTGTGCATCCCTGAGCTCCTGTGACAGGTTCCAGCTGCCATGGAGGCTCTGCAGTGCAGCAGAGGATTATCCTGTGGGACTGAATCCATCCCATTCATCACGTTAAGCCAACATGAGCCACAAAGCCATTACTGCTCACGTTCAGCTCTGTTCCCAGTCCCAGGATGTCCAATTCCAGCGTGTGTCAGCAGAGCTGTCAGCCTGTCTGTTTCTTACCTTCACTTTGTTTGAGGACAAGTGCAAACATTTGCTGTCTCCAGCTGTCCTCAGCGTGATGGGGTAGAACTGTCCTTTGTTGAGGTAGGCCATGGGAGAGTCCCCAGATTTGATGTGAATGGCTTTGGGTGACCCCAGAGTGTATTCAAAGTCACTTGCATGCAACAAAGAGAGAAGGATGAATAAGCACACGCTGCTGTTTCACTGCAAAAGCAAAACAGAGGCCTGAGAGCCTCCACCCGCGGGTTACAGGCTCCAGTTTCTGCTCCATTCCCCACCTCACACACCCTGACACAGCACAGCACATTCTGATCCTCCCCAACACCCTGGGGAGCAGCACTGCACCAACAGCCTCATTTTACCCCTTGGTTTTGGCTTAAAACCCCTGGATGTGACTGCAGCCAGTATTTTTGTGTGGATGGCAACAGAACCATTGCTCAGCCAGCAGCCTAAAGCAAACCACACAAAACCAGGTACCTGTGATGAGACTTCTACAACACCCTAAACTCAGGTTCCTGTCTCCAAATCCATACCCATAACTGGCTGAGCCAGGAAGACTCTCCCCTAATGGTCCTGTAGAAGAAGGACCTGCAGGACACCAACACCTGCTTGGACACACACAACTGGATTAGAAGCTCAGCTCGTGGAACTCTCAGTGTGGTGGGCAGCAACTTCAGTGTTCACAGAAAAGCTTTGTAGTGTCACACAGAGAAGGTGTCACTGCTGGAAAGGGAATTTGAGAGAAGAGCCTGAACTCAGAAGCTCTTGGACCTTCAGCAGCACCTGTGAGCACTGAAACAATGAGGCCACAGCTGGTTTCTGCTGTGAGGAATCCGTGCAAGCCACCACCTGTACAGGAGTCTTCACTCAGACCCTTCAAGTGCCCTGTTTAGTCACCAACCCATCTTCTTCCTGCTCCACCTCCTGTGATGCCATCTCTGAAGATGGGCTTGGCAGCTCCTCTTATCTGGAGCCAGGAGAGCCAGAGAACTTCAGTGCACAAATAAACAGTGAGCAGGGAGCCTCTGGCTCGGGGAGACGCTGCTGTCTGTGTGAACATCCCCACGTCTGACAGCTGAGTCACCCAGTCAGCTGACTCAGGAGGCAAATAAAAAGTGGGAGGTGAAATAATGTTACCTGCTGGGAGGTTTGATGCAGTATCTGGAGCAGCAAAGCTCTGCCTGGCAGAGGGGTGGAAAGGAGGAAGAAATCCCTCGCGTGTTTTAGGAATGAGAGGCAGTGGCACCCTCTAAAATCAAGGCTGACTAACAGTGCCAAGTGAGAACCTAAACCTTAGATTAGGGGAGGCTGATGATCACCCTCATGCACTGCCAGCCTCCTTTTCTCTATCATTTACCCCATTCCAAGTGGCTTGTGGGAAGATGCTGCAGCCACCTGGATCCCTCAGGGTGCCCATGAGATGTGACAGCAGCTGGCCCTGGATTTACCCCAGTCTGGGCACAGAACAATCCCTGCTCTGGGTCTAAGAGCTCATGGAGCAGCACCTTGCTCTGGAAACACCAGGGAGACACAACTGGTCTCTGCAAAAGCACGGGAGCTGTGGCTTGCACTGGTCACTGCCAGGCTGGACTGGGGAGAGGAAAGGGATGCAGCCTTTTCCCGGGAAAGAGACAGAGCCAAGAGTTCCCTGGACCCCCCAGGCCCTGGATTGCTGTTACCTCTTCACTCCCTCTGTGGGGTAGCTCTCGGGGCAGGGTGGCTCTGGCTGGGGTTTGAGGATGTCACTGAAGAGCAGCGTCTGCACACGAGAGGAAACACAAATCAGAACTAGAATCTCTCACTGCTTTGTCCATCCACCTTCTCCCAGCCACCACAGCAGACAAAACATGGACCCTCATTACTTCCAAACTCAACACAGACCCCCGGAAATCCAACAGGAACAGCACCAAGCTTCCAACACAAAAGCAGAGCTCCCACTGCCCCCCCAGCCCGGAGCAGCCCCTGACCTCCTGCGGGTCCTCCTTGAAGGTGCTGTCCGGCTGCCAGCGCTGCTGCGCCGGGGCCATGGGCAGGCTCTCAAACAGGGAGTTCAAGGAGCTGCTGTCGTACACGTCCCCCGGGGGCACCAGGAAGTTGTCTGGGGTGGCTTCCAGCTTGCTGGTGCCTGGAGGGAGCAGGGCTGGCTTGTGAGGAGCAGGGACACCTTCGAGACTGAGGCCGTTCTTCTTGGGAGGCTCACAGAACTCCTGGGCCATGGAGACGTTTTCTGACAGGAGCTTCATGAGATGGGCTGAGCCATCGAAGGAGGGGATCTCGGGCTCATAATCCATCCCGTGGCAGTGCCTGCTGGAGAGAGGTCCTGTCTCAGGGCCAGGCAGAGCGGGGCAGCCCCAGTGTCACTGCCAGGAGTGCCTCAGTGTGCTGCTGGCCTGGCTGCCAGGTGACCTTGAGTCAGCCCTGCACAGCTCCTGCTGGGCCTGGGACAGCTGACAGGCCCCTGGGGGATCTCCACCCACAGCTCTCAGTGCACTCAGCAAGAGCCAGAGGTGCTCAGCAGATAAGGGATGATCACAGGGAGTCAGAGAATATGGTTTGGACGTGGTTTGGGGCTGCACATCCAGGGCCTGCATCCACTATTCCTTTATTTAGGCCATCAAACAGAGCAGCAGGGATGATGAGAAAGGTACTGCTGTGTGGGCTGTCCATCATAAGTCTTTTTATGGCTCAGTGATGCTTAAAGTTGATTTTTTAATACCCTTTTTTTAAGGAAAAACAATTATTGTACAAATTAATGAACTCCAGCAGCTTAGGAAGCAAAAACCAAAACCAGCTTAACTCAGTTTGCTTCTGAAGGAGTGAAGTACCACTTGAGGTTTATTCTGTCAAGTGGTTACAAACTGACAGTGCCAAAGTACACAGCATCCAGGAAGGGGAACTGAACTCACAGTGGCAAATGAGCCATTAATTTAGTAGTTAATTATCTGAAAACCTCAAAGGACAAATGGGAGTCACTGGAAGAGAATCCTGGGAGAGTGGAACAGAAACCCTCATCAGCCCAGGGAAGGAAAGAGGATTTGGCCATTCCCTTCTTGCTGCCAGTGCTCAATCCTTTTGTCCTTTGCAATTGTGACAAAATAGGAAATAAAGGCAATTTCTTCAGCTGCTGCAAATCAGCACAACCCCTGCAAGCACGGCCAGACAGATGCTCAGGTCTGTAAATGGGTGTAGCTCCATTTATACCTGCTTGGGACCTGGCCTAAAGAATTTTAATGTGTGTCTCAGGGTTAATGAGCTGCACTGTTGCTGGTAATAACACCGTGCTTTGATGTCTATTTTCTGCAAGCTCAGAGCCCCATCCTGCATTTCAGCAGCTGCAGGAGAGTGAGGCAGCTCCAGAGAGCAGGAACTGAAGCCAACCTCTTTCCCAGTTCATTGCGTGCCATCATCCCAGCTGGGAGAATCCTCTTCTCCTTCGGGACCTAGGACAAGGCAGAGCAAAGAGTTCGTTTATTGTTAGATTTTATTAATGGAAAACAGAGCAGAATTAGCCCTGTCTGGGAGCAGGTGAAGCCTCCCAGACAAAACCCTGCGTGAATAACAAACAGCAGAGCTGGGCTCTCCCCTGGGCTGCTGCTGAGTTCCCAGGTAACCTTGGGAAAGCCACAGCAGCTTGTTCTGGGCACGACCTTAAAAGCACCCAAGTGAGTGGAAACATCATTGTTATTGCTTCCACTCAGGGATAAATCAGATCCACGTTTCTCGGAGCTCCATCCTCCAGCAGCTCCGGAAAAATAAAGCTGGTGGGGTGTGCAAGGCTGTTCCAGCCCAACAGCCCTCAAAGCACTGCTGTTCCTTATGGGTAAAAAACCCAGGCTCAAGGCACCTGGGTTCAGTTTTTCCACAAATTCCCTCAAAATGCTGGTTTGTGCCTCAGTTTACCACTGGGGATACTGGTGGCACCGTGTGGTGTTGGGAGGGTGTTGGATAAACAACTCTGGGGGGGATCAGTAGAGAGGTTTCCTCCTAAGGTGGCACCAATTGCACACCTGTCCCACACCTGTCCCAGCCCAGGGACACCCACCATGTAGTAGTCGTAGAGGAGGCTGAGGGCAGCCACGCTGTCGTCGTCCCCGTTCACCCTCATCATGGCCTTGGTGGCTGCAGTCAGGGGGTTCTCCAGGTAGGTTTTCCAGGCTTCATCTTCGCTGGTGTAGGGGAATTTCTGGAAGTTCATGGTGTCATTCTTCATCAGACGCACGGATCTAAAACTGAGCAGCACAGGGGAAAGCAGGCATGAGGGAGGAGCGTTTCCCACAGAGTTCCATGAACACAGGAAGGGCTTCCCAAAGGCTCTGTGGAGTGGAGGAGGGATGTTCTCCTGGTCCTGAACTCCCACAGCCTTTGGGATCACCACTTCTGCTGCTGTGGCTGGGCACAAAATCAGGCCAGAGCCTCTCCAGGGGCAGCTGCACCTCTGCCCCCGCTCCTGCCTGGGGTGGCAAAACCCCATCAGCTGCTCTTCCTCCAGTCACACCCTGCACAGTCACAAAGGGATCAGGAAACCTGGCACAATTCTCCCTTGGATGTGGAGCTCCAGGCCAGTGCAGCCCACAATCAGACACAGTCACTCAATGCCCAAGTGAAACCAAACCTCATCATTTTCCTTTGCTGCAGTTCATGATTTTGAAATTTAGTTCCAATCCAAATTATTTTTTCCCAATAACTTGTAGACGATTTTACTCAGAGGGAAGCAGACAGGCCAATCACAACCCCCTCCCTTCCACTAGAAAATTCCTGACTGAGGTGAGGCTCGTGGGACTACGTGAGAAGCAACACACCAAAATAATGCCCTGCCTGTCCTCTCTTCTGGCACTTTCTCCAGGTCTCTCCATCTTATGTTAATAAACTGTCAGACACTTAATTACCCAAACATTGGTCATCTTTCCTTTTCCTCCAGCAAACCCTGCCAGCAGCCAGCCCAGCAGTGCCTCCCTGCATTCCCTGGGCGTTCCAGGCTCAGAGGTTGGAATCATGGGATCATGGAATTGTTTAGGTTGGAAAAGACCCCAAAGATCATCAAGTCCAACCTTTGACCAAATCCCACCACGTCCACAGAGGCTGAGCCAGCGGACGTGTGGCAGTGACGTGGAAGGTGTGACAGCGAGCCTGCCACGCCTTCCTGTCACCTGCACATGGTGTCACCACCACAGCTCACACCATTCACCATAAAATAAGAACTCCGTGGACAAAAATTCCTTTTTCCTCAAAGTGGAAATTTCCAGAAAGGGCAAGACTGGGTTTTATTAGCAGAAAAGATTTAAAAATTTTTTTTAAATCTCCCAAGTTTCCAAGAGCTGACTGGAGTTAAACCATGACATCACCTGCTGATGTTTTTCCATGGAAAGGCAAAGAAATTCGACAGGAATTACAGCAATGAATGCTACAATTTAATGGCATTTTCATAAGGAATGTGTCATTTTCATTAAGCCACTCTCTGTGTGTTTATAAGTCCTGGTCTAGACTTTTAAGTGAATCATTCCAAGAACAATAATTCCTCTTGGAAAGAACTTGGCATCCCTGAAACTCCCTGTAAGGGTGCTCTGTCACCAGGCACTGCCAGCCTGCATCAAATGCACATTAAACCATGCAGGGATGGCTTTGGGATGCCCCTGGATCAGACTCCAGAGCTCTCCTTGGCTCAGATTCCTGCTCTGGTGCCTCCCCTGCCTAACAAAACAAATTACAGCACAGAATTAGTTTGCAGTTCAGGAATTACAGCTGATTTTCTCCATGAGGCCACCAAGCGCTGCTTCTGCTGTCCTTGTCACCTTTTCCTTAAGGAATACTTCGCTTTTCCCTCCACACCCGAGCTGCACATCAGCACACGCTGTGCCAGCCCTGCTGGTGGCCCGAGGCTCCCAATTCCCGCTGCTTTCTGTGCCCACGTGGCAGCGGAGCTGGGGCTGGCACGAGCTCCCATCGCAGCCCAGGATAACGGGGACGCCGAGCCCGCTCCTCTTCCCCGGTTTCACCCCGCACCTGAAACTCCAGCAGGTGTTTGGGGAGTTTCGTTGTCTTTAGCGTTTCTCACGCAGCCCTCTCTCCCTCCTCCCTCCCTCAGTGCCGAGTATCTCCGAGCAGCGCGATGGGAATGACTCAGATTTCAGTGCTCGGTGCTGGGGCTGTTCAGTCCTGCCTGGACAGGAATCCTCACCCGCTCTCAATCCCATCTTCTCAAGGAAGAATAGGCAGCAGCAGAGCTCGATCTCAGGGTGAGACTCAGCTCCTATCACTTGGAATCAGCAGAGATAAACACACCAGGGCAGGACGGAGCAGCAAAGCATTCAGGAGCTTAAAAAAGCACAGATATTATGAGGAAAAATGCTTTGGAGCTTTATTCTCCCTCAACTAAAGCATTCCTTGTGTGATTCCCTTCTACCCCCCTGCCCCTCACCTCTGCTGGGAGAAACCATGGAAAAAGGCACAATGGGAAACCTGCCCTGCCCTCGGCCTGGCATAAAAAGCTTCAGGCAGGACCCTGAGGTGCTCAGAACCTGCAAAGTCCTTGAAAGTCTGAGCAGCTCCCCCATGCACTGGGCACTGCACTGGTCCCAGTGAGCTTGGGATTCACCCAGCTGAGGACTGGCACAAATGACAGGAATTGCACCTTTATTCCACCTCGTTTCTGTTCCAGAGTCCACAGGATCCCTGGTAAGCACTGGGACGTGTGACTGGAGCTTCGTGCATCCCCTCAGAACCCACCCTGAAGGGGCGTGAGGGAACATCCACCCCATTTACTCATCCAGAGAGGTCAGCACCCTATTGCAGAAGGGCACCAGAGCTGCCCAGTATCTGAGGAGAGAGGGTGATTTGAGGAGATAAGCAGACGTGGTGACATGTCTCAGGCACCTTTTTGACATCAGGGCCTACAGGACACTGCCCGTCAGTTTGCTCCCACAGCATTTCAGAGCACACAGATCCCATCAGCAACCCCTGTGAAGCACAGCTGCAGGGCAGAGACATCCAAATCCGGATCCAAACACACCTGAACTTTACTTTCCTCGCTGCCTGTGATGCCCCCTGCACGTGGTCGGGCCGTGTTTGCCCATTCCAAGCTCCCTGTTCTGTTTGGCAAAGCCAGAGCTCCTTTCCCAGGCCAGGGAAACGCCGAGCCTGGCACCGGCAGCCTCCCCCCTGTTGGCACACTCGGTGCTGCAGCCTCGGGCCATGCGCAGAGCAGGATTTGGGGAAGGGAGCAGTGTGGGGAAGGGAGCAGTGTGTTTGTTTCCAAACAGTCGGCAGGGAGGGAGTGTGACACAAGGTGATCCCAGCCCCTTTCCCGCTCCAGCCCACCCCACCTCTGTTTCCCCGACTGATTTCTCCTGGTGATGAATAAACACTCAGGGCTACGCTGGAACAGGAGAATGTGCCCAAAGGGTCTGGGTGGGGACATCAGCCAAGCAGGAAAGAACCCTGGTATTCCTTCTGCCTTTGCTGGGTTTCTGTGGGAGGCTTTGCCGGCCTTTGAGCTTTGTGTTGCTGTCTTTGTTCTCTCCCCTACAACTGTTTAAGCCTCCAACCTAAATACTGGCCATGCCAGATGCTGGTGGCTACAGAGCACCATCACACTGTCAAAGCAGCTCATAGCCACAGAACAGAGACTCCAGCCTGAGGAGCTCAGTGATGCCGCAGGCAGCTACTGTGGGGTTTCATCACTCTGGGTCTGGGCATTGCGTTCTCCTGCCTCTTGAAATAACCCTGGTGTTCCCCAAGTTCTTGTCAGAAATACAGGGAAGGGTCAGCATTGCCCTGGAGAGGGCAAGGCCAGCAGCTGCTTTCTGGGGCAGAGATTTTAGCCTGTAAACCCTCGTCAGGAAGAACAGCATCCCACTGAAGCCAAACCTCTCAGCTAAGTCCTGATTTTGTAATTTCTTTGCAGGTTTAATAAACAAGCACACCTGAAGACAAGGTGACAGCACAGCCAGCAGTGAGTGCATTGTCACCGGCCCACTCACACGGCCGGGCAAAAATCCAAACAGAGACAGAACCAGGAAAAAAAACACAGAAAGAAACACAACAAACACAGAGCAACGATGAAAAACGCAGCCTGGGTGCCAAGCACAACACGGTGTCAATCCACAGGCCCTGAGACCAGAGTCTATCTCATGGCCCCCGACCTGCTCTGCCTACGGGACTGGGATATTTTCTCTGGCAGCTGGGTGACAACGTGGCCTCTGTCACTGGGGTTGTGCAGGGGCATTTCAGCAGCACCGGGGTTAACTCAGCACAGCCACCTGAAGATTCCCAGCAATGCTTCACCCACAGGCAGTGCAGGAGCTTCTCTGTCCCTGCATTCCGTGGCCTGTGTGGCACAGGTGGGATCCAGGTCTCCCATCCCACCCAGCCTGGGCCCTGCACAGCACAGGGCACCCCCTGCGGGAATGTGCCATGGCTGGGATGGGAAGGGAGGGGGCCACCAGGAACATCTTTGGGAAGTGGCTCCTGGTCCCCAAAGGGGCTCAGTGGATGCCAACCAGTGGAGCTCAGTGGTGAGCCCTTGGTGGGATGTGGTGGGGTGGGGCAGGGTGGGCACTGGATCCCCCAGCCCGGCTCTCCAGCAGCTCCAGCTGGAAAGCTCTGCAATCCCTGGTGGAGCCAGACAAACCTCCCAGGGGCAGGTGCTGCCTGGGGGAATACACAGGGATTCCCCCTCTTGGGTCACCTACAGCTCTTTAGGACCAGAAAGCCCAACCCAGCTCAATATTCATCCTAACTCCTGCTTTTGTAGCTCTTTATTATCACAGCAGGACCCGAGGACAGGGATTGACACTAAAATGCCTCATCCTGGGCTGCTCAGCAAAGAGGAGAGAACAGAACCAGCCCTGAACCTCTGCTGTAAATCTCAGCAGCACTGGACTGGTTCCTGCCTCTGCAGCCGGGAGGGCTCCTGAGACAAGCCAGGCTCTGATGTCTGGGGGACACCGGCTGGGGTTGTGCTTTACCCGATTACATCGCCCCGGAGGGATCCACCCACCCCCTCCCATTGCACAAACGAGTCCTGCTTTAGTGCCTCCCCTGCCTAACAAAACAAATTACAGCACAGAATCCCTTTGCAGTTCAGGAATTACAGGTGATTTTTTCCAGAAGCCGTTTCTGATGTCAGATGGTTCCGTTTTGGGGTGTCCTGAGTTTCAGGGGTATCTGACTCCAAAGGGAGACACAAAACCAGGCCCTGAGCATCCCACCTGGCACTTCTGAAATATTGCTGTAATTCCTATTTTCATTGTGGACAGATAAAGAAGTTTATGTACAGTTATTCCTGGACACAAACACATTGCACTGAAGCTCCCACTCCTTCACCCACCAAAAGGAAGATTACGCAGGTAATTCTTGTATATTCAGTAACTTCAAGAGCTATAACTTTTAAATAAAATTAAATTTAAAAAATAAATCACAGTTTTACAAGACTTGGATTAAAAACTTGCCAATGGTAGCCATAACAGACAAACTTCTGCAACAAAATTTGTTTCTTTTTTACTGCTCTTCAGGTAACGTGGTTTTTTAAGCCAGGAATCAGCTATTATGGGTTATCTGTGCTGAGAACTGAGCCCAGTTTTATTCAAGTTTCTCTGCTTCCCTCAGCACACCCTACCAGAGGCTGCTGCAGTGACACAACAGAGATGTCACACATTTCTAAGGCAGCAGTGAGACAGAGAGAGCAGAGATTGGAGGCTTCAGCCTCTGAGTTCTGTGCTCAGGCTCGCGACAGTTGGGTTCTCCACTCCAGGCTGGGATGTGCTGACCTCTCCCCAGTGCCTGAGTTCAGCCAGAGCTCACACCTGGCACGGGGTTTGTGCCCTGCTGAAGGTGGGAGAGGTGGCTCCTGTTGCCCAAGAGGCTCCAGGAAGCTGTGCCAGGGCAGGACACTTGACAGGAGCCTCACATGGAGCAGCTGCTCGCCTGCCTGTCCCTGTTCCATGCTCTGCCGGCAGAGCTGCACCCTGTCCCTCTGTCCCTCAGCTGCACCACGGAGCCTGCAGAGCTGCTAAGGCACAGCCAGGGTGGGCTCTCCCCCTGTGGTTTTCCCTCTCTCTTCCCATCCTGGAGGGACTTTTCACCTGGAACACTCTCAGTTGCCCGGATCTCCTACAAGGGGCACTCTGCCCATGCCCTCCACATGCTCTGATTCAGTGTCCTGTGAGCACAGGGCCCAGGGGCAGCAGCCTTTTGCTTTGCTGTTTCATATAAAAAACCAACCCCAGCATAATGTTTTTGCCAAACCAACCTGATTCATCCCATCGTGGGCACAGCCCTATAAAAGCAGGCATTTCTGCAGAGCTCAGACTGCCAAGGCAGAGGGATGACAAGAAACAAGAAGTGGACAGAGCAGGAGGCTCTGGGTCAGTGCCAGCTGCTCTGGTGCTCTCAGCACTCGTGGTATGAACATGCTGGGGACAGGGACGGGTTTTGGATCAGCCTCAATCCCCCCATAATCAGAGCTACAGCCAGAACAGCACTGACAGCTAAAGGGACAAGAAATGAACCATCTCAGAACCCTGGAGTGCTTTGGGTTGGAAGGAGCCATCCCATCCTACCCCTGCCATGGGCAGGGACACCTCCCACTGCCCCAGGCTGCTCCAAGCCCCAATGTCCAGCCTGGCCTTGGGCACTGCCAGGGATCCAGGGGCAGCCCCAGCTGCTCTGGGCACCCTGTGCCAGGGCCTGCCCACCCTCACAGCCAGGAATTCCTTCCCAGTATCCCATCTAACCCTACTGTCTTCCACATTTCTTATCCTCCAAGCCTTGGAAACTTGGCTATGAGCAATGGAATTTAATCGTGTGTTCAATAATGAGTTCCACTGATGAACATTTTTCAGCTGTTGCCTTTTCCCTCCTTGAGCACATGCAATTCCAGGCTCCCTGTTCCTGCCAATCAGCTGATCCCAAGGGCTGGCAGGTGCAATCCAAGTACAAGTGCATTTTTGGATGAATTCTTTACACTGATCAACAATTCAAACCCCAGCCAGAGCAGATCCTCCTCACAGGAACTGTCTTTATTCTGCAAATTTCCCTGGAATCATTCCCATGGACCAATCAGCCGAAAATGTGACCCAAAGCATCAAAGCAGAGATACTGTGCAAATGTTGATTCACCCCTGCTTTGAGTCTGGAGTTTATTCAGAGGGCTTTTACTCCTTTGTTGGGAATTGCATAGCAGTTATTTGATTGTTGTTTCTTTAATTTACAAATCTCTCTTTCTCTTTACATAACTCTAAAAAAATAAAAATCCAAGCCAGCCTCCCTCGCTCCAGCACGGTTATCCCTTGTGTGCTTTGCTGCCAGGATTTTATAAAAGGGCTTTAACTTTTCATTCACCAAGAGCATAACTCAAGTTTTAATAACACACCTTATGCATGACAAAAATTTGCTTCTGGCGATCATGGTTTCGACCACAAAACCACAACTGGGAGTAACTCCTGGTTAACTCCTTCCAGCCCACGCATGGCTGAGTTAGACACAGGCTCAGTTTAGAAGACTATGGAAATCAGCAGTTAGAATATTTTACAATAGGCAAAACATCTCCCTCTCCCATGCCCCGCTGGTCCCTTCCCAGTCCTCTCTGGGGAATTAAAGTCCCAAAGGGACAGGTGGGATTCTTCTCTCTGTCATTTCGGGCGACAGGAGCAGCCCGTGGAGATGTCACAGCTCCTAAACAGCAGCCACATCTGGGCAGATGTTCACGGCTCAGACTGGGGGGTGTGAGGAGCAGCGTGCGGGGCACCGACACCGCTCCGGAGCTTCCAAAGCTGCTCCCGGTGCCTGGAAAGCTCCACCCTGGTGATTATCCCGAAGTTCGCAGCTCCTTAGAGCCCCGTTGCTCGCTGAGGGGCTTTAGCAGCCTCTTCTCAGGCTCCTGTTCCCCACTGACACCTTTTCCCCTCAGAGTAAACCCAGGGCTGAACGCTCCCCTCTTCCTTTAGTCCCACGAAATTCCCAGCTCCCTTATCTCCTGTCGGGAGCCCTGGGGAGCTTTCGGCGAGGCGCTCCAGGCCCACCGTGATCCCAAATGCTCCCCCAGGCGCTGCCCGCCCCTGTCCCCTGGCCGGGCACGGGACGGGGCTGCCGCACGCTCGTCCCGAGGGAATTCATTCCCCCAGTGAACGAAACTGGAATTTTCAAAGATCTGCAGACGTGTCCTGCCAAAGGATCAATTTATGGAAAAACCTCGCACGGAGCCCTTCGCTCTCAGGGTGACCAAACGCAGCCCCATCCCGGGTCTGTGCTGGGGGCCGGAGCAGAGATGGGAATCCCAAAGCGGCGCTGCTCCCTCGGCTCCCCTCCCACGGGAGGGCTCAGGGGTTAAGAGCCCGCTAGCGAGGGCAGTCAGGCAGCCGTGTCATTCCCCGGGCCGTAATTAGCGATAAATCCATCAATCGCACACTCGCTCACACGCTCCGTGCGTTCCGAGAGCCCTCACTGCCAAACTTAAAAAGCATCAGCTGTAAATTACTCAAAAACTTCAGAAAGCGAAAATTTCAGTCACAGATTCTCAATCAATCGGAGCAGATTGATCCCACTATTTACATAAAATAGTAATTACTGCTGCGCCTTTCCAAGGTTCTTAATTAGGAGGAGATTGGCTGACACAGCAGCTCTGTCAGGCTTGTAAACACACACAGGCGTGCGGTTTTCTCCCAAAAAACACCTTCCAAGCACCAAATCCACGTATATATTTATATATTTCCTATTTCTTGATTAATATTTTAATACACAAATCCTTCGGACAGGGTTCTAGACTGGGATGACATTTAGCACTGACTGACAGCAGCACTCACCAGCTTTAGTCACTATTCCTGCAGCCTCCCCTACCCCCCGTCACGCCAATCTGACACTTGTTTGCTCTTATTTCAGAGGTGCGAGGCCCGAGGTGCTGTGCTGATACCATCAGCATCCAAACTCCAAAATATTTCAGAGGTGACAAAATTAGAAACGAGAGTTATACAGGATCAATAGGTTTTAAAAGCTTTTTCTCGTTAAAAAAATTAAATTATTTGATAGGGTCATAGTGTGAATCCATTTACTTGGAAAAAAAAAACTAAACAAAAAACAAAAATCAAAACAAATAAAAAACCCAAAGAAAGGAAAAAACCCTCCACCCAAACAAACAAACAAAAAGGAAAAAAAAAAACCATCAAAACCCCAACAAAAAGAACACCACACAACAATCCCCACCCCAAAAAACTAGAGGCTGGTAAATACTTTGGAAGTTATTTTCTCAAATAAATATGTATAAAAAATAAACCAGGTTCCTGTAGCTCTTGTTAGATTTTGTTGGACAGAGGCAGAGCAGACTCGCCTCTAGACAGAAACCCCATGTGTCAGTTTTGGGCTGGGGATAAAAAAGTAACCCGGATCGTGATTTTTAACACCTCCCAAATAAAAAAAAAAAACTGAGAAGTGATTCCTAAGAAGCGATTCCTCAGAAGCGATTCCTCCCCGGAGCAGCACCAGCTCAGGCAGGGACAGAAAATCAGGAAAACGCTCCCATCCCGTTCTTTACTCCCCTTGCCAACAGCTGGACAGGCAGAGGAGCCACCCAGCAATCCCATCCAGCCCCGGCAGCGAGAAAAGAGGGGGGAAAAAAAAAAACCAACCAAACCCCTTCCACTTACTCCAGCTCATTGGACATATTTCCGCGGTGTCCGGGGCAGGAGGCAGCGATCCCGCTGAGCGCTCTCCGGGTGCCTCAGCCAGACATTGCCTGCGAGGTGTTTGATTTATGGCGAGCGGCGCGCACAGGTGGGGCGGCCCTGCCGGGATTGGCTGCCGGCACAGGTGCCCTGGGACAGGTACACCCAGACAGGTGCAGCGTAACCCTGTCCCTGCCGGCCGCCCAGGGAAAAGCCCCGGGGCAAAGAGAGGATGAAGGGGTGGGATCAGGGATTCATCGCGGGGATAATGAGTTTCAGTTTGGTGGATGTGTTCCATTTCCTGCCATGCCAAGGAGCTGTCGTCTTTATGGAGCTGGGGGTTGGGTTGTCCTTTGGTGTTTCTTTATATATAAATACACTGACAAAATGCATGTATTTATAAAGGGATAATTTATATATTTATACATGTATTTATATATAAAGGGATTTATGAATTAGGGAAGGAGAAAGTTTCCTCTCGTTCCTCCGTGGTAATTGTACTGACAGGAAAACCCTTCCTTGTCTTTCCTCACCTTCTCTGAGCTGCTCACTCCAGAGACGTGGGGGGGTTTTTTGGCTCTCCCTCTTAAAAAACGAACTTTAACCCCCCTAACTTTAGGTACCAAGTAATTCCATAAATATCCTGGCTCAGGGAACCCCTGCACTACTCCGGATCTGTCAGGAGCAGGGCTGTGGGGATAACCTTTCTCTGCTGAGCGTTATTCCAGCGGGAACTTTGGGAATGGGCTGCGGGAATACCACCCAGGCAACACCTCTGCAGCAACTCACCTGTGAACGGGGAAAAGGTTTGTGCAATAGAACAAAACTCATCAGGGATTCAAGCCCTCTTGCTGGATGGTTTCTGTCATCCGTGTTGCAATGAGGAGGCAGAGGATGGGCTCAGCGGTGACTCACGGTGACTGGATTTGGAAGGCAGGAGAGGATTTTGCCAGGCAAGTTGATACAAGCCTTAAAACAAAGGGAAAAAGAAAGGCTTCCACCCCTCGTTCTCACCCCCCATCGTGTCTCACTCCTGCCGGCCGCTCAGCTCCTGCCCCGACGCTGAGCACGGCTCTGGAGGTGTCACAGCTTTGGAGGTGTCACCCAGCACTGAGCGTGGCCCTCCCTGGGGGGCTCCCAGCCCAGCGGGGCGGGCAGGAGTCGTGTCCACACAGGCACATGAGAGCACAGAGCTCTTTAATTTGGGTACAACACCCTCCAACACCTCCCTGGCTGCTGGCTCAGATGAGGAATGACCGTGGGGTATCTGCTGATAAGGCCAGGACGTGCTGGGCTGGGCTCTGCCCGAGCCCTTCACTCTGCTGTGGGAATCCTGCCTGCCAGGGATCCAGGGGCTGGGCAAAGGCTGCTCCTGGGAAGGAAAAACCAAAGGTCTGGAGCAATGCAAACTCCACTGGGGATTGCTGGAGAACACCAGGGGACAGCAACAGCCAAAAGTCAGCTGAAAGAACCCATGGAGTGGTTTGGGCTGGAAGGGACCTTAAAGATCCCCGAGTCCCAGCCCCCTGTCCTATTAAGCCAAGGAAAGCACTGATCTGAGGCAGCTGTGGCAGCAGTTGATCAATGCTCTGATTGTATCTCCACGTTAATGAAGCCTTGCCCAGTTCATGGTGCCCACAGCGGCAGCTCTGAGTCCCTGTCCTTCACCCCATCCACGCAGAGAGGATTTCACTGGCTCTGGCTATTGCAGAGCTGCAACATCCCCTCGGGGGATTTCCGAGTTTCCTCCAGCCTTGCAGTGAGACTTCACAGACTCCAGCAACAAAAGTGAAGGAGGAGAAAACACTGCCAGAGCATGCAGGGGAGGGACAGGGCTCTGACCTCTGCGGGGAAAAGAGAAAGACAAAGAAAAGAGAGGGAGAAATGTGTCTGGCAGAGCTGAGCAGGGCCGGGTTTTGTCTCAGTGAAAGGTGTCCTGTGCCACCTCTGGATTTGGTTCAGCTTTTCAGGCTTGGCCCTCTGCAGAGCAGCAGGGAGGGTGCTGTCTGCTCCCCCAGGACAGGGTGCAGGAGAAGAACGAACCCTCCAGACCCTTCTCCTCTGCTGGCAAAGCCTCGGTGCCACCCTTGGAAGGAGGCTCAGGACAGCCCAGCCCTCACACACAGCCTGGCTCTGATGTGTCACTGGGCACTGCTGCCTCCAACAGCTCCTGCCAGACAGGACCATCCCTGTCCTGCCTCTTCCATCCTCTTGGGCACCTTTTGTGCCTTTTTTGTGATAATGGGACTTTTGTGGCGCCTCGGAGGCCTCCAGGCCTGGACGCCCAGACAATCCCTTTGACTATGATTTCAGTATTTCTAATTATTATTTTCTCTTTTTTTTTTTTTTTTTTCATTTATACTCCACCCTCCAAGAGTATCTGGTGAGGGGGTGGGATAGAAGAAAGAGACCAAGAGATACATTCTCTGTGAACAAAACCCTCCCACTTCCCTTCCACTCCCCTGTTAAATATACCCTGGAACAAAAGCCTTTTATGATGCTCTAAAAATAAAGCATGCAGCAGTCAAGACAAACTGCAAAGTTTAAACGAGAGGGCCAAATTTTGCTCACAGCTACACCCTCTCTAAGGCAACAGGGTTGCTCTTGTGTTTGGCTTGTTAAACCCTCTTTAAACATCCAGGGGCAGACTGGGATTAGCTGCATTCTGTGAGGGACACATCAGCAGCTCCAGGATGGAGACAGCATCACCCAGAGGGTCTCCAGCCCTGCAGGGCCAGCTGGGGCTGCCCCTGGATGTTTAAATCATCCCAGGTGCAGTGTGGCCCTGTGTCCCTGACATCCCAATGTTCCTATTTCTCCCTCCACCACCGATCTGCGGTGTGACCTCACCTAAGCCATTCCACACTCCCTGTTCCCAGTCTGGCTTCTCTGCTGTATAACCTGTAAGGAACTTCAAAGCAAGGACTCTAATCCCTTTAGGATACACGGCTTTTCCCACTGACAGCTGTCAAACATCCTTTCCAGTTGTCCTGTGATGTGCCAGGAATTGCAGTTGTCTTTGACCAAAGGTTATTAAAACACTTCAGCAATTAATACACAGCAAGAGGAAGCAGCCTGGAGCAGGTTAAAGTGAGCTGGGGCTGCTTCAGGTGCTTTTCCAGCAAAAAACACACCTTGTGCCACGAAAACCTTTGATATCCAAACCAGATCATCTTTCCCACTGAGACACCCTGTGTCTCCCAGAGCCTTTTCCTTGGGAAGGCAGAACAAAAAGATGAACCAAAACTTCCTTGGGCTGCAAGGCTCAGCCTGGCAGCACTGCCCTTCCCTCTGGTTGGACAGCACACGCACAGCAGAGCTCCACAAGTGCCTCTACAGTGTCAGGGGAATAATGAGGAAAAGGAAAAGGAGGATTTGGCATTCTGGAGAAATGAAGAGGGACAAACCCCTCACTGGCCTTTTCCCAGCAGCCGTTTTCCAGGCTCTATCTGCAGGATTCCTGGGAATCCAGCTGGCTCTGCTGGATCCCAGTACCATTAAACAACGTGACCTGATGCTGAAATGTCTTTTTAATAGAGCCAGGCCAGTTTGTTATTATCTGTTGTAGCCCAGGGGGCTATAGGAAAATTCCTGTTGTCCTTAGCGAGTTCTACCAGTTCTCACACAGTAACGAGTTTGGGTTGCAAACAACTGACCCAGCTCAGGGACTGCAGGGCAGGCAGCTGCAGTTAAACAAACAAACATGACCCCCCAGCCCAGCCACCTTCTCCTGCTGCAAGAAACTTCGCTTTTCCTCTGCATTCTCTGCCCTGAGCTCATCCCGTGCTCTCCCTGGAGCTGACCTGACACCTGCCATTCCCAACCCAGCAGGAAAGTGGGAAGTGGCCGTCCCAGTTTAGTCTGTCAGGGGAGGGAGCTGGCTGGAGACATCACAAGGATGTTCCCCATTCCAGCCCAATTTGCTGCCCAGGCTTCCTGTGATGTTCAGCTCCAAATATGCACAGGGAAGGAGCCAGGGGAAGGTTTCACAGAGGGGAACTGTCCTTTCTACCAGGGATTTCGGCCTGGCTCCAAGGAAACTTTGTTTTCTAACCCCAGCACCCACCAGGGAGCACATGCCCAGCTCACAGGGCTTCCCTCCCATCGGCTGCCTCACACCTGCAACTCCAAACACAAAAGCACATTTCCTCCCAGAAAAAACCAGGAGTTGGATTCCCCCCAGTGATCCCTGTGCCAGGAGCAGGAGGTGCTGTCAGTGGTGCCAGCAGCACCAGGAAGGGCTCAGGGCTGGGCCCACACTTCCCTCAGTGCTGCCATTCCTCCCCGAGAGAAACTTTTAAACATGAAAACAGTTTTGAAAATGGACCAGATGCAAAACATCAGGGATTGCTCCCAACCATTTCCCCCACTGTGCAGCCTGATCAAAGCTGCCTCCCCTCAGGAAGTTATCTGATGTCAGCCAGTGACGCTGCAGCAGAGATGAGTTTGGTCTCGGGTACCTCAGTTGACTCCACTCCTCCTTAATCAGCCCTGGGTGAGCAGAGATATGGAAATGGCACTGGCAGAGGTGTCCTGGGCTGCTCAGAATAAATTACCCTTATCAGGAGCGTGGCAGATCCCAGCAGCACAGCTGGGCTCAGGTTTGGGCTCCAGATGAAGCAGCCAGGGTTTGGAGGCTGTGTCTGCTCCCCTCACCCAGCTGTGGATCCCAATTAATCCGAGCACAGCACAGAAATGGGATCTCATTCAGCAAATTCCTAAGTAACAAATTAAAAAAAGGAAATATGAATGGATATCAGTCTTCCCTGGACTATAATGAATGTGCTCAGGGAGCTTTGAGAGGCAGCTCAGTTTCTGTCAGTAATTAGAAAAGCTCAGGCCAGAGATATTTATCTGTGAGCAACATCTGGAACTAATAACATCTCAACCCTGCCAGCCTCCCTGGTTTCATCTCAAATCTGCTGATACTTGCTGTTATTGGTTTATTTAGTTGCCTCTTCAAGCCTGGCTTTCTGTAATCATCCCATCATGTGAAAGTGTTCCCTA
>NW_008238365.1:1293204-1302169 GCF_000691975.1 Corvus brachyrhynchos
TCCCTACACAAAAATCTCCATCCTTCAGGATCATTGCAAAACGCTCCAAGCCCCAATTCCTACAGGCTCAGGAATGAAGAGACAGAAAGGAAAATAACTCCCTCACACACCCCACAAAGTGAAGCAATTTTAAAGCCAATCCTCCACCTAGCAAGGACCTGGCTTGTGGTTTCCAAGCAGAACCAGGGCTCAGGACACATTAGTGCTGTGCTGGTCAGTACTGGACTCATCAAAGCACTGCAAATTTTAATTATTTCTCACTTCAGCTCTCCACCTGTCATTACTCATCTGAATCACTCATGGGATACTGAACCAGGGGATGTTTTGGGGTGGCCAGAATGGGCACACAGCAGAAGTCATCCTGCCTTTCTCTGCCTCAGCACTTTGCAGGAGCTGACTTTCCCACAACAGCTTGAGAAAACAGCTGTGGGACCTGATTATTTGTAGAGAAGAGGAAGAAGTTGGCTCCACAATCTTGATTTGACTCTAAAATTGTCCCCGGAATTGGGATTCCGAGCTTGGATCCCAGGCCTGGTTTGGAGACACCCCCTGCTCTTGAAGCATTCAAATGAAAAGGCAGAGGGAGGGGAGAGGCTGGGCAGGGGCTGGGGACAGCACCTGTGGGAACTGAGTCTCGTTCCCAGTGGGAAACTGGAAAACCCAAAGGCCTGTGTGAGTCAGAGCTGTCCTGGTTCCGCTCAGGGAACACAGCCCCAGCTCCTGGCTGAGCCCACATGGGAGAAGCTCCAGGTCCTTGGAGTTCCCAGCTCTTTACAGGCACTGAGAGATTGGATTTCCCTTTGAAAATCCCCTGGGAACAGCCCAATGTTGGTCCTGCTCCTTCCCCCCAGGGGCTCCAGCTTTGTCCTGCCAGCCTGCAGTCACCAGCAGGGACAGCGTGGGGATGATGCAGGAAAGCCCAAGCAAAGCCAGCAGGGCTGAAGCCTCCTGAAAAAATTAACAGTTCTGGGCTGGAGAATGGGCAAACTTCGACTTTTGGGTTTTATCTCCTGGTTCAAGGGAGCTGCTGCAGTGTGTCACCTTTGTGTGACAGCTCGAGGAGCCCGTGGCTCTGGTTGGGCCCAGCTCAGGGAAAGCTTTATCAGGGAGTGCCAGGGCCTCTGGAGCCATTCCAGCCCCTCCATCCACACTGCAGGAGCATCCAGGCATGCACGAGGTGTGATCCAGGCAATCCCAGCCCGGGATCCCAGCCCACAGCCCTCAGCCCATCTCCTGCTGGCACCTCCTCCCCAGAGCCCAAAAGCTGGAGGGAATCCAGGCTCTGCTCCCATGGCTCCTGCCAGAGCTGAAACTCCCCCAGCATCGTCTGTCCCAAACATCCTCCCTCCCAAACATCCTCCCCACGGCTCTGGAGGAGAGAAGGAGTCCCAGATACCCATCTGCTCCACCCTCTGGTAGTGGGCAAGCTCAGCTTCCTCGCTGGCACCTGTCTGTCATATTTGATACCAAATAAAGGCCCACTTAATTTGGACTCACTCGACCTGCTCCTGTTGCTTCATCTTCCTGGCCAGGCCAGAATCCAACATCTGCAGTGAAAAACCTTCCCTGAAATGAAGCCTAAATCCAAATCCTATCAGTGCATCGCCTGCTCAGATAACAAATCTAACCAAAGCTTGTAGGAACTTATTGGATTGTTTTTGGATTGCCCAGCATGTAGGTCAAATGTACAAGCCCGGGAGCCTTCCTGCACAGCAAATCCAGAAGGTAAATTCAGTTTTTTCAGCCTCTGCAGGGCTGGAATTTGCTTCTTGGGGCAGGTTGTTGTTGTGGGATTAAGAGAAAGTTCACTGCAAGGTACCAGTTATCCTGTGGAGTGGAAAAATAACAGGTATTTTGCAACATTTCCAGAGATGCACCAAGAATGTCCTGGGTGGCAGGGAGCACATGGGAGCTGCTGGCCCTCGGGGCCTGGGGATTTTCCTTCTTCGGAGAAAATGCCTCCTGCAAGAAGCACATGTCTCTTACAAAACCAGCTGCTGCTTGGGCTTTGTTAAATAAATCAATCAACCTTCTTTTACTTCACGATCTGAGAACCTGCCTCCCTTCTGAGCTGACGCTGTCGTGTTTTCCCCACAGTTTTATGGTCCTCAAACTGATGCCCAGGTGGGACTCCTGAGAATGGAAACCCCCTGATTTATCTGCATCAGTGATATTCAGGGAGGGTAGAACCATGGAATATCCTGAGCTGGAAGGGATGAAGGATCATGGATTCCAGCTCCTGGCCCTGCAAAAATCCCAGCCTGGGCATCCCTGGCAGTGCTGCCCAACACTCCTGGAGCTCTGGCAGCCTCAGGGCTGTGCCCATTCCCTGGGGAGCCTGGGCAGTGCCCAGCACCCTCTGGGGAAGAACCTTTCCCTAAAATCCAACCTAAACCTCCCCTGACACAGCTCCAGCCGCTCCCTGGGTCCTGTCCCTGTCCCAGAGATCGGAGCTGCCCTTTGGGAGCTTTGGGAGCTGTGGAATCTGAGGATCTGCTGCCATGGGCTGTCACCAAGGCCCTGCAGTGGGAATCAGGAGCCCCAAGCTCTGCTTGCTCCATGTCCCTGTGCCTGGGCTCTGCCTCCCAGCACCTCTGAGCCCGTTCCAGTCCCAGGCCTGTCTGGGCAGTCCCACATGGAGCCCTTGGACAGGAGCCACCCCCGGGGCTCTCATGGGATTCGCAGTCCTGACCCTACTGGGAGTAATTTCATGAGAGTCTTAGGAGAATTTGCCTACCCTGAGTGTCTCCTCACCCACGCAAACCACTGGGGGAGATGTGACTTATAGCAATGCATTTTTACCCCAGTTTGAAACTAGATCAAACAAATTAGGCTGCACCAGCACAAGCTGTGTCTCTGCTGCAGCAGGAACTGGTGCTCCTGGCCAAAATCCAAGCACAGCTGAGTCCTAAAAAGGCACAAAAGGAAGCTCCGATTTCACCTGAGCCTGGAGGATTTATGGCTTTGATAGTGAGACCTTTTCCTGTGAGCTCCCACAGCAGCTTTAGGATTAATCACTGCCAGTGAAAGCAGTGCCTGCTGCTCTGATTTTCAGCATAGAATGAAATCATTTCAGGATAAATTAGAAAAATCTAATCTGAGTCAGACCTAGGACAACACATAACCTTCAGAGCTCAGTGGAGAGGGAAAGTTGAAGACTGGGTTCAGGTGAAGGATGCCAAGTGGTTGCTGAAAGCCTTACTGTAAGAATTTAAATGTATTTTATCCATTCTTGAATAAAAGGTCAGAGAAATGGGATCTGAGGTTCCCACCTGTGTCTCCATTTGGGTTCCTGCACGTGAAGGTGCTCATTGGACAGGAATGGGATATTCCCTGCCTCGGGTCTGCACTGCCTTTGCATTCCAGGGATGGGACTAATGGCATTACACTTCCTATCCTTGCCCAGGACCATGGATGGGGAACACAACACGACCTGAGGAGCTTTCCTTGCTGCCAGCTACTTAATCCCATCCTGTGAGATGCTCTTTGGGGAGCCCAGCCTTGAACCTTCAGTGGAGACAAGGCCAGAGAGGGCAGTGCAGGGCCCTGTGAGCCTTCTCCAGGGAGATTCTGGGCTGGGGATTGTCCTTTCCTTCCACACAAGGACAAACCGTGGCAGGTGAGGGTACTCAGAGACTCTCCCCCTTGGCCCGAGCGTGACATTTGGCTGACACTGCTCCAGAGCCAGTCCCTGCACTATCTGATCCTTGTCCCTGTGATCTCCTGCGTCCCAAGGACCCCAGGCAGCCCCCCTGGCTACCAGGAACCCAGATCGAATTCTGGCTGGAGGGGAGGCTGTGAAGTGAACAATCCGGAGTGCCCCGAAAGGCAGATGTACCAATTAGAGCAACCTTGGGTGGCAGTTCCGAGCACGGTGCTTTTAATAACTGCAGGGATGTTGAGAAGCAAATAAATTATATGATGAAAGTCTAGCAGGCTGCAGAACCCAGATATGTAATAAGCAAGACTGGCACCAAGACTGAAATTTTGCCCCCTGGGCTTGGCATTTTGTCTGATTGCCTTTCCAGATGAGAAGGTATCCGGAGCTTCCGGTCCTGCTGACTGCTTGGCAGGGAAGGATTTCTCAACAACAACCTGGAGAATCCTCCTGGGAAGGCTGGAATTAGAGAGCTCACTGGCGCTCAGGGAAGCACAGCCAGGTTTTCACCAGGAAAGAGGAACCAAGGTTTCTCTCCTGACGTTTGGATTTAAAGTATGGAAGCTTTAAATGGGCTCAATATTGGAAGGAGCCAGCTGGGTAAGGCTGAGTTCTTCCCTTTGCCAGTGCACAGATAAGGGCTCCAGGGCTCCAGGGGTCTGGACTGATTGATCTCCATCTCCTCTGATCCCATCAGGTGCCCCACATTTTAATGTGTTCTCTTCCCAGCACTCTCACAGCCAGGAACACCTTCCACTGTCCCAGGCTGCTCCAAGCCCCATCCACCCCGACCTTTGGCAAAAGGCGCTGCCGGGGACCGGGGCCCAGCCACAACTGCTCTGGTCACCCTCTGCCAGGGCCTCCCCACCCTCACAGGGAAGAATTCCTTCCTAAAGGTAGTTTTAGTCCCACAAATCATCACAGCTTTCACCCAGGGCGGACCCTGCTTGGAATCAAAATCCCCCCCATGTACAGACCCCACATCAGACGTCAGGACCAGCGCTGTTCCCACTGCCCAGGAGCAAGGCAAGCTGGAAATCTGCCCCTGCCCGGCCCATCCATGCCCGGGAAAGGAGGACAGCAGTGTCTGCACCCACTGTGGGAGCTCCCATTCCCTGCCAGGCTGCCCCACATCCCAACCAAGCCGCACACAGTTATTGTCCACGGCAATTACAGCTCTTGGTTCCAGGGCTGGACAAGGAAATCGGAGGAAGAGCTGCCCTGACCTTTCCTTGTGTCAAGGAAATCTCTGCTTTGAGAGATGCTGACGCTCAGCCCGGCTCCGATTCACTTTTAATTCTCCTGCAGGAATAACGCGGGGAGCTTGTAGCCATTGCACGGGGATTTGGGAGCAGCACCTGTTTTGGGAATAATCAGCCCAGCAGGAGGGAAGGTTTTCTCCGCCGCTCTGGGGGTATTTACATTTGTGACCTCACCTCAGCACGATAATGGTGCACTTTGTCAGTCTTGCAGGGTCTGTGAGTGGCTGGGCTGACTCCTGCTTGGCTCTATTATGATTTCTCAAAAGACCTCCCATAAGGGTTAAATGACCTCACATTAGCGCTAATTTGGGGCTGACTTTCCTATTCAGCACATAACAAAGCCACGGGTGTTTACCCAAGTCCCATAAAGCGACAGGGACCACACGCAACCCTCTGCACTCAGCCTGGACACTGACAAATCCCCACCCCGGCCCTTCCCGGACAGAGGGGGATGGAAAAATCTTCATCCAGCCTGAATTAACACCCCACAGAGAACCCGAGGCAGCTCCACTGCTGTCCCCAGCGGGAAGAGACAGCGGCCACCCCTTCCTTCCCCTACATGACCCAGTTGCAACCCGCTGAGTCACAGAGCCACAAAACACTCGCTGCCTCATTCCTCAGCTGCTTTTCTGCTCCACGGGCTCCTCGTGAGTTTAACTGCGATTAATGTGATGTCAGTAAATCACCCTGCACGGCCAATAAATTAAATGTCTCACTGCCCCCGTGCCTGGGAAAGGCTCAGCCAAGGGAAAGCTGCGCCTCGTGACCAAAGGAGTCTCCAGCCTCAGCCCCATCCCAGCTCCTGGCCAGGATTAGTGACAGCACGAAGTAGGGCAGGGTGGAAATAACAACAAACCTCGCCTGGTGTTCCCAAGCACCGAGACAGAGCCGGATCTTTGCTCCATGGAATTGGGGCTGAACACCCGGCAGGGATCTGGGAGAGACCCGGCAGCGCCAGGCAGGGTTTATTCAGAGCATCGAGGCTGGATGCTTCCCCCCCTTCCCGCTGCAATTAAAGGTCAAAAAAAGCCAAATAAAGAGGGAGCACAAACATGTTATTGGCCGAGTGAGTAAACATTTCAGGCTCTTGTGCAATCGTTAATGACAGCGCGAGGCGTGTGTGAACTTCCTGTCACTGTCCTGCAGTTCATCCTCAATTCACCAAGGCAATTAGGCTGCCTTTTATGCAAGGGCTGAAATTCGCCTGGATTGATTTAACGAGGATAATTTCCTCTCTGGGACTGCTGGAAATTAATCATCACTTCTCCAAGCTCCATCTGGAATTCACTCGTCAGCACCACGCGGGGCTCTGGTGGTGGCACCTTCCTGCTGCCTGCACTGGGGTTGGTTCTGTGCAGGCATTTCCTACACTCACAACGGGAAATATCCCAAATATGCAGCAAAGTCAACTACCCCAGCACAGCACACAGACAAGAAACCCAATTGTCTCCTTGCTCATACCAGTTTTCACTGAAGACGCAGTTTAATTACACTGACCCCCTAATTTGCAGCAAGTGAAAGCGGCAGAAGGAACTCGTGGAGTATTTGAAGGAGAAATTAAATATACACCTGACCAGTTACATATCTAAGAAGATATGTATTTGCACATATCTAAGAAGATGTGCATTTGCACATAAAAATGTCAATTTGTGCACGTAGATCAGGTAAGTAGAGAGCAATTCCCTATTTTTAGGGCTCCCTGCCCCATTGGGTGTCCAGCTGTGGGATTTGGAGAGCTGAGAGCAGTGACCGTCTCTGAGAAAGGACTGAATTACCTGGATTCCCAAAAAAACCCATCTCAAACTCAATAAAAATCTAAAACCAGAGTCAGAGGAAGAAAAAACAAAACAATTCATAGCACAGGGAGACAGAGCAAGGGACTGGCAGCTAAAAGGGCAGAATGCTCTCGAATGAGAACTGTTTTGTTTATTAAAACAATTACTACAGCTTAAAAGGAAGAGCACTGGAGGAGGTGTGAATGAACTGCCCTGCTCAAAACTGAGGTGTGGCTGCTCCCGAGGTTTTCCCAGCATTTTGGTGTCTTTTGATGTAAACCACAGAAACTAAACTATATGAATTAAAATCAGAGCTCCTTAAAATTCACCAGTTCCAGGATTATTCTCGGGAGCTGACCCATCCCCGGAACACCCCACAGGGGTACAGTCACAAAGGAACTGACATGAAAGTTGGAGCAAGTCTTTGTTGACTTCTTCCACCCCGATGTTGACCCATTTCCAGCCATCAGGAGTTTTCAACCTCTCTTGGATGAGGAGCTCTCTAAATTTTCCACTCTTCTCTATAAAACCAGTTCAAACCAACTGACAACAACCTTCCTTTTCCCAGTTACCATCTGCAGAAGCCATGCAAATCCCCTGGGAGCCTGTGGTTCAAAAGAATTGATCCCCATCCCTTTATTCCTTCTCTCTTGGGAAGAGTCGGGACTTCCTCCAGAATATTTTTTTCTCTGGACAATACCAGTGAGCTCTGCCTCAGAGAGCTGCCTATTGGAAATGCTCTACCTAATTCAAGATTCCAGCATCCCTGGGATATTTATCAATTATTGGTTCTATTGATAACTGGGAAAATGGACTAAAGTTGAGAGAGCAGCAGAGCCAAGATAACGACTCCTGTTTTCAGATTCTGGTTGGGACTGGGGAAAAAAAATCCTCAGATCTTCCTTCTGCAAAGTTTCTGCCTCTCTTTAGAGCAATGACAGCTGGAAATGAAATGAAAATATCTTCCTCTTAAAAGACCTGCATCCAGTTTTGCAAATAAACACATGAGCAGCCACCCAGTGGGGGAACAAGATCATAACCAGCTGGGGCTGGGATGCAGAAAGGTGTGTAGGAAAAGTTTTTTAAGGATGGCAAAATGGATGTGTAGGAGACGGAATTACAGACGTTCCTAATAAGGGAAAGGAGAGTCTGAACTTCCTGTGAAAAAATGAAAACCACAAACAAATCTGGGAGATTCTCAGAGCCGGGGAGAAAGGAGAGGCGGGGTAAAACTGCACCGAGTAGGAAACTGCCACAGAAAACTGGGCTTTAAACGTCTCCCCTTTTATCTGGAGGGCTTTGGGTAAGAATGGAGCAAGAGGGAGTAATGAGGATAGGTGCTAATTGCATGGAGCATCTCCATGGAGCTGGAGATTAAAGACTCCAGCACCTCGGGGGGTGATGGAATCTGTTGATCTCGGAGACAGTTTGTGGGGCAGGCAGCTGCACCCTTTGTTACCGACCTGCCTGCCTTCCCCATCTGATCATGTAAATGAGAGCTACAAATGCTGCCGTTTACAGCCCGCACCATCTGAGCCGGGATCTCTGCAGAGACAGCGATGGATTTATTTACATGTTCCGAGTTATCGCTGCCAAGCATCTGAGAGGGGCCCCTCCACATCTGGAGAGTCCTGATGAAAGTAAAAACATCGCACCCGGGGATTTCTGTTTGTGCTCGTGGCACTGAAGGTCAGAGTCTCTGTCTCTTCCACACCCCCTTTGCACCAGCACTCGGTTCCTCTGCTCCCAAAGCACGTCCTTGACCCTGAACCTGTGTTTTCAGGGGAGAACCATGGCCAGGTTCAGCCTGGTTTGCTTCAGGGATGCCCCTGCCATGGCAAAAGGCTGCGATGGTGGGAGAGCCGTGCAGGGAAAAACATCCTCAGCCTTCAGCGGGGCTCTGGGAGTTACCTGCCTGTCCTGAGAAGTCTCAGAGCCTTCTCTTGCTGCAGGATGAGGGTAGCCCAGGCCTGCCGAATCCATCATTCCTCACATGCTTCTGTGTCCTCTGCGTCTGCAGCCCTGCCAGGCTTTGCTTTTGAGGAGCCGATGCTGGTGCTTTGCTGGTGCCAAAAAGCAAAGCACCAGACCCAGCCAGTCCCTCACTGCCACTGCCAGGAGGGGAGCAGGGCAGAAAAACACAAAAGTAAGACTTAAAATAAAAGAAAAAAATGGAATAAAGCAGCCCCTGAGTGAGCGTGTGGAGCTGTGGGTGCCAGCAGGGCTGGCAGGGGGGTACCTGCCCCCCCGCCCCAACCTGCTGGGGGTCC
>NW_008238365.1:1302200-1304522 GCF_000691975.1 Corvus brachyrhynchos
TGCCGCTCCAGCAGCAATTCCCAGCTTTGCCTCCATCCCAGGGCACTGAGGACCTTCCTTTACTCAATGTCGAGCCCCTTCCCACCCTGGTGCTTCCCAAATCCGGCTCTCCAAGGGAGAACAAACATGGATATTGCTGGGGGGGCCTACAGGAGCTCCAGTCCCCGCCCCTGTGAATCGAGAAACTCAGGGGAGACACGGGGAGCAAATCCCTGGATTCCTAAATCTCTGGATCTCTTCCTGTTTTCCATCCTGCTGCTTTCCCTTCTGTGTAGGTTACTTCAGAGAAATACCTGCTACAGAGCAACTCATGCCCTCCCCTGCCACGTGTGCTGCCAGGAGTGCCAGTCCTGGCCCACAGGAGTTTCCATGTGCTGAGGAAGCTGCTCGTGCTTCCCATTCCTACCAGAGCATCCTTGTAGATGCTTTTGCTTTCCATAGTATTTTTCCTTTGGAATAGAAACATTTCACATGCTTCTCTCCAGACCCAGAGCCTGCAAACCCCTCAGCTGGGAAGGGAAAGGGGGGAAGGAAGTTCTCAGCCTTGTTTATTGGAAACGAACATAAAATCTAGAACCAAAGAACAAATAAAATGAAATTAATCCCACAATTTCCACAGGGTTTCCTGACAGGGTGGGCTCCTACAGGGAACTGTGTCCAGAGCACAGGAATTTGCAGCTGCAGGAAGGAGACTGAGACAAACAACGTTTGGGTTTCAAACTTGAGTTGGAAAATTTTACAACTGCAAATAACACTGGCAGTGCTATAACCCAAGGGGAAAAAATGGGGGCAATGAAAGCTCCTGCTTGAGGGCACGAGCTGGGGGCCTCTGGGACAAGGGAGGAATTTTTCCTCCCATTCACAGCATTGCTCAAGTGGCTGGGTACATTCTGCAGGATATTCACCATCCATAGAAATACCAGGTAAAAGACGAAGATCCTGCACTGTACAAGCCACTGGTTGGGGAATTGATTTTAAATTCCCACCTTTGGTGGCTGAAGGCTGGATCTGGGCTCCTCTTCCTCCTGAAACACTCCTCATCTCACACACAGAGGGCAGGAAGTTTGCTGGATGTCCCCAAAATGTGTTATTTCTGGTGGGCAGAAAAATCTCTCAGTGTCAGCCTAAATTCACTTTAAATTCATTGTCACTATTGTCCTTCCTCTGAAGAGTGTCTTTTCCCCCTGCCTGGTGCCCACAGATCACCACAGCACACCCAGGCCCTTCCCTGCTTCTGTTGCCTTCAAATTAAACATCCCCAGTTTGTAGCTGATCAGTTATTAATCCCTGAACACCTGAATTTGCATTTTTGTGCTTTGAATGCCCTGTGTCGTCTGCTGCTCTGGTCCTGAGGGTGACTCTGCTCTCTCCAGAGAATGCCCTGACCCTCCCCTGCTTTTGATGATAAAATCTGGATAAGAGTCGGCAGATTTTATCAGTCCACACTGAAAAAAATGCATAAAATTGAGGCCAAAAATGATTCTGGAAGTAGCCTCCTTCCTGCCCAGTGCCTTCAACATTTCCCTATGGGGTAAGTCCCTCTGCCTCAGTTTTCCTGCCTGCTTTGGGTGAATTTCCACATCCCAGTCAAATCCCATTTTCACGAGGTCTCAGGCACTCGCTCCCCTGTAATACGTAGATAAAGCCCCAGACATGAGGACTCAAGAGCCCAACAACATCTTCTGCCCCAGAACACTTCCAGCAGCTCCAAAGACACCGAGATCCAGAGGGATTAGGCGGTTTATGGGACCAGGTTTCCCTGCAGGGCCCCCAGCTCTGTCGCTCATCATTCCTGTCAGGCCAGTTCAGAGCGTCTCTGCCTTGACTGGGGTGGATTAAGGGGTGGCTGAGCAGTTATTTTCTCCTGCTTTGTTGTTTGGAGATGGGGCTGCAGAGGGGAACGAATTACATCAGATAAATACATTCAACTGTCACTCCAAGAATTAACTGGGAACCTCCTGGAAAACAGCACAAACGGCAAGAGAAGAAAGTGCCACAGAGGGAATCTCTGCTGTCATTCTCATGGATGGATCAACACGGCCATCATTTTTCTTCCCAGTAATTAATTTCAGTGTATTATTAATTGTAATAACCATCCATTTCTAATGAACACACCGGGCCTCATCAGAATCCTGGAGCACAGTTGTCCCAATTAAAGTAACTGTAGTGTTCCCTGAGCAGCGGCTCCGTCCCTTCAGCTCCTCCCACGCAGATCCCAGCCCAAAGCATCTCGTGGCCAGGAAGAAACCTGGGAATTGCAGCATTATCCCAGATCCCAGGGTCTCTGAGGATCATTTTATACAGGTCTTTGAGGGAAACTCT
>NW_008238365.1:1305032-1317756 GCF_000691975.1 Corvus brachyrhynchos
TCCTGCCAGGGAGTTGTGGAGACAATGACACAGCTGAGAGTTAATGCAGACTCCCAGAGGGGTGTTTGTCACTTCCCCTGCACAGCTTCACCAATTAGAACCAAAACAAGGGATTGCTCCATGTGCCATCAACCTTCTGCTCCTCACATCACACACACTGTAATCAGAGAGAAACAAGCAGCAATTACAGCATAAATATCTTAGTCACTGGCCTGATCAAAACAAAACCCAGGAATTCTATCACTGAACACTCCAAGGAGAAGCAAGAAAGCTTCAGGAGCACATGGATGATACATCCCATGGTAGCTGAGCTCTTTGGGACAGGGATTTCTGAGCTGGTCCAGCTCCAGACAGGGGTCCTGTGCTCCAACAGCAATTAAGCTCCCATTAAGATACATGTTCCTCATTATCAGAGGTGATAGTTGCCATTATTACAGCAAAATACACAAAGGCAGTAAATGTGTCAATGAATGATTTTCTTCCATGTTGCTTCAAAGAGAACGTTCTGGGAGTGGCATCAAGGCTGCAGGAGCTAAATCAGTTAACAAGATCAATAATTTTCAGGGCAGAATTAAGGATGTGATGTTGAAGCACATCCCCTACACATCGGAAATCCTGACTGTGTGTGGCCACGAGGAGCAGTGATCCTCTCCAGGATTTCACAGGGCGTTTCAGGGAGGCAAAGAGTCCAAATGAGAAGCGTTATCTTCCCTAAACCCCTGCAAAACAGAGATGCTTTTGGGCACTCAAACACTCATCTACATCTGACTCAAAGCAACAAATTTCAAGCTGTTTTCAGGCCAAGAAAATCGTTCTTGGGTTTAGTGAAATTGGGGTGATCAGTGAGACAAACTGAGAGAAAAAGTGGTGGACGTTTGTGCCAAGTTTTCTCCTGTCAGCACAAGCTCCTGGGATTTTCATGAGGCTGAGGGACTCCCAGGCTGAGAGAGCTGCACCCTTTGGTGGCTCGAGGAGAGGCTCAGGCAGCGTGGCCTGAGCTGGGCAGTTATTTACTGGTTGGAGCTGTGGGCAGCTCTTCACTTACTCATTTCCGTGCTCTGACACGCTGCTAATTTACCCTGCTCTAAGTAGGTACAATGTTATCACCTTGCAATGTTGTTTTAATGAAACTGTCGGGTTCTGGACTATAACCCAACCAAATGCTTTAGAACAACAGGTGAATCTCAGGATCTGTGCTGTTGTAACCTCCCTCCTCCCCTGGGAGTCTCCTCCCCTTTGTTTACTGCAATCCCTCAGATTTTGGGATGGTTCAAGCGGGGCTGTACCACCTTTGCTCCGCCTGGGATTCATAAAGAGCCATTTGCATCCAGTGGGAGACTTCCCTGACCCACGACTCACTCAAGAGTGGTGGGATCAAGATTAAACTCATTTACATACATGTAAATTTTTGCCATTTGCTGTGCAAAAAATATCCTGGCTCTGAGATACGGGAAAACAGGGTTCTGACTCAGAATTGATGCTATCGGTGCTGTCAAGATTAGAGTCAGAATTGTGCAATCCAACTTAACTCCCAGTATCACTTGCTATGCAAAAGACAGTGTTTCATACAGAGGTGTGGCCTTTGCAGTGATTGCAGCAAATGCAGGCCACAGCTGGCACTTACATCCAATACAGTTGGAAAGCACAGCCAATTTTTCAGGTTTGATCCTAAAAGAACTTGATTGTTCCTCGTAAGGTGCAGGGAAAACCAGAGGGGAATTAAGAGGATGAAAAGCTTTCCAACACCGGTCATGAAACTGTCCTTAAAGAAAAAAGAAGAAAAGAAAGAAAAGGTGAAAGCACTTAAAAAAAAAAAAAAAGTAGAAGAAAAGAACTTTTTTCCCACAGGAAACTTCCATCACTGCTGTATTTTCCCTAAGGACATTTCTGTATCTGTCACTAGAAATTACTGCTGTCAGCGGGAATGCCTCAGCCCAAACCAGAGGGCTGGGCTTTGGTGGGCTGAAAAGGGATGTAAACCACAGCTGCTTTTAACCACCAACTCACCTTAGCTACAGTGAACACGTTGTTTATGCAATAAATCCAATTTTGTCTGGAGGAAAAATGATGTTGGAAGGGCAAACGGAGCTGTTGTTTTCACAAGCAAATGCCTGATGCCTAATCAAGGCTGAGAGAGGCATTTCCCTCACGTAGGGCTGAGCAAGTGCCAGAACAGAGGTAGGAGAAAGGTATTTCACAGGGAAACAACTGCAGGTGGATGCCAAAACATCCAGAAACAGCAAAACTCTCCCAGCAGAGCCCCTAAACTTGTGCCCTACAGTTTGAGTGGCAAAAGAAAGAAGCCTAAAACAGATTTCCTCCATAAAGTGAAATGACAGCCTAGAAAATCACACTCCAATAAAAAACTAATGAAAAGGTCCACTGGGAACAGTTCTGCCCTACAGATAACTTGTCCCTCCTGATCTTAATGAATCCACTGGCAATTCTGACAAGGTTTTATTACAGTGGCACTCAACGCCCTGGAAATGTGGGTGCAAGTGGTGTTCAAAGAGATGGTCTTTGTCCCGGGGAACATGATGTAATCCTGCAAAAGGCACTGATGGAGGGTGCTGATTATTCATTGTTTGCACTGGGAATAAAAAAGGTTTATATGGAACTAACGTATGGCTAAGTGTCAGTATCATTAGGAGTAATTATAGTAACTGCCTCTGTGATCCTCCTCTCTTACATTTGAGGCAGGCTTCATTTCATAACTACAGGTTCGCCTGCTAAAAATCCTCTTTCACAACAGACAGCCCATGGCTGCTTCCATGTCTGCTCCACTCTGCTCTCCTCTGGGCTCAAACTAGAGGGAAGCTGCAGCAACCAGTGCCACATTTCTCTCCTCAAATATGTTCATGGAGGGTTTTACATGGAGAGATTTAAGGCCAGAAGTGTGGGTTGTCAAATCACCCAGGGGAAGGGGCAGTGGAAGGCCCTGACCTTCTGCTTTTCCTGCAGGTCAAACACTCCTTCAGACCGGAGGAAGGGTTTCCTCTGCCTCCGCGGCTGTTGCTGGGTAAGGGCAGAATGAAATGAGATGGAAAGGGCGTGGGCTGGGATAGGGAATGGGATTCGCCCTGATGCAAGAGCATCGCTGCTGGAGCACAGCACCATCCCCTGCCCCAGACAGGGCCAGAGGCTCCCTCTCGGTGCCCGGAGAGCTCCGGACAGCCCCGGGGGCTGGGGCCGCTCCGTGCCGAGGCGGTGCCAGCGCAGGAGCGCTCTGCTCACCCCGCGCTGCCCAGGGCGGGGCTGTTTGTCCTGCAGGGCCGCACGAACCCGCAAACAGCGGCGGGCCCACCGCACCCACCCGGCCCCCCCGGCCAATCCCTCGCCTTGTTTTGCAGAGGCTGCGGGAAACAGGTAGAAAAACCACGTGGCTTTGCCAAGAAAAAAAAAAAGCCAATTTTATCCAATTCAAGGCACCGACCCTGTAGAAATGAGGGCTGGTGCTGTATAAAACTGCAAATATATAATCGGCACTCGAACAGCCCCATTCATCTCCAGGAGAAATCTCAAACACGCAGGGTGGGAAACGATAAAAAAAATTGATTTTCTATTTTTGCTCAAAAAGAGGGGGGAAAATTTAAAGGGAATTTGTCTTTGGTATTTATTTCTTTTAAACAGAAACAACAACAAAAATTTTTTCCCTTAAATTTTTCTTACTCACACACTTTATATAATGGGGGAAATACTGCTCCGACAGGGTGGTGGCTTGCCCAAAACCAGACTGGGGAGGAAAACCCAATGGTTTGATCCATGAGGAAGGAACACAGAACTCCCTTTGCCATGTCCAGGCGTTTGTACTGATAAAAATAACAGCGTTTAATGGCACTTAAGTAATGCTGCCTCGGGGGGCAATGCCTCAGTGTATTCCCAAGCCAGCCCTTGCTGTTCCCATGCTTTCCACACAATTCTGCTTTGGGCTGGGCTGTAAACTAAGCCTGAAAGGGTCTTTCAGAGTTTTCCCAGCAGAACCACTTGGCAAAGGACAAAGTTGCTCTCCTGAAGTTGAAACAACTCTTGTTTCCCTGGCCAGCCCCCCTGGATGTTCGCAGTGACTCTCCTGTCGTGTATCCCCGGCTGGAGAGTGTGAACAAACACCAGCAGCTTTAAACTGCCACATTTGTGCACTGGGGCTCAGCAGAGCTCAGGGCAGAGATCCAATGTTGTCTTTGTGTCTACAAACCCACCGTGAAAAAATAATTAAAGCACCGAGAGCTGATTTTGTTCCCCTTAGCTCCTTTCAAGAAAGGTTAGAACTGAAAATCTGAGGCCCCTTTAAAAACTCTCCCTGGATTATATTTGCAGGACATGTGACGCTTTAGATTTCATTTCATTTTCTCAAGACGTGACATTTTTGTTGGCTTGTCTAAGGGGAAGGTGTCTCCTGCCTTTCTAAAGATCTCCTCATGCATGAGCACAGCAGAGAGCAGGCACAGCCCCTGCCCTGCCCTGCCCAGGAGAGAGGTTTGGAAGATGGATGTGCTGTGAGGGGCAGAAAAGGCTTCCCAAGCAGGGTCCACCGAGAAGAAAAAGCAATGTCTGGGGTAAGGGCAGATCCCCACGGGATCTATGTTCAAAAGCAGGGCGTGAGCAGCTGTGTCCTGTTCCTGTGCTCAGGATTTCGGTGGGAATGCCCAGCAGAAAGGCTGGTTGGTGGTTGGGCTCCTTCCCTTTTCCTCATTTTTCACCTTCCCCCACACCTGGGAGGTGCCAGGGAATGCCCTGGGTACCGCAGGCTGCCACGGCTTGGGGACAGGACACATCTGGTGGCAGCAGTGCTGATACTCCACTGACTCATCTGGGACGGAGCTGTTCCTAAAGGACAGTGCCAGGAAATCCCTGGCTGCCCCATGGAACCAGGAAGAATGATTGCACTCCTGAGCAGCGACAGCTCCTTCAGACAGGCTGGGCAAGGCTCCTGCTGAGCTGTTGCTCCACTCTCCCCACTTGCAGAGGCCACAGGAACTGTCCCTTTCCTCCCCAGTGAACACAGAGTGGCTGTTTTGGGGTATTTCCCAATGGTCATGCCAACACGTCCTCAATTCCCGGCTTCCTCACCCCTCTCCCAAGTAGCTGAAGGCCATGAAAAACTCTGGAGGTCCAGTGGAGTCATTTCAGATGGATCCTGGGACCTCCTGAGCTTGGTGGAAATTCAGGGAAAGAATCCAAGTTCATGAATGGCAATAATTTAAAGTAGGTCAGTAAAGTGGCACTGAAGCCAGGGCAGATGCTGCAGTTCAAAATCATAACCAAATACTTTAATCTGGAATCACTTTCCATTAAATCACAGTAAATCCAAAGAATTCCAATTGGATTATTTGATTCTAATTGAGTCTCCAGCTCTAATGGAATCCAAAGCAATTTAAGTAGCTCATTTGGAATTCACACTTCGGAGACGCTGCCAAAGGAAGGCTGGAAAACACAATGGGAGCACAACACAAAATGTTCTCAAGGAAGGGGACATGGAAAAGTGCAAATCCCAGAATCCCAGAATGGGTCAGGCTGGAAATGACCATTGATAAACACCTATCAGGATGAGTTGGATCCATGAGGAACCAGTGGCAGCAGGGAAAAATGACCATACTGGGACCCCACTGGGCTGAGTTTGATGCCTGCACTGGTTGTCCTCTGTTGGAACCCTGGGTTTAGAGAATTTAGGTTTCTGGGATATAATAATGTATATGTGTAACAATATGGAGGATTTGGGGTGTGGATTTGTTCTTCCATCTTTTCTCCTTCTTCTTCACAAATCTGGCTGTTCTGGTATTGGGTCAAAAAACCCACGCTGTGGGTCATGAAAAGGTAGTTATTAGATTATAAATAAAAACAAGTTTTATAATTGGGTGATTTGGACCTTAAAAGGCCTTGAAAGTTAGAACTCGGGGCTGTTTTCCACCTTGTTAACTTGGGGGCACACTCTGTGCAGCTCTGTTACAGATAAGATATAATAAACAGCTAAGTCTGAAGAACAACCTAGCGTCGTCTGCCTTTAAATCCAAACTCTGAGTAAAAGAACTCGCGATTCAGAGACAAAACAAAAACGAAACCAGAGAAAATGAACAGTCCCCAAGCCTGGTTATAAAGATTCCATGTTCCCACAGCTGCCTCACCTCCAGGTCAACACCAGACACCGCCTGCACCGTCCTGCACAACAGATCTCTATAAGAAATGTGTGGTTTTAATGCCAACACGTTCCCAGGAGCACGGAGGCACCTGGGGAAGACATTTCCTCATTGCTGGGTGCATGTGCCCAGGTGCCATTAGCACTGAAGAGCCTGGGAAGACCCATTCTTTTGGGTGGAGGCTCGTCATTATCAGGGGAGATTTTAGGGAGATTCTCAGGGATGGAGACCTCCCATTTCAAATCTCTGACATTTCACACCTCCAGTTCAGCTGCAAGCTTGTAAAATCATTGAAGAAAGTGAAAATCAGCACCAAAAGAAGCAGCAATAAGTGCAATTCCCCTCTCAACCTTCTGGGATATAATAATGTATATGTGTAACAATATGGAGGATTTGGGGTGTGGATTTGTTCTTCCATCTTTTCTCCTTCTTCTTCACAAATCTGGCTGTTCTGGTATTGGGTCAAAAAACCCGCGCTGTGGGTCATGAAAAGGTAGTTATTAGATTATAAATAAAAACAAGTTTTATAATTGGGTGATTTGGACCTTAAAAGGCCTTGAAAGTTAGAACTCGGGGCTGTTTTCCACCTTGTTAACTTGGGGGCACACTCTGTGCAGCTCTGTTACAGATAAGATATAATAAACAGCTAAGTCTGAAGAACAACCTAGCGTCGTCTGCCTTTAAATCCAAACTCTGAGTAAAAGAACTCGCGATTCAGAGACAAAACAAAAACGAAACCAGAGAAAATGAACAGTCCCCAAGCCTGGTTATAAAGATTCCATGTTCCCACAGCTGCCTCACCTCCAGGTCAACACCAGACACCGCCTGCACCGTCCTGCACAACAGATCTCTATAAGAAATGTGTGGTTTTAATGCCAACACGTTCCCAGGAGCACGGAGGCACCTGGGGAAGACATTTCCTCATTGCTGGGTGCATGTGCCCAGGTGCCATTAGCACTGAAGAGCCTGGGAAGACCCATTCTTTTGGGTGGAGGCTCGTCATTATCAGGGGAGATTTTAGGGAGATTCTCAGGGATGGAGACCTCCCATTTCAAATCTCTGACATTTCACACCTCCAGTTCAGCTGCAAGCTTGTAAAATCATTGAAGAAAGTGAAAATCAGCACCAAAAGAAGCAGCAATAAGTGCAATTCCCCTCTCAACCTTGGCAATGCCCCTGCTCGAAGTTAACTGAACTCTTGAGCAACTTTTTGCCTCTGACCGTTCCCAAATTGGTTTCTTACAACATCAAAACTGATTTTCTTTCAACTTATCTGATAGAGTTAAAAGAAAACACCCTGGCAATGCCACTGCATCACAAGGGAGGCTTTGATCATCTGGGACTGCCAACGCACCTTGAAGGGTGTTAAACACATCTGACTTGGCTGATTGCATCTGCCTCTTCCCATTAAGTGTCCCTGCGAGGAGCCACCCCCGAGGAAGGGGCACCAAGGGGGGAGAAATGCCCTGGGGTTGGGTTTCTGGGCACTCCTGGAGGTTTTTCCTAGGAGGAACTTTAGGACTGTGTGCTTAGCAGGTCACCCAGCTCAAGTGAAAGTGCATTTCTGCATTTTGGAAAGAACAGACCTTTAATCTGAGCTTGTGAACAGAGGAACCTTCCAGCAGTAAAAATCCTCTTTGAGTGCTCATGGAAACTCCAGGGATGGGGTTCAACTCCTTGGGCAGCAGGTCCATGTGGATGATCCAGAATTCCACTGCAGTGTTGGGGATTAATCCCTCTCATCCCCTGCAAAGGCCCTCCCAGCTGAGACCAGCTCTAACACGGCCAGAGCACAGATTTTAGACTCAGCTTTGAAAGATTCAGATTAGGGGAGCAGATAGGAGTGGGAGACACACTGCTGGTGAAGTGCTGACACTTCAACTCAATCCCTGTGTCTCAGAAACCAAATTTTTGGTTAAAAAAGAAGAGTAATCCATTTGCATCAGCGTTTTATTTCCTGATAATGGTTCAAGACTTCTCCCAGTTATCCTCTGCAGTACAAAACACCAAGGCCACCCCATTCCCTGCCCTCTGGGAATGGGATTCTGGCTTTGTAGGTTATCTGGGGTGGGGGAGGAAGCAGGGGAGAAGAAGGCTGGGGTGCCGTGCAGATAATTCTCATTAATTTTGGAAGGAGTTATAAAAAGTGAGCTTGAAAGTCTGTCCTAAAGAGGAGGATTCAGCTGATTGAGAACTCATCTGCTTCTATCTCTTGGCTAATCGTGAATGCTCTTCTGCTGTGTCACTTCAAAGGCCCAGCACAGCTGGGAGGGTTTTCATCAAAGCTCCTGCATGTCTGGGGGAGGTTTTCCCCCCCATGAATATACATCACTGGAGGCTCCTTTTCCCAGCTTTTCCCATGCCTCTCTCTGATTGATCCTCATTTCATTCAGATGAGCTCTTCCTCTCTGGATGGCTAAAGGGCAAGAGACAGCTCTCTCCAGAGCTTTCCCACTCGCCTGGATGCCTCTCCGAAGATTTTCCTCTCATCAGAGTGGGGGAGGGAGGGAGCTGTTCAGACAAGAGATTGAGCCTTTAAATTAAATTCTTGTCATCTGAGGGCTGGGCCTGATAGCAGCGGGGGTGGGAAGAGTATTCTCCCAGTATCAGGATTCTGGCCAGATCCTCGTGTGGTGTAAATGTGCCACGGACTGATCTCAGCAGTCCTGTCATCAAAACTCTGAGCTCTCAGAAGTGCCAGGCAGCAGCTTGGTGGTGACAGCAGCACCATGCCCTGTGTGGCTGCCCGGGGGACTACGTGAGCTCCCCAGGCTCGGAACACTCGCTGGAATTGCTCAATTCCTCTCTTTTTTCAGTGGGGAAGGAGGGCCGGGCAGCTCTGAGGAATTTCAAGCACTCAGCCACCCTCAGCCGGGCTGGGATTTCACAAGAGCCCAGACCCTGGGTGCACCCAGCACGTGCGAAGTGCCGGTGGAAATCTGGGCCCCTCCGGATCTGGGATGGGAGCTCACCCCTCCTGGAAATTCTGGGCCCGGTGCCACTTGCTTAGAGCACGTCTGTCTGCTGGCTGGGGGCCAGGCAGAGCAGCCTCAGCTCAGCTCCTCTGCCCTGCACCCTCTAATTCCTGTTCCTCAGGGCCAGAGTGACCCCAGCAGTGCCAGGTCAGGACACTGCACGTGGGTTCCTACACCGCTGGCAAGGCTGGTCCGCAGGGATGGCAACGTGGTGCTCCTTTCTGAAAGTATTATGAACCTCCCGTGCAGTGATGATGCCTTATGACACTCGGAAAAGTGAGATTATGGGAGATTATTGGAGATTATCCGGGGCTGGTTGTCCACTGAGATCTTTCCCCATTCCACTGGAATCCTCAACAGTCCGGGACCCTCTCTGGGGGCAGAACTGCAGAGCCACCAGCCAGTGCCACACTTGTGTCCTTACAGCCTCCTGTGCATCCTCTCAGCTCAGGGTCCCATAAACCCCATCCTGGGCCTCTACCAGGAAGGTCAGACGAGGTCCCCAAGGATGTGTCACGCTCACAGGGACTCTTCCAGCACTGTAACCTCTCCTGGCACCAATAGATCGTGTTCCCTCCACAGCAAGATCCTCTGGAGAGGCATTCCAGGCTGGGTCAGTTGCGGTGATGCTTTATGGGATCAGGACCTTTCTTCCCCCCAGCCAGTGATGGGATTTTCCCTCTCCAGTCCCAGAATAGTAAATGGATTGTGAATGGTTTATCACTTCTTTCACTGGGGTGTGTGGCTGGATTCACTTTGACACAAGCCCCTTTCTGAATTGCAAGTTGGCAACAATAAAAGGGAGAAGTCTTTAATTAGTTATCTGGCTAATTAACTTTTACAGCACTGCATAGCTTTGGCATCCAAATACTGCAATGCAAAACATTGCAAACATTCAAAGACTTCCCACCCCACCAGGAAGCTGCTGCCGCTGGTGGTTGCGGGGGAAAAGCATCTCCCAGGCTTGGCCTGGAAATCCTCCCTGGGCTCCCTGCACATCCTCCTCTGCAGGTAACTCACCTGCTTCTGCTGATGGTCAAGTTCAAGACACACAACATTCATGGCATCCCCATGTTATGGAATAATGGAATGCTTAAGGGTGGAAAAGATCCTTAAGATTGTCATTGACTCAGCACTGCCACCATGTTCCCCACCAGACCATGTCCCCAGGTGCCACATCCACACGTTTTCTGAACACTTCAAGGGATGGTGACTCCACATCTTCCCTGGGCAGCCTGTTCAATGCTTTACAACCCTCTCAGTGAAGAAGTTTTCCTTAATATCCAATCTAAAACTCCCCTGGTGCAACTTGAAGCCGTTTCCTCTTGTGCTGTCACTTGTTCCCTGGGAAAAGAGACTGAAACCACCTCACTGCACCCTCCTGTCAGGGAGTGTGGACAGTGAGAAGGTCTCTCCTGAGCCTCCTTTTCTCCAGGCTGGGCCCCCCCAGCTCCCTCAGCCTCTCCTGGTGTTCCAGACCCTTCCCAGCTCTGTTCCCTTTTCTGGACACTCCCAACTCCTCCTTCCCAGTGTGTGCACTCACTTCGGTAAAATCCATGCAAGACAGAATTTATCTCCTGTGCAGAGCTCCCTCCTCCCTCCTGCCACGCAGGGCAGGGTTTCACAGTCAGGGCCAGCATTCCAGCACCCCACTGTCCTGAGCCAGGAGAGAAACCCCTCACAGCAGGGTGACATCAGATCCCACAGCGAGGAGATGCTCCCAAAGCTCGGAATGCTGTGGGATGACCCCCAGGAGCACGGTTTGGCTCAGGGAGTGCAGCAGCCTGGAATTAGGCCTCTCTCTGTTGGAACACGCAGGGTCCCCAGCAGTTTTCCCACGCTGCTGGGGGGAGTGGGGGTTTCGGGAGGCTCGGTGCCCCCGGGCCGTTCCCGTGGGGCTGGATCTGCTCCTTGTGGCCAAGCACGTGTTCCCCTGGCTGTGCTGGGGAGTTTCGCCAGGGCTGCGTGTCCAGGCAGGCTCCCTGCCTGCTCCCAGCTGGAATGGAAAGGCACTGGCAAGGGAAGGGAAGGGACAGGTTTCAGGGAAAGCGAGAGAAGCAGCCTAAAACAGGTGATCAGCTGGAGCGCACTGGCTCACCCGGACATCCCAGGGGAGAGTCTCTCTGTGATCCAGCTGGGATCCAAACTTGCCTCCTTTGTTGTAGTTTGGACTTTAAGTGAGACCTATTTAACAACAGTAGTTAATTGATCAGTGGTAGAAAAAGGTTCTGCTCATGGGCAGAACTCAACCAGGAGCCCCCTTTGCCCCCTTCCTGTGCCAGTTCCTGTGGGATCTGGGAATCAGCTAAACTTCCAAAAGTGCTGCCTTTGCTCAAGAGCTGTGCCAGGATTCTGTGTTTGCACACCACAGATTGCACCCAAAAAGCTGCAGGTCCTGGCCAAGGTAAACTGGAGCCAGCTGAGAGCTGCAGCACCAGGAACTGCTGCTGCCCAGGGGAGCAGGGCCCTCCCAGCATCCCGTAAATGTGGCCTAAATAGTGTCCCATAAATTCTGACCCACAGGGTCCAGGTGTCCTTACAGGGTTCCCTGTATTCTCCTCACCTTTAGGAGCACACTGATAAATGTACACACTCTTTAAATCACGGCCAGCTCCCGTTCCTGCGCACAGGCAAAGCCCCGAGTTCCTGTAAAAACCCTCCCCCAGAAGAAAAAATAAAGGGGATGAAATGATTCATAGCACTTGTATGGGGAACAAAATTTATGGGTTTGTTTTTGCTTTTGCTTTTCATTTCAAGTCTTTTCAGACTCAGTTTAAAAAAAAATCAAGCCCATTCCCTTCCCTTCCTGCTGGTGACAGGTTGCCCAGATGCCTGTCTGGGTCAAGGGGACACTGCTGTATTTTGTTTTACCATCTGGTATCACCCAGCTCTGCAGATTTTTTAACCTCTTAATTCTCAGTAGCATTTAATCCTTTGCTAATGCTATCATTTCCCCATATTTGCTTTGTGAACCTTCCAGAATAATTCCCCCTCAAGTCCAACCATCAGCAGCCTGGGTGTCAGGGTTAGTCCTGTGCATGAAGAGGAAAAAAATTCCCTTGCTGAGTCACAGAAGTACAAGTTCCACATTCAGAGTAAGAACTAAGCCTACAACTAAGATTTCCCAGGGGTAGAGAAGAAAGTTCAGGTTCCCTGAAGCCAGGATGGGGCTGCTGGAGCTGCTGGAGGTGACAGTGCCAGGCTGTCGCTGGGATCTGTCTCCTCCTGCCAGGGCTGTTTCCACACTCCCAGTGCCTGGATGGCTTGGATGCCTTTGCTGCACAACTCATCCCACAGACCCACAAGAGCCAGGGGGAAGGAAGGGAGAGCTGGGCACAGGAACTGCCAAAGTTGTCCTCTCAGTGCAAGAAACTCGGGAGAGGGGAGAAATTTTCCAAAACCAGTGACTTTTGAGTTGTTTGAAAACTTGCTGCTCTTCCCCTAAGCATCCTTGAAAATCGGCATGTTCTCCTCAAAAATTACAAGAGGAAACTTTGGAACTGAGTGAGGTCTCACTTTTAGTTTCAGAGTATGTCATCTTGTTTGGTTTGGGGGCTAAGGAATAGTTCCTTCAATAGCTCATTCACCTGCTGCACTTACGGATCAGGGGTTTGGCTT
>NW_008238365.1:1317816-1333235 GCF_000691975.1 Corvus brachyrhynchos
CCCTCCCCAGCTCCCAGCTTGCAGCACACACAGCTCTGCCAGAACAGCTCCTGGGTGGGCTGAGAGCAAAGGGAAGGAGCTGGGATGACAACGCTTGGTGCTGCCTGTTGCTTCCAAAGGTTTCACAAAATCCAAGCACAGCCCCAGCTGTGTCTTCCTCACTCTGGATTTCCTGTAGTGCCCTTCCTCAAGGAGGGCAGATACCTGTGAGTGTGACTCAGGAAAGGTTGCAGGGTTTGCCCTCCTGTGCTGAATCATCTGCTGCACGCAGAGAGGGAAGAGGTGGAAAATGGGGGGAGTCCCCGGGCTGTCCTCGGTGTCACAGAGTGACAGGAGGGTGAGGCATTGTACCATGGAATGGCAGCCCCACCGCAAAGCACTTCACAGCATCACAGAATGATTCAGGATGGAAAGGACCACAGTGGGGCCAGGCAGGGTCATGTTAAAGCACCTTGCACAGGGTTGTGTCCAGGTGGTTCTTGGATCAGAATATTTGAGTATTTGTGCTCCATAGGAGTAAAGCAGTGGGAGAACACAGGCACAGCTGCAGGTTTGCCCAAGGATGAAGGGTGCTGCTGCAGCAGCACCATCCCTGCCTGTATCCTAAAGGCATCACAAGACCCCACAGCAGGGTCCCAGAGCACTGATGGGTACAACTGTGTGTTCTCCTGTGCTCCTGCCAGTCCCTTCCTGGGCACCCCCAGCCAGAAACGAAGGCTGGAAGTGCAGGAGAGCAGAACTTTGGGCGTGCTGTGCCCACGTGTGCCATGAGAGGATGCTCCGGGAATCCCTCTGGGCCGCTGCACAGCAGAGTTTTAGCGGTTCTCCAGGATTTCCAGCCGCTGTGGCTCGGAGAAAAGAGTCTTTTGTTTGACAGGCAGCGACACCTCGTGGCATCGACCACCCCAGCCCAGCGTGGGGCCAGTGGGGCCAGCAGCGCCTCGGCCCCGCCTGGCACAGCTCCTCCGGCAGCCGCAGACCGGGGCAGTTTCGCCAAGGAGGCCGGTGGAGCCCAGAGTGCAGCGGGTGTTCCACAGGAAGCGATGATGACGATGGTGATGATGATGATGATGATGATAAGATTCACCTCTTGCAAACGCTTACTAAAAATCACAGTCACCTCGGAGAGAAGCTGCCTGAGGGCTCTTAGCCAGGCCGGAATGAGTGGCCCTGGAACTGCTCTGGATCCTGTCCAGGCTGCTTTAGGAAGCACCAGAGCCGTGTGTTGGTTGTGGCTCTGCAGTTTGGATGCTGAAGGGGAATGGACCCTCCAGACCCTTCATTTTGCTTTTTTCCTTATAAAGGATTATAGCTCTTTTTTGCACAAGAAACTCCGTAAAAATTAAATTAATCAAACAGAGGTAGCAAAACAGCCATGGAAACACAAACTTGTGGTAAGAAGAAATGGAGATTTTTGGAGGAAATTGTGACTTTATTCCCCGAACCTGACACTCCCAGCTGCAGCAAGTTTTCCATCTGCAAGAGAGTTTTCTCCATCTGGGGAAGACTCAGGAAAACCTCTTTTGTCTAAGCTGATACAGATCTCCTGCGTGGTAACTTCATTGATTCATTCCCGTTGCTGACGGCACCGGCCTGGGGGTGCCTGTGATGGGAAGGGAGGAGAGCTGAGTGCCAATCAATGACTGATCCAGGGATTTCCCCCCGTTCTCTTGCAGTGGCACAGCTGTTCCAAGCACACACCTGGGCACACTGCACTTGGCAGCATGGCAGAGAGATCCAGGTCCTTTCGTGTGCCCACACTGGGAGGGGGCAGATCCCTGTCCTATCTCTGCCCTTTACTCCCCCAGCTGTAAAGTGGAGTAATTCCCTAACTCCTGAAAAACATCATGGAACATAAACTGAGGGAAAGTCTTTGCTCTCCTGTAAACACCAGACTCCCATAGTCTCCCACCCCGCTGTTTTTATTGTTGCCAGGTTATTATTAGCTCTCTCCTGCACTGAAACCTTATTTAAGTTCTATTAATATTTCACAGCCACCCAGGTAAGTACCAAAGGTCAGAGTTTTACCGAGGTGTCTCACAAGATGAGGCAGCTCTTCCCCTGTGCCAGGGCTCAGCTGTGCTGCACTGGAGGGCGCAGTACTGCAACCTTTACCTTTCCTTTCCCCCAAAACCCTCTCACACCTGCTCCTCTCCCAGTCACACATGCAGGGCTGTACCAGGAAGCGAGGCAGGGCGCATGTGTGCAGGTCCTGAACTCCTCAGTCCTCTGGAATTCACTCAACTTCATACAGGAAATGAAAATGGATCAAGGAAAGACATTTATGACAAGTGGAAGGTTCTGCTTTGCCGAGTGTGGCTGGAGGGTGGGAACCCTGATGGCTCTGTCCCTTCTGCAGCAGGCTCAAGGTACGTGCAGACCTGGGTGTTACTTTTCCTTTCACTGTATGGCTTTGTTGGTAGGAGGAGAGATAAATTTTAATCAGTTTAAATGGGAATGATTCATGTAAAGTGAAATATTCCATAGTAAAGAAGCGACAGCTTAAAATCTGTCTATGGAAGGTGTCTTGCTGAGGGCTAGTGATGGACATAGTGATCTACTAGAAGAAATGGGGGCAGGAAGATGTACATGGCAAACCTGCAGCTCTGAATTCCTGGCAGGATCTGCCTTTGGAGGATTGGGATTGAATGAGAAGCGCGGGGCAACCGTGTCCGCCCTGTCCAGGGGAGAGCGCAGGGGAGTCAGGCGGAATGTGTGGGCTGTAAATCAGTGAAATGCAGTGAGACCACGGGGAAAGCCCCTCAAAATGATAAAGTAGATTGTTCACACTAATGTCGGTCCTAATTCTAAAAGCTGTTGAGATGAAGATGTTTCATGAGAGATGAGGAAAACATTACATCACTCCTGCTTCCAGAGCCAATTTCCAGTCTTAAATAAACTGAGCTGCTCTGCCTCAAATTTTGACACCACCGTAGTGAGAACCAAGTGGTACTTCCTGTCCCCAAATGTGTTTTTAAATCATTCACATAATTTTCCCCTTTAACCAGGTCATGTTCAACTTTTCCCTCCTCAAAATGTGACACTGCTTTCAAAGGATTTTGCCATGATTTTGACCTGGGCTCCAGGGGAAGGCTCTCCCCCAGATGTGAACTACATAGTGAGGTATGAAAGGTAAGAGCTCCCAAACCATGTCTGATTGAAGGGGTCGAACAGGGACAACAGCTGGGCATCTCTGCTGATTCATAACTGTCATAATGATCATTGACCTTCCACCAAAACGAATCATGATCTGTCTGGGAAGTGTTCCAAACTCTGAGCACTGTTTGGTACCCACGCTCCAAAGCCCTCCCTTCTCTTGCTCTATAAATCACAGCAGAACATGTTGAATATTTTGGTATGGTTGTTCCTTTCAGCCAGGATCGCCCAGAAAAATGGAGGAAGGTTCCTCATTGCAAAAACATTCCCAGAACCTTCTGCAACCTGACTTGTGCCCTCTCCAACTTCTACGTTAAAGTCCGGGCTCGGGTGAAAGCGGTCTGGGGACAATTCCAGTCGCCGTGGGTGAAATCCCAGTTCAAGGATTACTACTCAGATGGTGAGTGCCTGGATGGAAGGACATTCCCACAGATGGACAGACCACAACCCCCAGCTATCCAGGAGCTTTATGGATGGCAGAGATTTGAGTGAGCACAAACAGTAAGGAGCGGGGATCATTTAGGAATGAACTTTGTAGCAAGTGTCAGAATTTGTTCACCAGTGCCCCAGCTGAACAAACTGGCTTCAAGCTCTCTGGGGCATTTTAGGTAAGAGGTGTCCTTTGCCTCCCTCTTATCACAAGATAACACTGGAAGTGAGGATCAGCCTTGGAAAGTGTCACTGCTGGGAAGGTAAGAGCCAAGCAAGCCCCATTCTCACGTCTGCTCACTCAATTGCAGTGGAACTGGCTCCCCCTGTGCTGAACCTGAATGTCAAGGAGAATTTCATCCATGTGAGTGCCTCCTTCCCTCTGCCCACCTGTGTGGAGAACCTCACTTGGAAATACGACCTTAACCTCTGGGAAGCGGGATCTGAAGACAAGGTCAGTAAAAGTGGCTCTTCTTGGATGAAATGGAGGAACTGAAAGAGCTTCAAATTTCTGGGCAGGGAGGGAGGGGCTGGATCCAGGCCCTGGAGGAAATGAGCCAGCCAAACTAGAGTTAAACCAAAGGCAGAGACAAGAAGTAGAAGTGTGTGTGTGCATCCTTATTTTTTTTTGGTAGTTCCCTATTTTTATCAGGAACAGGAGGCTACACTACAGTCAGTCTAAAGACCTGAGGTTTAAAACAACTAATCCAGGTGGTACTGGCAGCATTCCCTGGCAGAGCAGAGCAGAGCACAGCACAGGAATTCCCACCCTGGATCCATAAACCCTGGGCGAGATGCCAGACATGGGGTCCTTCCATGCTCTTCCCAAGCCCTGAGGCCACACAAGGGATCCATGAGCTAATGTGGTACAGAAACACCACCCCAATAATGAAAGCAGCATCTTTCCAATGCTCTGCTTGTCTCTCAACAGAAGGAATATGATGGTTGCTTCAGGAAGGACACAGTGATCATCAACACCACTGCTCTCCGAGGCAATTACTGCTTCAGTGCCAGGGCTCTCTACGAAAGCATTGACTTGAAGCACAGTGAATTCTCCCAGCCCGTGTGTGTGCTGCTAAACCACAAAGGTATGGCCCTTCCCAGCAAAGGATGTGGGGAGACATCCAATGGGATGAGGGCAAGGCAAAGACTGTCACCAAAATTAGCTTTTCAACACAAAAAAAAAGGCTTCCTGTTAAAGGGACTGGTTGGATTTTCTAGTGAACAGTTCCTGCTTTCTGTAGAAATATTTTCATTTTAAACAGCCAGCCCTGAAATGTTTTCTGAAAACCTTGAATATTGTATGTCAGTGTAGAGCCCATAATTCCTATAAAATACCACTCACAGGACATTATTTCTGTCTTTTACAGCAGTGGAGTGGAAGTTCCCACTTCTGGTCGTGATCCTTCTGTTTGTCCTCCCCATCTTTGTGGCCAGTCCCTTCATCTGCAGCCTGGTGAAACACGAGGCCAAGAAAAAGAAGATGCCTCAAGTTTTGGTATAGCCCAAATTCTGAGGTCCTCTCCTCAGAGTCTTGCTGGTTTTCAGAGGGTGACTGGGGAGGAGTGGGAGGTTCTTCACTTCTCACTTTTACATTCATAATTCCCACTTGAAGTAATCTTTCTTACATCCAGACTTTTCTTTTAAAAGCATCACAGGCTCATGGTCTCATTTCTTCTCCCTGGTAGGATTTCTCTCAATTTAAAGCTGCAGGACCAACCTTCCACTTGGAGCTCAGTGAAAAGGAATTCTGTGGTGATGATCTGAGCTACACGGAGAAGCCAATGCCACAGAGGAGGACAAACAGAGCTTTAGGAGGACATCACCTGCCATGGATGGCTTCTTTCCCATCATCATCATCATCATCGTCATCGTCGTCATCATCAGAGGATGAGGAGGAAGAAGACAGCAGCACTTTCATCCCATACAATGAAATGCCTCGGTATCCAAAGAGACTTCGCAGCTGTCAGCCACCCCCAGCAGCTCAGGGGGAAACCAGCTTGGATTCAGGATCTGGAGGTCTCTCTGTGGACAGTGAATCTGTGCTTGACCTCAGTGCCCTGGGTTTCACTCTCTTTGCAGAGAGGAAGGGTGAGGTGGACACCTCGGGATCCCAGGCAAACGAGGAGACATCCCTTTATCACTGCTCCTGTTTGGAAAGAATATCCCTCACTGAGGTGAGATTCCCAGGTGCCAGTGAGCATGGACAGGATGATGGAAACAGGGAAAAGCTGGGAATGACCCCCCTTCACCCCCTGCTGGGGGGGACTTGTGCTGAACCCGGCGAGCACCACCCTCACAGAAAGGCTCCTCATTTCTCCGGGGATTACCAGAAACCCATCACTGATCTGCAGCTCCAGATGGACTCGGGATCGCAGCCCGGAGAGGATCCCAGCAGCCAGCTGCTCATCCCCTTGTGGACACTGCAGGTGGCAGAGGATGAAGGCATTGCAAGTGACTGTGGCAGTGACAGTTTTACAGAAGGGACACCGCCCGAATCCACGGTGCTGAGTGACGCTTTTGAGACTTCAAATACAGAGGGAAAATACGACCCAAAGTTTCAATTCCCAGGCTACGAGCACTCACATTACTTGGGAAGGATCTAAAGTACCCAGCAGGTCTGTGGAGTGCCTGGAAAATGCTGGAGAGCTCCAGATATCCAGGCAAGGATCCTGGAATGAACAAGGACAAAAAACTGATGTCTGGCCTATCAAGACAATGGCTTTAGGGACACAAAAGGTGCATTATATTGCTAAGTGACCTCTGATAAGGTGCTCAGGCTCTGGCACAGCCTGAGCCAGCCAGGGGTGAGGGAGGCAGGGGCATCTCTGAGGGACCACCCAGCAAACAGGCACTGCCTCGGGGTCAGCTGAGATTCAGAGCAAGGGAACAGCTGCGTGTGGGTTATGAAAGGCAAAAGCACAACCCAGCACTGGGTGAAACCATCAGCTGGGTCCTGGAAATGCAGGGTTGTGCCTGCATGTGGATTTGGAGAAGATTTTGAACCACTTCATGTCACCTTTGCTTCCCTGTAAGTGCAGAACTTGACTGGAAGTTCCTAACAGAGACATTCAGCACAATCTGGTTTTTGTGGGATGAGAAGTTCTCCACCTCATCCTGCAGAGATCACCTTCTGTGTTCCAACAGAGGGAACTGACGCCAAAGTCATAAATGTGCAGCATGTTTGTTTATTTATTTTTTGTTTTATACTTATTGAAGCTGAAATTCCTCCTGCTGTGCAGAATGTCTGAGAGCAATAATATTTTGATATAGAACTCCATGTGTATGTGGTTTTGTTTCCCAGAGCTACAAAGGGGGACTGCAGCTCATCTTGAAAAACATTCCCTTTAAAACAGGGCCCCATCCTGGGCTGGAGTGCAATTCTGAGACTTCCCAGCCAGGTCACTCTGGTCATTGGGAAAGCAGGACTGTGACTGTCTCTCTGAACAAAGAATCCCGGAATGGTTTGGGTTGGAAGGGATCCTGAAGTTCATCCCATCCCACCCCCTGCCACGGGCAGGGACACCTCCCACTGCCCCAGGCTGCTCCAAGCCCCATCCAACCTGGCCTTGGGCACTGCCAGGGATCCAGGGGCAGCCACAGCTGCTCTGGGCACCCTGTGCCAGGGCCTCCTCACCCTCCCAGGGAAGGATTTCAGTCCAGTATCTAATCTCAATCTCCCCTCTGGTAGTTTACAGCCATCACCTTTGTCCCATCACTTCATGCCCTTGTAAAGGCTTTAAAAAGGAGCCTTTGTGTAAAGAACTCACAGGAAAGCAAAGCATTAAAAGAAAGAGGGGAACACTCCCCATTCTCTGCATTGGGGGAGGGCTCAGCTGAGGGAGGGTGTTGATGGAGGGTGTGAAAGCTGAAATCTTGTGAGAATCAGGAAAAAAGAAGCAAGGGGTGATAGGAGGGATTGGGAACTGCTTTGAAGCAGGATGTACTAATTAAGGTCCTGAATTAAAGTCAAAAGGGGAGGTGGGGGAAAGGATTCACCAACTGGAATATCCCTTTGTCCTCAAAGTGTCCTTAGGTACATCCTACATTGTTATCCCTCCAGTTCATTTGGAAAGATTCAGGTGATCCAAATATAATCACCACCCCATTTCTTGTGCAATCAAGGAAAACCCCCGGGGCTTTGACTTACAGGAAGCACCTGAAGTTGTGTAACCTCTACCCAATTATTTTGACATGTCCCGGCTCTGCAAACACAGCCTGGGATCAGCTCTTTGTCTTGTCCAGGGAACTGAGGGACAGGATGCAGGCCAGGTGAGCTGGACAGGTGGTGGCAGCATCCAACTCCTCCACATTTTCTTATCACAGCATCAGAGAATCATTTCCTTTGGAAAAGGCCCTGGAGATCATCGAGTCCAACTGTGAACCCACCCTGTCCCCAAGTGCCACATCCACGCATGGAGGATTCATGCCCAGCAGTCACCAGGTTTGCTGCAGTCCCAACACACTGCGAGGAAATCAAAAGTTTGAGAGAGTTTGGAAGTTGAAACTAATTTTGAACTTCAAAGTCGAGTTTTGGGCATCTTGAGGTCCCTAAAAATTCGGAGAGGTGTTTCCTGGGCTATTCAAAAGGTGACATCTTGCTAGAAATAAGGGCAGAGATAAAGTTTGAAGTTCTATTCTCAGAACTGAAGTCTCAGGTGCACTCCAAGCTCTGCCCCATCACACAGCAGGAGCATGAGGGAAGGGAAAAATGGAAATACTTTTAGCAGGCTGTTCAGGAAACACCCTAACAAACAGTTGTACTTAATTAGACACTGGTGGATAGGTGTGTCTTGTTTAACAAACTGTGAGGCCTCTTTGTCCAGGTGAGCTGAGAATGACAAAATGCCAGTGATGCACCATGGCAGGGTTGGAAGCACAGAGCCCTGTTAATATCCAAGCGGGGCAGGGAACAGAAACAGCATCAGGAACAGGAAATCCACAGATGAGGAGGGAAGCAGAAGGGGTTTGTGAATTCCATCACATGCTTGGCCACAAGGATAGAGCAGTGCAATCAGTGTGCATTCAGCTTCAGAAGCACACAGGGTTTGTATTTGAAAACATAACCTAACAACATCCTAAAAACCGAACACATTGTGGGAAAGGGACTGTATCCCTGCCTTGTTGTCCATACAAACTCCCAGTTCTTACCACGTGGAGGCAGGATATCCAGAACAGACCTTTACACTGTAAGCAGCCACAAAAATAAACATTGTTGGTCTACAATGGCCTCTGCAAAAAGCTGTGCTCCTCCTGTGGAAAGGCCACCTCTTTTTTACCTCTTTCCCACATCAGGTGAGAGAACCTGGTGGAGCAGAGTCAGGGCAGAGCTGAGGAGCTCCTGCTCTGCCCAGGCTGCAGCAAGGCACGTGCTGATCCTTTGGTTCCCATCCAAGCTCAGTAAGAACTACAGAAGAGCATAAAACCCAGTTTTCATTTTAAGCAAGTATTGAGAAGTATTTTTTAAGGCAATAGGTGCATTGCTTGCAGCAGGTATGACACGAACCAGGTGCACAGCACTAAGTTTTAGTATCTACAGTTGTAACAAGCTCAAGTTACCCGACCAGAAAAGCAAACCTCAAACCCTAGGAACCTCAGGGAGGGCTTTCAGGCAGGAAGCTCTCAGCAAAAAGGTATTTGGCTCTTTTTCAGGAGCTGGGGATTTTCTCAGCCTCTGGCTTGTGCACCTTTGTACAGTCAGGTGTGCACTGGAGGGGAGAGGTGCTCCTGCTGTCACTCTCCCTGTGTCACACATGCGCAGGGCTCCGAGCAGCCGTGAGGTCAGATCCCAGGGAAGGCAGGACAGGAGCTCTGCTCTGCTCCGTTACTGAGCAACAAATCCAACCTGGCCTGGCAAGAAAGAATTCAGCTCTCACAGAAGGTGATTCACCTGCACACAGAAGCAACTGCCTGCTCTCCCAGCCCAGCCTGCAGAGCTATTCATGAAGCGATTTCTGATCGTCCTGGCTGGAGTTTCAGTGATCGGTAAGTCCGGAGCTCTCCTCTGCTCTCGCTGATTGTGGTGTTTCTGTTTGATCCTGGAGTCTGGACTTCTATCCTGTTTCCTGAATTATCACCTAGAGAATGAGCTGTTGTCTGAGTTCTCTTCTATGTTGATCTGTCCTTGTAGTAACTCCCATGTGGGGTTGGTATGCTTGAAGGATTAGTAGGGAGAGGAAAAGATTCCTTCACTTTAAAGGGTTCGTCACTGTGCTACAACCCAAATCCTACAGGAGTGAAGGATATTCACTGATTTCAGGGGCTTTGGATCAGTTTCCTTGTGCCTTAAGCAAAGGCACAAATGAATACAAGAACAGCCCTGATTTTAAAAGAGGTACAAATAAATAATGTAATCTTAAAATGAGAGCATCATCATAGAGTGGTTTGGGTTGGAAGACTTAAAGCCCATCTCCTTCCACCCCTGCCATGGGCAGGGACACCTTCCACTGTCCCAGGGCACTCTAAGCTCCATCCAGCCTGGCCTTGGATACTTCAGGGATCCAGGGGCAGCCACAGCTTCTCTGGGCACCCTGTTCCTCACAGGGAACAATTTCTCCCTTATATCTAATCGAGATCTACCCTCTAAAAGCCATTTAATCCTACTCCAGATGTGACAAGCTCACTGCAGGGTGAATGAAGGATAAACTTGCTCTTTCCGAACACCAGCTTTTCACCATTCAGCCTTGTCATCCATCTGCTCATGGCTGGGAGCTTACACTGTGAAGCTCCTGTACTGCAGGGACTGTCACACTGCGAAATATCCTGGTTTTCCCCTGCCCACACTTGACTGTGCTTGTGTTATGCTGCTTTGCATAACAGAGTTTTAGCATGGATAAATGTGGGAAGACAGAGATTTCCTACTCCTGATAAGATATGGGTATTTGTGACTCAGTTTTCAGGGTGCTCAGACAGGGAATCCCACCCCCTTCATACCCACATTGCTGCCTCCTGCTGAGCCTGGAATGAGCAGAGGCAAATGTGGAGCTGCAGATGAAGTCAGGACAAACTCTGGAGTAGCCAGCAGCCCATTTCTGCACCACTTCCCTGCCCAAATGCCACACACAAGACTGAGAAGGGCTCTGTGCCTTTCTGCCTAACCCTCCTCCCATTCAGCCAGCGAGTTTGAATTGGTGGCACTCGGTTCTGCTCCGTGGGGGGAAGCTTGGAGTGAGGATCCAGGTGGGATTTAGTCTCTGCTCAGTGTGATCTTGTCCAAGGCACCCCCATCCCAGTGCTCAGTTTGCCCATCTGTGCTATTTTCATTTGCTCACCCCACTTTCTCACAAGGGCTGAACCCTCACGTGCTCCAGGTGTTTATCAATGCCACAAACCAAGAGCTGAGTAATGCATAAATGATCTACCTTTGAGGGTCTGCCTATAATCTGAATTCACAGCGTTTATAAATCCTGAAGCTGCAAGCTCTTGTGGATCAGCCTTGGGAAAATTTTGCACTGTGTTTTCTCATGATAAGAGAGAGATAAAAGCCTCAAGGACTTTTCTGCAGCATCTCAGAGCCAGTTTGCTGCAGGAGGGCCGTGGCATCCTGCTCTCCAGGGACATGTTTGCAGGGGCAGGGGACACTCCTGCCCCCCAAAGCCAGAGCCATTCTCCCCAGGGAAGAGGAGCAGGGCTTGGAAAGCAGGGAGCTGGCTGAGCTGTTTGCTCTCACCCTGGCACACCCAGGTCAGAGTCCAGACATCAGGTGTCGCTCTGTACAGGCAGTTTCCATCCAACAAAACATGGAGCACGAGAGGAGAACGGCAGCCACCTCTTCAGGGAGGTGACGCTGAGCTCTGCATGTCACTTCCTTGAGCAGGGGCAGGGAGCAGAGACATTCACAGACGTAATTCTGGGCTTGAAAACTGGTTATTATTCTTATTTTTCCATCCATTTAAGTGCTCTTAAAGAAACCAGACTAGAAATTCAAGGGTTCTCTTTCTCACTTGAGTTTTTGAGGCTTTTCTGTATAAATTCCTGACTGACATTTCTTTGGGATGAGTCAGTTGTCTGCAAGGTGTGTGATGTGAGCACAGTTTGAAGTCTTGTTCTGCTCAAGCTCCTTCTTTTCAGCCCAGCTTTAGCAAAATAGCACAGGATCAATGTTCATCTGAGGGCTGAGATGTCAGAAAATGCTTTTTAATACCAGTTTCTCTGCTCCTTCAGGCATTGTGACTACAGAGAGATCATCATGTCTGAAACGTGCAGCATTTTCTTCCACAAACTTTGAGAACATCCTGACCTGGGAAACAGAGGCAGATATTCCCCCTGGCACTGTATTTGATGTCCAATACAAACAGTAGGTGAAGTTTGCTTCTTTTGGGCTGTTCTTAGGGCTCTCAGAGAGAGAAAGGGCCAAGAGAGGATTTGGTTTTGCTGTTTCTTGCCTGTATTATTTATTATTTATTATGAGGAGAACTCACCGAAGGACAGGATTATTCAAAGTGGGAGATGATGCCCATTTAAGCAAATATTTTACATCTTGGGTTGCTTTGCTCCATTACTGAGCTACTCTTGCCTTCAGCAACTTCCTTCTCTCTATTCCATTTTCCTCTGGTTCTGTTCAACCAAACAAACCCAAACCCTTGTTTTGTCCTCAGGTATGGAGAGAAATCCTGGCTCACCAAGAATGAGTGCCAGAGCATCACGCAGCTCTTCTGCAACCTCACCCGGGAGACAGAGAACTTCAGGGAGCATTTCTACGGCCGGGTGAGGGCCAGGAACTGCTCCTCCAGCTGGGTGCGCTCCGAGAGGTTCGAGCCCCGCAAAGAGAGTAAGTACCACTGCAAGCCACCAAATCCTCCTTCCTGCCACCTTTAGGGCAGCATTTCCTCGCCTTTCAGCCCTGCAAGGCTCTGTGCTTGGTGGGGAGGGAGTGAAGGACTGGAGGTTTGTATTGGGCAAGGAGGTAAATGAGCAATGGGCAGGGCCTCACGTGAGATCTGACTCTAAAGTGGAAGCAGAGGAGAAAAGGAAAAGCCAGGTGTGCTGGAAGGGAGAGCTGCTGGTGAGAGGCATAAAGAAATGAGTGAGACATGATGAGAAACCTGAGCACAGCGAGTCCCAGGAGCTGTGAAATGTGAACACTGGGATAAGCATCCATTCCAATGGATGCTTCATGTTCCCAGCGCCTGAGTGAGCCCTGCTGCAGACACACAACGCAGCCTTTGGGGGCCTTATTGGCTCTGTGGCTAAAATTTCCCCACTGAAAAATCACCAAGAATAATTCAAGGTGGCATCAGCAGCCAATGGTTGTGAAGAGCCTTTAGACCTGTGCACCAAAAAAGCTGTGAAAGCTTGGATTGAACCTCTTTTCAGTGCTGGGTGTAGCGTGTGCCTGTCCCCAGAGATAAGTGCAGGCACAAAAGCCCTGTAAATGTGATGGAGGGTGGGAATTGGGGTTTGGGCAGCTGAGTGCCTGTGATGGGATTTCACCCCTCACGCACACATGGAGGAGGATATCCTGCACAGGGAAAGGGAACATGGAGCTGGGAGAACAAGGTCCTAAGGAAAAGCCTGGGGCTTTTCCAAAAACCACCCCAAAACAACCCCAAAACCACCTCTGCCTCCAGTGGCCTGACTTCTGCCATGCTCATACAGCTCAGACACTTTTTTGTATAAACAGAAATAACAATTTCAGTGACTCTGGGGTGTGTTTAAGATATCAGATGATATTAAAACAGCTGACACTGCCTGTTCTGTCTTTCCCAGCCATTATAGGAGCACCACAAGTGGAATACATTCCCTATGTCCGCTCCATAAAGTTCCTTATCCGGCCCCCCGTTACCCCCCTGCGGGGTGAGGATGACCAGCAGCTCACTGTGGAGGACATTTACAGCAAATTTGGGCCTGTGGATTATCACCTGACAATATTCAACCAGAGGACACACCAGCAGGTAAAGCACCAACTCAGGCACTGGGATTTTCTAAATCCCATTTCAAATAAGCTGGAGCAGGATCTGAGTTTACACAGGATGGAGGAGATTTCTGATGTACAAGGGGAGGTTTTGGAGTCTTTGACTCTCAGGAGAACAGGAACTTTAAGCATTCTTCTTAAATTCTGGGAAAGAAAAGGACTTTCCAAAACTGCTGTATAATTAGCAAAAAGTAAAACTGTTGGTGACTAAGAAAATTACTTAGTTAGTTCAAGTCTTAAGAAACTGAAATGCAACATTAAATGTAGAAATAATAGAAAACAAAATTATATAAATATTCCGAATTCCATACATACAGAGTAATTACAGCCCTGTACAACCTCATTAGTAAATAATATTTTATGCTGAATTTTGCAATCTGAATTGAAGAAAATTTAATCTTCCTAAAATACAGATTTTACCTTTCTTTTCAACAGTGGACAAAGAATGAGCACAACAAAGAACTTGAAGTTTCCAATTTGGACCCAGACACTGAATACAATGGAACAGTTTATATCTGTCTGCTCCAGAGAAGGAGCAAACCTCAAGTGTTTTGGGTCAAAACACTGGCAGGTGAGGCTGTTAACTCTGCTGAAAGTTGAAAAGTCCAGCTGGGATACTGGATACGCAAAACACATTGATTTTCAACACGGAACGTTTTAATAGTTTAAAAATTCATTCTGATGAGACGAAACCTGTGACATCACCCAGCTAATTGTGACATTTTTCTAATCCATCTCTCTTTCCACTTGTTCTCTTCCCAGACAAGACGTGGATCCTCTACTGTTTGGTGGCCCTGGCGTTCTGTGCAGGGCTGATCTTTGCTGCCGGCATTTATGTGATCTACAAATACATCAAACAGCGCAGTGCCCAGCCCAGGGCCTTGGTGAGTGCCCTTCAGCCACTGCAGCTCAGCTTGGAAATCACGGAATCACCACTGCCTGGGGCTGGAAGGGACCTGAAAGATCACTTAGTCCACGCCCTGCTATGGGGTCCACACCTTCCACTGTCCCAGCCTGGCCTTGGACACTTCCAGGCATGGGGCAGCCACAGCTTCTCTGTGCAGGGCCTCACCACCCTGAGTAAAGATTTTCTCCCCAGTACCCAATCTAAACCCATCCTCCTTGATTTAAAGGGTTAATGAGCTGTGTCTGGGCAATCAGTGCAGATTACTGGTACTTTATAGAGAGGTGCTGGGAACCTGTCCCAAACTGAGCCCCTCGGGTAAGGCAGCTATACTGAGGCATCCGAAATCCCTAGTTCCTCTTGAAATCCTGGGATTCTCACCTATCCCTCATCTCCCACAGCAGGAACTGGGTTTTCATGCTAATGAGCTCAAGGATTTTCATGCTATTTCCGTGCTGCAGGGCTTAGGCCAAATTTTACAAAAGCGAAAGCAGGAGTTTTTCTTCCTCATGTTTCAAGATTGTTCAATTGATACACAATGAGAAATGTCTGTATTCCTGTGAAGGGTCATTCCCCAGGGAAAAAAAACTCGGAGTTCTTTTGTCAACAGAGCAGATCCCTGGTGGTTGTTACTGACTTTTACTGACACTTCTCCTAAGAAATTGTTAAAGTAACTAAAGCAAACCTTCAAGGTCACAGCTTCTTGTTAATAACCCATGGTTGTTTATCTGTTCCACCAGGACTTCAGAGGGATTCCATCATTCCAGCCTCTCACGCTGACAGTGGAGCACATCATAAAGCCCCTTAGTTTATCCAAACCTTCCCTTTTCATCCCTGAAGTGCAGCTGGCACAGATGAGCCAACATTTGGACTGGGCTCCGGAGCCACCACGGCCTTTCTGTCCCTACCAGCAGCAGGCAGATGTTCCAGCATTCCAGCTGCCCCCTCAGCCATCCCAGGTGGAAATCACAGCTCTGACTGGTTACACTCCTCAAACAGCTGCACAGAGCATTCCTG
>NW_008238365.1:1333274-1344961 GCF_000691975.1 Corvus brachyrhynchos
AGACCTTCCCGCCTGCCACATCCAGCACAAGCGAGCCCCTGACCTATGGGGTGTGTGTGGAAGGCACAGACCACGCCAACAGGAGCTCACAGCAGGACCAAAGGCTGAAGGAAGTTTCTCCAGATCATTCTGTGCATGGAAAGCTCCAAACCCAGGGGCTGGGAAAGAGCTGCAGCCACTGGGATTACAAAGAGCAGCAGCCAAAGGTGGCACTGTGGAAGAGCAGGGACAGACTGGAGTCGGTTCTGTTCCAGGGGAGCCCTGGGCAGACGCAGCTGCTGCTGCAGAGTGACGGGCTGGAAAGTCCAGAGTGTGTGTCCCAGCTGTCCCTGTCTTTGCTGGAACAGGGAGGATGCTACAGACAACAGGCAGAGCTGCCACTGCTGCTGTCTGCAGGGACAGCTGAGGCAGACTATGTTCCAGAGGATGAACTGCTGGCACCTCTGTCAGCAACCCTCCTTCTCTCAGTCCGGACTGGGAACGATTTCCGCGGAGAGAACCACCCGGAGCAGTGGATGCTGCCAGAGTCATTCCTACATCCTGCAAACAAAGTGCAGCTCCCAGAGACTGCAGGCATGGAAATGTTCCCAGCAGCAAAGGAGCTGAGCTGCACAGAACTGAGCGTGTCCCCAGACAGCAGCTCAGGCCGGGACAGGGGCACTCCTCTCACCATGCTCTTCAAAGATTTGGACTTAAAAGTGCAGTGGGATGAGGATGATAACACAGAATTTTATTAGGATGACTTAATGGTGTTAAAATCCAGGTGATGTTTTCTTGCATGAAACAGAAGCAATGCAAAACCACAGCTAATGCTGGCTGTGTTAACGTGCTCAGGGCTGTCAGACTGTTCCATTGTGGGCTTTGGTGCCTTTACTGATAGAATTACTCCTTGTTACACTGCAATACTGTACCTTTGCACTTAAACAACAAGTCTTTCTTTCTTGCATATTCTCAAATCTATTATGTGTTGGGTTACTTTAAAAGATGAGTTAAGATCCCATTTCCAACTCCAAATTCAGTTTACTGAAAATTTAGCAAAATTCACAACAGAAACTGCCTTTGCTCTTTACCAACACCAAAGATCGAGGGCTAAGATGTATCCACACTTAGAAGAAATTCAGGTATGCAAACCTAAAAGAATTCACCGTGGTAGAGTAAAAGAAGTAAATAGTTATTGGCGTTCTAGCCTTGGATAAATGACTTGGCAGTATTCTACTTCCCTGGGATGGACTTTGCCTTTAAAGGAGTCCTTGAAACTGAGTAACAGCTCCTGATGCCACAGTTCTGTGAAATATGTCCCTGTACCCTATGGTTTTTAATACTAGTACAAAGATAAAGCCTTTTTTAATACCTGTACAAAGATAAAGCCTTTTTCATCTCTGCAACAGATTAATGCAGCCTTGGCCCAGTTCTGAGATTTCTCAGCTGCTGCTCCTTTCCTTCTCTGCAATAGTCACACATTCTCTTCTTCTCTTGAGATCCCCAGGGATGAAGCACCTGGGATCACATTCCAGGCAGGCAGGGATGTGAGGATTTACAGCACTCCCGGTCCAACCCTCAATCTCAGTTTATCCTAATCCCAATCCATGCACTCAGTAATCCACAAAGGAGACCGGGGAGGTCTTGAGCTCTTCCTCCCACCCCTCACTGACACTGCCCATGAGGAACCTGCTCCATGTTCCTGGCACATCCTCCAGAGCTGCCATGACCATTTTTTGGGAGCCAAAATCCTTGGAGCGCTTGCATCTCCACCAAAAGCAAGTTAAATTCTAAATTCAGGGGCCAAAGGAGGCAATTATTTTTCATTCAGAGGAAAGCACAGTTCAGCCTGTTCATTTCCAGTGCTGTGGTGAAAAATGTGTCCGAGGACATCAGTTCTAGAGAAGTGGAAGCATTTACAGGAATAAGCAGAGTTTGACTGGTCTGGGGAAGTATTCACTCGAAGAGACTAAGGCTGACCAGAGGTAAAATCCAGCTGTTCCCACTCCAAGTGCACTTGGGGGTTTTCTCAGCCCAGGGAAGCTGAAGCTAAAGGCTAAATTCCACTTGCTTTGGGGTGGTTTTGCAAGTAAGCCATAGGCTCATGAAGTGAAGATTTTTGATGATTCAACCTAGGATTAAAGAAATAGTCTTACAAACTTTACAGGCCAAGGTTCAGCTCTGAGCTCCAGCACCAACAACTGATGAAGAGCCACAGCCCTGTGAGGCCAAAAGGTCAAAATTCCAAGTGTGGTGAAGAAGTGTCAAGCACTGGGTATCAAAGATTGAAATATGTGCACGGCTTGGGCAGCGACCAGCAGGACATTTCCAGGGAGCTCACCCCATACCATTCACTGCTAAAGGGTTTGTGGAATGCCCTTTGATCTGTTTCCTGTACTCTGTGCCCCAAAAAACAACGCACAGAGAAATGCTGCAGCTCCTGGAGTGGTTCCCAAGGACTGTGAGACCCCAGGGGTGACATTTTTTCCCACTAAACCTCCCCAGAGAGGCATTTAAAGCCAGTGAAGCAATTACCTTCTTCAGAGTTGTCTGTGGGCTGCATATCTTGTGTCAACAACATTCCCAGTGATGCTACTCAGGGAATAATCAAATGCCACAATATCAACATTTTGGATTGTGTTATGAAATATAACCCCCAGCACAGGAAGAGTATGGGCAGAGTTGTGTGGAAGGGATGGGGGCCTTGGGAGAGCATTTGAATGTGCTGCTAAAATCACATTATTTTCTATTTTAAAAGTTTTTCCAAATCCCTCAGCAGAACCCCTGCTGCAGGGTCTGATCATGCCCAGACTGTATAAATGTGTCATCCTGGTGGAGGACAGATGGCAACTGAGGAAAGTCTAGGAATGGATTTTTAGAATGCACGTTGGTGCCTAAAGATGCAAAGTGTCCCCGAGCTGGGACATCCATCTCTCCTTCAGGCCCTTAAATACCTTCAGGGCTGCATTACCCCTGACTGAACAAAAGGCAGGAATGATTCCAGCCCCATCCCATCCTGCCTGTTCCACCCTCCAGCAGCTGTAATGTCCAGGGATCACAGGCAGGAGAGCCCTGTCCTTTGGAGGGACTGACTGCAATATCCTCAACTTCCTGCTCTCGTCATGGCTTAGTCAATATTGATCTTTGAGGCCTGGATCTTCTGAGCAGAGGGAGACTGGTTCTTGTCTCATGAGTCACCTTCTAAATTTAACACATAGATCATCCATTCTCAAGCTGCTTCTCTTTGGAAAAGCTTGGAAAGAGAGGTTGATGCTGTTGAAGGAATGTGTCATCCTTGCTGACCTCACTGCCTTCCTCTGTTCAGAACCAAACTGATCCATTTGTGTCAAACAGCTGCTCCAGGACGTCCTTATCTCCATCTCCTTCTGTGTAAGAACATTGCCAGGTAAACAGCAGGATTTCAACATTGTTCCAAAGGTCTCCCCATGCAAACCATCTGTGCCTAACAGCACTCTGCTCCTCAGTCATCCTGGCTGCTCCAGATAACAGTTCTGATAGCTCTGGATAATAAAATCAAGGAGTGTGTGTGTCCCCAGCAGATGTCACGCCAATGACAGGTGAGCGCTGCAGTTCAGTTGTCACAAGGACACCAGAGGAGCAGGTGGCAGCTGAAACCCTAGAGCAAAGCATTGCTCTTTGTCTTCTCAGCTAAATCTGGGAGCTGGCACTTACTCACTCCCCGAGCAGCAGCCCCGCTGGAAGCTCAGCAGGGATCCTTGCCCAGGGATGAACACTCTGCAAGCCAAGGATCCCTTTCTCCCTCCCTGTTTGTTCCTTTATTTTGGCACTGGAGGGTGTTTGAGCACTATGAAAAATCACCGGTGAGTTTTTTAACAAGTTCTGAGAGGAAAATCTTACTCGAGGGACAAATGGGAAGCTCTAAATTCTGGAGACAGAATGAAGGAGAGCTCACAGAATCACAGAATATCCTGAGCTGGAAGGGACCACACGGATCATCAAGTTCAACTCCTGGTGCTGCAAAGATACCTCAACAATCCCACCTTGTGCCTGGCAGCGCTGTCCCAACGCTCCTGGAGCTCTGGCAGCCTCGGGGCCGTGCCCATTCCCTGGGCAGCCTGTTCAGTGCCCAGCACCCTCTGGGGAAGAGCCTTTCCCTGATATCCAGCCTAAACCTCCCCTGAACCAGCTCCAGGCATTCCCTGGGTCCTGTCCCTGCTCACAGAAACCAGAGATCAGTGCCTATCTCTGCCCCTCTATAGAAAATAAATTTTATAACAGAGGGTTGATGTGACAAAATGGATGAAATTATTCATTTTAAGCAGAATAGATGATAATTACACATTACTTCTCATATACAAAATTCAGGGAAGCTCTTGAGTGGCCATGGATCCAAAACCAATGAAAGGGAAGTGTTCCTTCCCTTCAACAGCTCAGCTCACACCAAAGTGCATTCAGACATGCCAGCCCAGTCCTTCCTGTTTATTGCTTTCTTAGGAATGTCTCAAACAGCCACTAAATGAACTTCACACCTGGAGGTCCTGGGAGTTCTGGTGCTGATCCTGCTGGGTTTCTTCTTTGTTTGATGGTGAAGCAAACAAGGTTCCTAGAAATGGATTCTACTGGTACTGTGCCAAAGTTGATGGCAGAATTCATTCCCACAAGGCCTTCAAGACACATCACCTGCTTCTCAAATCTGGCAAGGGTTTTCCCTGAATGCTGGAACTGCAAGACTACCTCAAATAAATGGAAAATCAGCAATCTCTGTTCTTTGAGCTCGCCCTCAGACACCACTCTGGGCTGCTGGATACACAAAGCTCACCTGCTCTCGAGGCACCAAGCCTTTGTTTGCTGGGAAAAGGAAATAGAACAGTCACAGCCCACCAAAACCTGAGAGCTGCTGCAGCTCCCGGTGTAATCAGACACTGCCAGGATTTGCCTGGAGTTGACATTCACTAAAGAGATGTCAAAGCAAATGATGTCACTCTGTTACACAGCAATGGCAAGGTTACCCCGAGGGACATTCCTGGGCAGGGTTAAAATATTCATAATTCAGTTTAGGTACTTTGTGAGCTTCTCTCCTGAAAGAGCAGAGCATAATCCAGTGCTCTGGATTTTAGAGGCGCCTGTCCCTCCTTACATCATTTGACAAAGGCAGTGATTTGGCAGAGCTGGGAGGGAGTTTGGTTGGCACTGCAGTGAGCAGCCCCGAGTGTCCCCAGCTGGGCCATCCCCATTGTCCCGGGGAGGGCCTGGCAGGGGCTATATTTGACTGCAGGATGGGCACTCCAACATGGGGAACATTCTTTTGGGGAGAGTCATTCTCAGTGTCATCACCAGGGAGAAGGAAACGCTCCTTTGTCCCTTCCCTTGCCTGGGGACAGGGGCTCTCCCTGCAGCCTTCACCGGGTGAGTTTGGTTTATCTGTAAATAAACTGCTGTTTGTTGTAAGATTTTGTAGGATCTTCATAGCAGCATCAGTTGTTTTGTGTGACAGCTTTATTGACTTGCACTGCAGAAATAGATTGTGCTTTGTGATCGTATCTGCTTTAGTGATTGATTTTCCAGGGTTGTTCTGATGAAAATCCTGGTTTGCTTCATGTTTTCTCACCAGCATCTGCTCTGTTTTACTGGCATGTTTAGAAAATAATATGCATTTGAATTGAAAAGTGTAGGTTTCAGCAGATCAGAACTCTGAATGTAAAACAATGAAATTTGTCCAGGGAAAAATAAAAACCATTATATAGTAAAAATGAGTCTGTATCAGTAATTATTCATGAGCATGGAAACAAGGCTCTGATGCCCAGGATGACAGGACTCATTCTGCAGCTGAACAACTTCTGAAGAGAGCAGAAGCTATGAAATTACAATGATTTTTTTTCCCATAAAAGCCCATTTTATTTTCTTCTTCTTTTACTTGTCAGCATTTGTTGTTTCTTCCAAAGTTAATGCCCACTAAGGAAATGTGGGCACAAGATAATTCTGTATTTTCATTTGCATGTTGGGGAAGTTAATGCCCACTAAGGAAATGTTATCAAGATAATTCTGTATTTTCATTTGCATGTTGGGATATTTTGCATTTACCACAACAACTCTGCTTTTCCATGGACTGTTTATAAGAAATTTATTTACATCAACAGAAAACTGTCCAGGAGAAAAAATTGTATGAGAAAATTGTACCAGGAAAAGAGGAGGGTTTGTATTTTTATCAAGTTCAGATTTGAAAGCAGCAAAGCTCAAATCCAAGTAGGAAATTTGCCAAGGGAAAATTTCAGTCATGGAACACGAGCTAGGGAACGATTTACAAGTATGTTTGAGCAAATTCTATTCAGCAACAATTACATTTGCAAAGCTGCTTTTACAAAGTAACCCGAGCTTTTAGAACCTGTAAATGTGCACAGTGCAAGGATTGTGCTGGGTGGTTTGGATTTAACTGCAGGAGAGGGAGATGAGCAAGGATCCACTTTAAAAACTGACTTTAGCTTAATGCCCACCCATTAGTCAGAGCCTAAAAGCAGCGAGCTGTGGATTCGAAGAGGCTGGGAACAGCCGGGCATGGATGGGAGTCAGGGCAGAGCAGAGGCTGATATGCTGAATTTTGACACTGTTTAATTAAAGGCCCTTTAACACTGTTTAATTAAAGGACCTTTAACAGCCGGGCATGGATGGGAGCCAGGAGTGCCAATGTTTGCTCCTGTGTTTCACCTGTTGGGTGGGATTGCTGTCGAAAGCTTCCCTGGTCACTCTTTGGGAAAATCGTGCTGTTTGCTGAGCTACTCCTTTCAGCCTGGCATTTGGAAGGATGCTGTTTGCTCCATGATTTTTCAACCCTTCTCTAAGAGCTCAGGAGAAACACCTGACCCCTCAGGATCCAAAGGACTGGCTAAAGCATTGTGCTCTTGGAGTCCTGAGCTGGAACTGTTCCTGTGTGAGCCTGGGAATGGGGAATTAGAGATTTGTAGATGGGAACATGAGGGAGAGCTCTGTTTCAGCAGCTGGAACAGGTGGAGCACCCTGGTTTGGTGGGAGGTGTCCCTGCCCATGAGATGGGCTTTAAGGCCCCTTCCAAACCAAACCACCCCTGGATTCCAAATAAGTCCTGAGGAAACAAATCTACCCACAAAGGGCTGCCCGTCACCTCTTCTGGGACAGCTCCAGCTGCCTTGAGAGACTTCATTTCTTCCCCTGATCCCACTTTCCACAGAAGCATCATGAAGCAAACCCCTCTCATAGTGTGAATGTCAGACAATACTCTTACATGAACCCTCACTCACAGCCCCTGAATGCCCAAGCAAAGCAAGGACTTAAAAAGATTCTGTTAAAGTGTCTAACTTGAATGTTTTAGTCTATTCCAGCAAGAAAGTTTGGCTTTGACATCCCACCATGGGAACCCGAGCCTTCTTCCACCACAGAGAGGAGGAGCAGAAGGAGGAGAGGAAACAGAGCTTGGAAATGACCTCCACAACCAGGAAAAAAAGGTTCAAAACCAGGTAAGTCCCAGAGTCAGGGACAGATCGAGTCAATTTGGTCCAGGCAGGGCTTTCCACACAGTCACAGATCTGTAGAATTTCGAGTTCATGAAATGATGGAACATTATCTGGGTTCTTTTCCATGAATCTGCCCCTGGAAGTGATGAAGAGGAGACTTTCAGCCTTTCAGACCTATCGATAGCAGCTGCCCTTGCCTTGACCTCCAAAACATCAGAGTAAGTCAGGAGTTATTATAACTGCAATTAACCTTGTAGGCAACATCTCAGCTCTGTATCAGGGTCACAGCTTCCAACTTACTCTGTTGGAAGCAAAAAGAACAGGTTCAATCCAGAGGTTCTTCCTTTAAAAACACCGAGCCTCAACTAAAATGCAGGAAATTAAATGATGGTGCCATGTGATAATGAGGAACATTGCCCTGCTCACATGCAAGGGCGTGAGAGGAACCAGATTTTATAGGAATACATGGAAAATACTGACGGATTAATAAATGAATGGTAACAGGTGGGACTCTCCCTCTTTCCTAGAAAATCTCAGCAATGTCCCTCCTTCCTTTGATCCTTTTCCCAGCTTCCTCCCTGGGATTAAAAGTGGTCAAACAGTGGGTCCCCATGGAAGTTTGATCTCTTCTGGGAGTGCTGTTGGTTCCTTTGAGGGATAATTCCCTGACGTTCCATCGGCTGGTGTTCCTGACCTTAACACTCCTGATTTCACTAAAAAATGTGCTATAAACAACAAAAAGGACCCCCCAAAAAGGAGAAAAAATGTGTTATCTTGATTTCTGTCTGCTTTTATCATCATGTAGTGCCAGGGACTACAATTTAAGAAGGGAAGCTGACATCCTGGAGCTGGAACAGAGAGGGCAGAAGAGGATTCGTTTTGGGAATGACATGGAGAAGATGGAAGAGGAGGTCATCCGGACCTGCAGGCTGCTCCGCGTGAGGGCTGACCGGAAGGGGCTGCGCAGGAAGGTCAGAGCAGACACCTCTGCCGGCAGCAGAGATGCCAACAGGCTTCCAATTGTGCTCTGGAGAGGATCCTACACCTAAGCAGGAGTTAGGACAACCCCAAAATCTCTCCAACTAAAGGCCTTGCACCCCTGCCACTGGAATGTTATCGCAGGTCCCCCGTGTCAGAGAATTTGTGTAACAGCAGCATCCCTCTGCATTGCCTTTATTCCATGTCTCCCCGTCACAGGCTATGGAAAAGGCCTGCCTGGAGAAGGAATTCCTGGAGCTGCGCTCGGGGCGGGCGCCCATGTTCTGGATCCCGCTGCGGGCACACGCGGTCTGGGAGAGGATGGACGTGACCCTGGCATGCACCGTCCTGGGCTCCCCAGTGCCACAGGCCACCTGGTATGGCAGTGCCAGCACGGCCCTGCGGGGCACAGGCACACGGGGAATGACAGCCCTGTCCTGCCAGGAGGGAGGGAGGGAGGGAGAGGTCACAGAAAACACCTCAGTCCAGTCCCAGTGCTAGGACCAGTAGGGGCACGGGAGCCTGGAAGCAGTGACAGTCCTATGGGATGCTTCTGGGACAGGGCTGACGTTCATGGAGGTTTCCCTGTTTCCCTTGGTTTTCCCACAAGCAAACTTGGGATTTAAGTCTCAAAGACCAGAACTTCCTTTCAGCACTAAAACACCACAAACACGCCACAACAAGGCCTGGCTGCCTTGGACACCATGAGAGTTTCAGCATTAAACTGCTGCTGCTTCTACAATTTGTAAAATACAATGCAAGTGTCATTTACTCCCTTTGCATGTTAACCAACCACTGGGGAGGATGTTATGGACTGGGCCTGAGTGCAGCACACACCATAAATAGCAGAAATAGAGGAAAGATCACCTCAAAAAAGCAATTTGCAAAGTGTACTTTGATCAGTTTAAAGTGACTGACCCGTTCCTCCCCTGGAAGGTTTAAGTGTGCAAACATTTGCATTACTGATGACTCGTAGGCAGCCAGCTCTGCTACTGTGGGAACTCTGTGTGTCCTGTGTCCTTCCAGAACGACCTCTCTGAATTATTCAGAGAGCAAAGAGAAGCTGAACCTCCCACACATCCCTGGTGAACGAAGGGAAGAGACATCTGTGAACTGCCTCACAGGAGCTGCAGGGCAGGGAATGCAAAGCCAAGGCTGAGCAGCCACACAGGACCAGGGAGGGGGTCTGGGTTTAGCTGCCAGACTGTTTTGGATTGAAGAGGGAGATCTGTAAAAGAGGGAATTGTGCCTACTCCTCTTTCTGTGGTGTTTGATGTGGGTCCTTCCCTAACAGCACATTTCCTTCTTTTCCACCAGGTATAAAAATGGAATCCCCATCGATCCCCGCCGAGCCCCAGCAGGAAAATACAAGATGCAAAACAAATTTGGGATGCTGACCCTTTACATCAGCAGGTAATGTCTATGCCCTTGGCTGAGCTGCTTTTTCAGCTAAGACCTGCTCTCCCAAAACTCCCAGTTTGTGTATGATAAACAAAACAAGTAATTCTTCTGGAATCTGACCTTTCCTGCCTTTAGGGTGTTGTGTTTGAGCTAAACCTTTGCCAAAATCCACAGCAGTTCACAAGGTTTAAAATATCTTAGGAAAATAAAACAAAATCAAACAAAATTTAATGGCTTAATTTACTTCTGCTCCTCTTTTTATGCATCAGTAACATTTTTTCCTTCAGGATAAGGAAAGCAAATCAAGCACTTCACGAGCAGACACAAGAATGTGATTAAGGAGGATCAGTGTAAGCAGAACAACATTAGTTCTGAGCTGTGAATTATACAGTGACAGACAAATGCAGATCTTCAGTGGAATCAAGTGTTCCACAGGCCTTTTGCTTGTTCGGCACTTGAAATGTTTTGCTTCTGGGTCTCAAGAGAAAAAATTGACCCCAAAGTATCAGAAATCCTCATAACTGAAAGGAAAAGCAGCTTCTGAATGAAAAGCAAACACCTCTGGGATTAAAGGGGAACCCCTTTGAATTTGTCCTGTGAAATAGGAATAACTGAAAGTTAAAAAGGAGGGGAACTATTTTTTCTCAGATGCTCCATGGAAGATTCTGCTGAATACAGTGTGGAAGTAAAGAACCAGTATGGTGAAGCTTATTCATTTGCTACAGTGCTTGTCAGGAGTAAGTACAAATGTTCCTCTGTGTTTAAACTTTCAAATACTGCAGAGTGTTCAAAATATTTTCATTATTCGATAGGCACACACAAGCACTCTGGAAAAGCAAAGTAGTTTGATAGGAGCTGAGAGAACAGCTTCTCTTCCTTAGTCACTTCTGGGCCCAGCCAAAGTTTTTCCTTTCAGATTCCATATGGACACAGCTGTCCTTTCACGGGGATAAAATTGTACTAAATTTAGGTGCTTATTTCTTCTGGACTGCTATGAAACAGCCCCACAGTTAAACACACAACAGGCTTAGATAAGCAAGAAATGGGTTCCCAAGAGCTGTGGCTTTCAGAGGGACCTCTCAGTGCATTATTGCAGAGAGTTCCACATTTTCCCCTGAAATCAGTAACTACCCAGGGCAAATGCAAGATTTTCTTCTTTGATCTGTGCTGTTCTTAAAATAACAGGCATAGACTCCACAGATACACATTGTGCACAGCCAAATCCAGACGTGGGGAAGGAAGTAAATAAACCACCAGCACTTAGAAAGGGAAATTAACTCAAGCTTTAGGAAATATGCAGAACACTCTCACAGGATCACAGTTTGGCTGTTCATGTTTCATATATTTATATCTGAATTACAATTTTGTAATAAAAAGCATGAACAGAATAGGCCCACAGGACTGTAGACAATTAAGCCCTTCAGTGGGACTGACAGAGCCCTGTGTCATGGGTTGTGTTACTACCACACTTATTTTTCACACGCCGTATTTTGCTCTGAATCCTGTCTGGGATACAGATCCCTACAGAAGAATGTGACTCCAGGGTTGTAAGAGAAGTGTATTATCACATCTTTCAGGTCCTTTAATTAAACAGTGTCAAAATTCAGCATATCTGGAAATATGCAGCAGGCATTTACCAGTTCTAAAGGGACGTGTACAACAGCCCAGAAACCCTTCATTTGCAGCCTTCCCAGATTCCTAAATTCCCCCTATCCTAAAGCAGAAAGACAGGAAAAGTTACCAGGGGGTTCTCACAGTATGGCCACAACAGGAACTGGCCTTTGCCACAAAGCAGCAGCAGCCTGAAAGAAAAAATCCAGGCCAATAATCACCCACTCCTCTCAATTCCCTCTGGAATATTTG
>NW_008238365.1:1344987-1371800 GCF_000691975.1 Corvus brachyrhynchos
AGGGCCTGTGGTCTAGCACAGCAAGGCCTGGCTGGGACAGCTCTCCTCACCTCTAAGTGCCTGGTTAACCTGCCCCTCAGCAGGGCTGAGCTCTGCAAACCACTGCAGACATTGGTGAGGGGCCCCCAGTGCTCCTCCTCCCAAACCCATCCCAGTAACCCGAGTCTTCCTCCTGCTGTTTGCATTTACTGCTCTGAAAATAGAGATTACACCAAGGCCTTAATCCTGCCTCCACTGGAAACATTCCTCATGCCCCAGGCAGGCCATGGCATCTCCTGCCCTGGCCCCTCGCTGTCTGGAAAGGCCTCGATGCCAGGGGAGGGTCCCTGGGATCCCCAGTTCCCTTTCCCTGAAGACATCACCGAGGGTCTCACAGGACCTGGGATGAGGCTGTTTTACCTCCAGTGCTTTATATTTCCCTCCTCCTCAGTGGTAACACTCACTCCCCATCTTTTGGTCTGCTGCTGCCAAACTTCAGCCACTGGAAGGACAGGCTTCATTTTATGGGCATTTTCTTGCAACTTGAGAGAGAAAGGTACCTCAGTTTCATCTTAAGTGCATCAGTTCTTGGATTTCAGCTCCAAATAATTTCATATTGTGCTGTGATGCCAAGAGGTCAGAGCAGGTGGGGTGGACCAGCATCCACCTGTGATGCCTCCAGAGAATCCAGAAACAACTGATTTGAGGACATCCTTCCCTCAGCTCCAGGAATTACCTCAGTGTCTCAGCACAAATATCCTTTCTTTTGGTTAAATCTTGAAGTCCCAGTCACTGGTAGTTTTCAAGAATCCCACGTCATCCTCTGGGAATGCTGTTAAAACTCCGCGGGTTGCTTTTATTGAAATCTTTATTTTATTTGGTTTTTACTTGCCTAGTGCAGCTTGAAAAGGCAGAAGCCAAAGTGACAAACCCCTCCTTAGCTCTGAGTAACTGAGTGCACGTGAGCATTTAGAGCAGGGTTGCTCACACTGGAACAGTCATGGGAACAATCTCCTCTGCAGACACATCCCCAGGGGCTTGTGAAGGGCATCAGCTGTCAAATGAATTAAAGTTTTACCCCATGGTGACACTTTAAAGGTTCAAATTAAGGGCTGGCTTGAGAGAAAAACAGTTTGCTGAGCATCACTGGGTGTTTTTAAGAACATAAACACTCCATGAGATTTGCTAAACATATTTTCTTCTTGTCTTATAGAGTATTATGGAAAGGAGTCAGGATTTGATTCAGAAATATATAAAAGTGAGTAAATCATTGATGTTATTAATTATTTTTATAGCCTGATGCAATGTGATTATTTTTTCCCTGAGAGCTTTTCCTGTCAGCCTGACTGCACATGCAAAGTGCAAGGCCCACTCTAAATATATGGCAATAAACATACTACAGCAGGAAGGCTCTGGAAGTCTCTTTACCATGCTGACTTTTACTCTTATTCCATAGGATCCCTTTTGGCCAGAGAGGCAGATTTTGCTTTTCCACTGAAACCCTTATTTGCGAGAGAAAAGGAGCCTTTCACCCTCTCCTGTTACTTCTCCTCTGATTTACTGGACGACCAACGAGGCATCACCTGGTTCAGAGATGGTTTGTAGGCAACAGCTGAGTTGATGTGCATTTACCTCTGGGAACATCCCACTGGAATTCATAGCTGCGATTGAATGTTCACAGAAAAAAAAGAAAAAAAAAATTAAAATTCAGGATTCCTGAGCTGCTCTCAGCTCTGCTCAAGCTAGAGATGTTACTATCTAATGTCTGTCTTTTCCCTATTTGTAAAGGATGATACCACTAAAATATTCTGGGATGTTTAAGAATATTTTGAGAGACTTAGTCTATCCAGAGAAAGCACCAAGTGTTTTAAAAGGCTGTGCTTATCCAGTGAGAAAAACTTTTGGATACTCTGTGTTGTTCTGCTGGCAGTCAAAGATTTCCATCTTGGCAATCTTTCTGTCCATGGCTCTAATTTGAAGGCACAACAATAATGTCAGGAATGTCTTAGAGATCTCTCATCTCACTCTGTGTTTTTTGCTGCATTTGGAAATCCACCACTCCTAACCAGGCAAATTCGGGTGAAATTCCTTTCTCCCTTTTCCTGCTCCACAGGGGAGCTGCTGCAGGACTCTGAACGTCAGGAACTGAGGTACCAGGACCGTGAGGCCTCTCTGACAGTGCCGTGTGCTCACAAAGAGGATGAGGGGTTCTACACCATCCGTGTCCCCTCGCTGGATGGATACAAGGAGCAGACCACTTATGTGTTTGTTAGAGGTATCTACAGAACTTACAGATCTCCTTTCCTATTGCCTTGGCAGAAAGAAATTCCCACCCTCACACACAAGGAAATAGCTCCCAATTTTGAGCATGGATACAATTATCACAATGACCAAATATTATTTTCACTGGTGATTTCAGTAGTAGAAAATAGGATTTGTGTTACTGGGATAGGCCCTTGGACACTTAAAATTCAATGAAAATTTTGGAAGAGAAAAGAACAAAACCTAAGCACCCTCACTTGGTGTTGGTACAGATGCTGCAGCACTAACAGCTGGTGCCCCAGGATCCCCCCTCAACGTGAAATGCCACGATGTGAACAAAGACTGCTTGGTCCTTTCGTGGGTAGCACCCAGTGATGATGGAGGAAGCCCAATCCTGGGATACCTCATTGAAAGGTCTGTCAGTTAATCATCTTTGAGCCAAACCCCTCATTCTGCTGTGGAAATAGCACAAAGGAACCCTGTGGGCTGTGCTTCCTTGCAGGTGTGTGGCTGGCTCAGAGGAGTGGGTGCAGTGCAATGCCCAGCCTGTGAAAAGCTGCAGGTGCCCAGTGCTGGGCCTTGCTGAGGGACAGACGTACCAGTTTCGGGTCAAGGCTGTCAACAAGGCTGGCATCAGCCACCCTTCAAAGGCCAGTGACCCCGTTACAACCCACGATGCCAGCAGGGACAAGAGAGTGACAGGTTGGTACCAAACCCAGGACTACGGGAGACTGCAGGAATAACTGAGTGCAGATTGTCCAGATCCTTCCCATTCCCACAAATGCCTTCTCTGAGCCCATCTTGGGAGCACTCTGAACAGAAAAAGCTCAAAATACCATTGTTTGTGACATAAAATGTCTGTAATTATGCGTTGAAAAAATGACCCAGTCCTGGGTTCCGTGTTTCTCCCCAAGCACCTCCTGTGGGTGGATAACACTGCCCTGTTTGCCATTACAGTGATTCCATACGACGAGGGCAGGATGATAGAAATATCCAAGGATGACCTGGAAGGTGAGGTCAAATTTCCCCAAAGCGTTTGTCTCCTTCTTTATATTGAAGAATCTTAATTTACAGTGGGAGAACAGAATCCATTGTAAAAGAACTTGGTTTTCCTGTCGTGTTATCACTGAAATAAAGCCATTCCTGCCTTCCCATAGGACACATCAAAATTCCCTTGCCACCCACCAATGTTCATGCAAGTGAGGTCAGAGAAGATTATGTGGCTTTGGCCTGGGATGAACCAGATCCAAGAGGCAGAGAGCCCCTGAATTATTATGTGGAAAAGGTAAGGAAATTGTATCACACAGGAGGGGAGCTGCAGAGCAGAACCATCTGTTTCTCGTGTGGGCCATGGCACAGGTGAGGCCGTTCCCAGTCAGGAACTGGGGAGATCCGGCCTCAAACCTGGCTGGTTCAGCCTCCTCCAGCCCCCAGGTCCCCTGAGCCATGATCCTGATCCTGACACCAGCTCCAGGACTAATGATTAACAGGGAATAAACAAGTAACTTTTACACCACAGAACAGTGGCAGAATTCTAACAGGAAGAACTGTTCCTGCCCTACAGCCCTGAAGGGTGGAAAAGTTGCAAAGAACTACACAATACCTCACTGTCCCGTTCCCCACTAATCATTCTGTTGGTTAATTAGTATCTTCCACCAATCTCCTTTCATACATTCTCATTTCTCACCTCCTGTAGCAAAGGGGCCCTCTGTTGCCAAGGGAAAAAAGTTTGTGTGTATCAACAAGAAGTACTTAATTTATGACTTTGTTTTGTGTTTTGTTTGGAGTTATTTGAAACTCCTTTCCTACAAAGACCTGCTTTGTTATTGGTCAGGAGGGTTTTGTGCTTCCAATAGGAGTTGTAAATCATCACCTTTTCTGTTACAGTCGCTCGTAGGCAGCAACTCCTGGCAAATGGTGAACCTGGATATGCCAGCAAATTCCCCAAGATTTGCACTCTTTGATCTGGTTAAGGGAAAATCGTTCCTGTTCCGCGTGCGATCCGTGAACAAGTACGGGATCAGCGAGCCCTCCCTGCCCAGCCTGCCCGTCACTGCCGGGGCAAAACTGGGTAATTATTTCATTACTCTGCTCTGCACTAACGATGTGGAGAAGGGGATTGACTCTGAAAGGAACGAGGGGGATCCCCTGCCCACCCTCTCCTCTAAACTTCATGGTCTATGATTACACAGCAGTCGCTTTGATATAAGGAAATCTCTTAAAGCCTTAAATCCTTCTTTAATAGGTTTGCAGTTGGTCAGGGCAGTGTAAATCTAAGCAAGCAGTGAGTGGGGAATTACATTTAATAAAATAGGAACAGTTGAAGCCTGTATTTAATCCAAGGATGCTTCCAGCATGGTGTGAGGGAGGTGACAGTGTGGAAGGAATGACAGGAGGCTGCAGCAGCCTGGTTTGGGGGGCTCAGCCAGGACAGCAGCCTCTGCAGGGCTGCTCTGGGTTGTTTTCTTCCTGGACTGAGCTGACAGCAAGAGGGGCAAAGGCTCATGTTGGTGTTTCTCTGCTGCAGAGAGATGAGCACTCACTCTCTAATTGTAAACTGTCCCACACTGAAGCTGCTCCAGTGTCCATTCATGGCTTTCACTGCAGAGTGAAGCAGGTCCCAGGTCAGGGTGGAGCCAAGGACAATCAGTAGATGAGTTTTGTTCCCCCTCTAATTCAGAGGAGGTTGTGTGGGGTAAGTGCTGAAATCAGTGGGACAGAAAGAGGAGATCTGGCAAACCCAAGCACAAAAACAGATCCTGTAGAGTGGGCCCCTGTCCGTGGCATTTTGTTCTGATTCCACAGAATCCCAGAATGGTTTGGGTTGGAAGGGACTTAAAGCTCATCCATGGGCAGGGACACCTTCCACTATCCCAGGTTGCTCCAGCCCCATCTAACCTGGCCTTGGGCACTTACTGGGATGGGGCAGCCGCAGCTTCTCTGGGCAATGATTTGAAAATGGCGCTCTGGAAAAGGTGAATAAACCAAGCAGACTAACCTATTTATAACATTTTGGGCTTTTTAAATTATAGATTTTAACCATCACTATTTTTGTCTGTGTCTTTTGTTTGTTTCTTTCCTTTTTTAGCTCCTCTGCCTCCACCATCTCAGGTTTTGGCTTTCAGAGACACCAAGACATCTGTTGTTCTGCAGTGGGACAAGCCAAAGGATGGCCTGGAGCCCCTTGGCTACTACATCTACTGCCGGGAGACGGGCACAGAGGAATGGCAAACAGTCAATAACAAGCCAGTGACATGCAATGAGTGAGTTCAGCTCCTCTGCTCCACTGAGGGATGACAGGGGCCCAACCTGGATTCTTCTGTTTCTGGCTGGAGTCATGTTTCAGATAAAAAAAGAACTTCCTTCAGTCCCACACACAGGCTGGCACGCACACCAACACCACGGCCTCTTGGAGGGTTCAGGATTGCTCCAAGCTTCACTTTCACACCCAGAGCTGGCAGCAAAGGCTCTGTGCTCTCCACAGGCTGGGGCTGTACAGTCACACAGACCTTGGGGCACCAGCAGAACCACATTCCACGGTTTTGCCTGTTTTCCAGTAGAGTAGGTCAGTGTCAATCACATGCAGGATTTACAGTCCCTCTCCAGCTGTGGGGGTCATGTCAAGCAGAAAAAGTCCATTAAAAAGTCCTGTTTATCTCCCTGCCAATGGTGATTCCTCTCCATCTGATCCATATCCACTGTGATTTATTTGGAGCCATTTCATGTGACACATTAATTTGTAGTGGCAAATAATGATTTTGCAAGAATGAAGCCTTATTAAAGTGTGCTGCTGTCTGTTTAAGCACTGTTTACCTGTACTTTGCACAGGCAAACACAAACATATTAATTTGCTCTTCCAGATTTACTGTTCCTGGGCTGCAGCCTGGAAAAGAATATGTGTTTTGTGTGAAATCTGTCAGCGAGGCAGGACTGAGTGAGAGCTCACCAGAAACAGATCCCATCGTTGTCAGGCCGGCAATCGGTGAGTAGTGACCAAAATTAAACCCCCATCTGTCAGCTCCCAGTGCCTGCTATGGTGACAGTGTCTGAGAAACAAAACAAAAGGGAACTCATTTTCTTGTACCCTGCAGCTTCTGCCACCAATTACACTTGCCAAGCGTGGACACAGTTAATTAATCAGCATTTTGACCTAGCAGTGTGTTAGATTTGCAGTGTTAATTTGGCTCTGGTACAAGTGACCATTTTAAGTGCTCGATTATGTGATGTCTTGAAATCAACACTGGGAATTTCTCAGGGAAATTAGAAAATCCTACAACCACACCATCCAGGATCTAACCCTCCATGTTCCCCATTTTATCAACCCACTGCTTCTATGTTTTCTGTCACACAAACCATAAAGCACCAGGCAAGGAACATCATGAGACACATCCATGACTTTTGCTGTGACTTCCAAATGAGAATGTGGACGTTGTGTTGACCAGTTCTGTTTTGTCCATCCCTCTGTGCCCAGCCTGTCCCTCGGCCCCACACGGCTTTGTGCTGCTGCACTGTGGCAAGGCTGAGATGACCATCGGCTGGAAAGCCCCGAAGCGCAAAGGAGGAACGAAGATCCTGGGTTATTTTCTGGACCAGCACGACCACTCTGAGCTGGACTGGCATGAAGTCAACACTCAGCCAATTCCTCAGCGAGTTTGCACGGTATCCATGTGGAGCACAGCTGGGAACAGCTGGACCAAGGGTTGAGCTGGCTTCTCTCTACTTCTTCTAGTCCAGAACTGCCTTGCTGCCCTCCCCAGCCCACACAGGGCTGCACTAACCATGTCTGCCCTTCTGCACCCCAAGGTCAGCAGCCTGCAGGAGGGGCACCTGTATGAGTTCCGTGCCCGTGCCATGAACAGGGCTGGAGTTGGGGAAGTGTCCGAGCCCAGCGACTTGTTCAGATGTGAGGAATGGACAATGCCAGAGCCAGGTATCGCTCATGTAAAACCATCCAGGAAAACACCACCAGGTGTATTTGTTATCTCCCCACTCTTCCAAGGGATTTCTACCACAGATCTGGTTGCTCCCAGGACAGAAAAGCACACAAACACTTCCAGGGATGTTCCCATGCAGGGTATTATTCCTGTATTACACAGAAACACCACCCAGGTATTTTTAATAATATTGTTTCCAGAGAATGAAGAATCTGGATCTAAACACTTAATCCCTTTGTCTTAACACCACAGCAAGTAACATTAAAGCAGCTGGTTATGCTATTTTATAAACCTACCCCTAATTACCATAGAAGGCATCCCCTACAGAGCCACATCCAACTGTTACCTTGAACTCTGCTCTCTGATCCCAACCCAACTGCAGTTTTCCCTGCTCCCTTGTGTGCCAGGCCCTCCTTACGACGTGAGGTGCACTGAAGTGAGGGACTCCTTCCTGCGGCTGCACTGGGAAGCTCCGCTGTACCTGGGAGCAGGGCCAGTCACAGGGTATTTCATAGACCTGTGTGAAGAAGGCTCAGAGGAGTGGAAACAAATAAACAAGCAGCCCATAGCCACCACCCACATGAAGGTCTGTACCTGCTCTTAGTGTCCAAGTGCTGCTTCTCTTAGTTCTGACATTAATTTCTGGCTGTGTTTCCTACAGGTTTCAGACCTGGAGACAGGGAAATGCTACATTTTCCGAGTAAGAGCACTGAACAAGGCTGGAGTTGGACCCCCTTCACTCCCCTCAGATCCTGTGGTGGCTAAAACCAAACCTGGTATGAAACTAAAAGCTATGAGATTGGGCCAGTCTGTAAATAAATTGATTATTTCGCTGAAAAACTGCTTTATGACGCATCAGCTACTTGCTTCACAGCAAGAAACACCCTCAGTAAAACAAAGATTAGCAACTCAAGCTGCCCAAATTAATTAGCTCTAACTGTGCACTGTGTTTGGGGGTTTGGGGGGTGTTTTTTGAGTTAGATGTGCAGAAGCTCAGCCCTGATCTGCTTTGGTAAGGAATGTTTTGTGGGTTTTTCGCTCATACAGGCACAAATGAAATTGAGCTCGGGGTGGATGAAGAGGGTTTCATTTATATGGCTTTTGAAGCTCCTGAAAAGAATGATTCTTCTGAATTTATCTGGTCAAAGGACTATGAGGGACCTCCAGATGCTGACAGAGTCGAGATTGAAGAGAAAGGCAATAGGTGAGTATCCGATGCACACTGAGAAAATGATCGTGGACTGGTGAGTAAAGAACACATTAACCACCAAGAAAAATGTGAAGCCAAATGTTGCCCTCTCCTTTCCCTGATTCCCAGCCCTGGTGTCCATGAAATGGGCTGTTCAGTGCAGTCTGGGGAGCATCTGCCATCATATTCCCAGTATCTTTACCTTGCTCCTCGTGTCATTTATAAATTCCCATCAGTTCTGTATTTCCTGTTCTGGTGTATCAAATTCTGTTACAGGAGGCATCATTTCTGAGGTAAATATAATTTTTGCTACTATTCCTTTTACTTCTAGATCAAAACTTATACTGAAAGAGCCCTCAGAAAAGGACCTGGGTGTGTATTCAGTGGAGGTCACGGATGTAGATGATGATATCTCTGCCAGCTGCACTTTAACAAAAGAAGGTAAAAACTGGTAATTGCCAACAACAAAAAAACTAATGTGCCCTAATTTTCTAATCTTAGATGTTTAGAGGAAAGTTTTTTGCAGAAGAATAGTAAGTGACTAATGTCACTTAATGGTGTCATTAAAAAGATGTTTGCCATTCCTTGAAGGCTCAAGGGCAGTTTCTTTTACAGTCCCCTAAGGAAAGATTCCATGCTCCTGCAAAGTCATTTTTCCATTGCAGTTCAGATTTCACACTTGGCTATACTGTCACAGTGATTTAAAACTTCTTTAGCATGCTCCCTGAATTGATCCAACCAACATTTTATTCAGATATAACCGACAATTACCTTCACCACCTTTTTTAGTCCTCCCCATTATCGAATGTTTTATCTTCTCTTTGAGATAAATAAAGTTTATCAACAAATTCAATTAAATGGATACAATTAATTTGTTTTGGCCTAGTGTTGACTTTTTATTCTCTGCATTTCAGATCTGGACAAGTTATTGAAACGTAGCCACGAAATCAGGAACCCACGTAAGTTGAAGCAGCAAAAAGCCACGAGCACAGAGCCAGCCTGGGAAAGGGGAACCCCAGCACAACCCTGGCTGAGCCAAATCCTGTGGTGTGCCTGTGATTCCCCTGCGGGATTCTCTCTGTTTGCCAGTGATCAAGCTGATATCTGGCTGGAACATTGATGTTCTGGAGAAAGGAGAAGTGAGGCTGTGGCTGGAGGTGGAGAAGCTGTCCCCGAACGCTGAGCTGCACCTGATCTTCAACGACAAGGAGCTCACCAGTACCCCAGTAGGTTTTCTTCTGCATTTAATCCTGATTTACTTTCCCACTGCTGAACAGGGAGGTTGAGCAAGTGGGCACATTCCCAGTTTTCTAAATTCCCATCAGATAGTTTGATGGGAATTTTGAACTGAATACAGATGAATCTCATCAGTTCTAAGAGCAGATGGAAGTGATTTATTTCTCAGTGCAAAGCACTGGAAATAACCCTGCCTTGTGTGTTACAGCACCCTCCAACCACCTCATACATCCACAAAAATGTTCAGGCCTCCTCCTTGTCCTCCCATATCAAATTAATATTAGAACATTTAAAAAATACTTGGAATGAGAGGACCAGAGGGGAGAACAGTTGAGAATGAAGCACAAATATAAATCATGGGCTGTCAGCTCAGTGCAGAGCAGCAATGCCAACAACCAGGACCCCCAGAACAAAGGATGGGGCCAGGCCAGAGCAGTTTGGAGCTGTCAGTGCCCTGCTGCAGGGGTGAAAGGAACATGTAACAAACTTATCTAAGGCTTTATCTCTTCTAAAATCTGTCTCCTCTCCACTGGAGAACTGACACGGTTCTGCACAATGAAAAGCATTTGTCAGGCTCCTTGAAGGGCAATATTTGCTCAGAGCAAACGGGGCAGTGAGGCAGAGTGATGATAGTTGTGTTTAAGCACCTGGCAGTTTCGGGGTGCAGGAGGCTCAGGGGTACCTGCACCACGGCAAGAGAGGGGAAATATTCCTCGTCCTAGCCAAGTGTGTAATTCCATGTCACAGATCATAACCAAGTGCAACTCTTCCATGACACTAAAAATCACAGACATTCTGGTTTCAGCTCTGTAATATCCAACAAGGAAGAATGTTTTGTGTTAGGTGGTTTCACAGCAACTTTCTCTGTGCTGGAAGCAATTCTACCATTCCTACACACATAAATAACAGATGAATGCCACAGCGTGGCACAGCACAGTGCACTGCCTTCATTATCCTGTAGGATGAGGGGAGTTTAAAAGGATACAGATACAAAATGACTGGAATATCTGCTGTGGAAGATGCTGTGCCAGGAACTGACCTCGGAACAGTTCTACTGTGGAAAAACTCTTCAGTTTATCCTATTTTCTTTGTTTTTTACACAGACACACAAAATCAACTTTGTCAAAGAGAAAGGCCTTGTGGAACTGATAATCCAGGATTTCTGTGCTGATGACAAAGGGGTGTACACAGCCCAGCTCAAAGATGGGAAAGCCAAAAATCAATTCACCCTCGTTCTCGTGGATGAAGGTAAGTGGAAATTCAGGATCAAATATAGACTGCCATGCTCAGTGGAAAGTTTGTGAGGCACTTAAGGCCCCAAAGTATTTCCAACAGTTCTAATGGCACACTGGGAATGGAGAGGGCAAATTTTAGCCCACATTTAAAGTCCAGGAATCATTTAAGAAATTATCTGAATCTCTCTTTACCATAAATTAAAGCTTTTGGTTTTATAAATAGGTGCTTCACGATAAAAGCAGTCTGCTGAAGTGGAATGCTTAGTTCTTTCTTTCAAATGTTTCACATATTAGCTTGCAATGGTGAACTGTGCCTTGGCAGCATGTGTGTAGTCATTTATCTCAGGGCAGGATCAGGCTGGAAATTCAGTGTATTTAGCAGCTGGTCCATTGCACTGCACTGAAAGCAATAAAGAAACTGTGTCAACTGCACTCCAGGACATGGCACACAAGCTCAACATGGAACACGCAGCTCCCTGGACATGCAGTACAGAGAGCCTCCTAAAATTAATTAAAAATAGAAAGTAACAAGATTCTCATTCAAATCCTTCCCCATCACGTGCCTATCTCTGGTTTCAGTTCTCTGCACTTCGCTTTCAAGTGACCTTCTAAAGCTTCCCTAATTTTTGAATAGAAAATGTCTGTAAAATGTCCAATGTCCCTGACTCCCTGGAGAGACACAGGCACTTTCCCAGAGTGATTCAGCACTTGCTGGGTTCAGGATAGAAAATAAATTTGATGAGCTGTGCTCTAAAAGTGCACATTTGTCTTTACTGACAATGTAAAGGCAGATACTGAAGTTAGATGTGGTTGTGGCTCGCTGCCTTCTTCGGTTTTCTTACTTTTTAAATATTTTAATTTCAGGGTTTCTGGCTTATCCTTTTATATGGTCAAATCTTGTATTTAATTTGCTAAATGCTTAATGGTGAGTTCTTCAATGGTGCCTTTTCATTTTTTATGAAAAGAAACATTAGGCTCTCAGCATAAACAAAGAGCACAGCTCTAATGATAACACCTTTGGTACAAGAAATATCCAGTACTGGGGGATTGTTGACTTTGTCCTTTGCTGTTTCCACAGCTTTTGCTAAAGTAGCAGAAGAAGCTGAAGCAAAACGGAGACAATGGAAGAAAAAGCAGGGTAAGATCAACCAAAGGTTAAGGACTTGTCAGAATTATGCCAGGATGGCAAAACCCAAGCAAAGTTATTTCACTTTATCATCTTTTTAAACACATTATTTAAGCTGATAAGACACTAGGACAAGACTCCTTGTTTTCAGATACTTTGCCCTGCCCTTAAAAATCAAGACAATGAAATAGTTTTAGCCAAGCTAGCCAGATTAATCAATAGAGATCTTCTGCATCAGTGCTGTGACACTGAACACTTTCAAACTCTGAAAATTGTCCAACCTGAATATATATTCTGTAATTAAGATCCACTGCCTCTCCTTGTAGAAAACAGGATCTCTGGCTAAGTTTATAAAGATCCATGCATTCCACTTTCACCTCCCATTTTATGTTGATGAATAAAGAAGTTTATAAAACAAATTCAGAGGAAAAATACTACAATTGGAAAGGTGAGTCCCTTCTAGTGAGGATAAAAATATTCACTTAATAACGACTGTGACATCCCACTACGGGTCCAGTGTTGCTCAGTATAGGATGAAAGTGTGTCTGAAGTTATTTATTTCAGTTTCCCTCCCCTGTTCCCTGCGAAACTCGGGAATTCCCAGCTGCACTGCAGGAATTCAGCACTAGATGGAGGCCCTCCCGCAGGAAACACGGCAAAGGCACCACTCCATCCATTTATTTTCTTTTCCAGGTCCACATTTCATAGAGAACTTGAAATGGAAAGTTTTGGAGAGCTGTGAAGTGCTCCTCACCTGCAAGGTACACAGAGCCCGGGCTGAATTCCCTCAGCATTCAATTTTAGGTGTAAATTTTCAGAGGATATGAGCAGTGCTTGTGCAAATGCTTTGCTGCAGACCAGTGATAGCAAGGAGATGGTTTATTTGGGGCAGAAATTTTAACAAAGAAGGGAGTTTGTCAGATTCTGGAGTAATGTAAGTGATGCTGCATATTAGGACATCCAAGAATTGAGGAATCAAATGTATTTTGACTTCTAAATGTTGACTTCAAACAGGCAACAAACCTGAGGAAGGACACCAACTTCCAGTGGTTCTTCAATCACAAGGCACGAGCTGGTGGAGGGTTTGATCCACAGACTGGGATGGGAACTCTGCAGATCACAAAGGTGAAACATCAAACAGCTCAGAGGTTCACAGGAAAATGGCAAAAAATATGGGTTGATCTTATAAATATTCACATGTGTTTTAGGTAGTGCCCACTGAGTGAAAGAAACACTGAGAAAAGCAGAAGAGAAGAAACTTTTAATGTTACAGTCAGATTCTGAATCTGAATTCTGGTGGAATTCATGGCAGGGGGTTGGAACAAAATAATCTTTAAGGTCCCTTCCAACCCAAACCAGGCTGTGATTCTAAGACCCTAAAAAGAAATAGGACGTTTTTAACAGTGGGTGGCTGCTGAAAGTTTAACACATCCTGAGAGGCTGAAAAGAACCTGAGGGCTTTTCAGGTTTCACACAGGGACTGAGGGCAAAAGCTGAGCTACTACAAAGGAGGTTTTGGGGCAAACTGACCCTTTTTTCCCCCTCACTTCTGCTCAGTTCAACCAAATTCATTGGGAAGGAAGAAGAAAATCTCAGCTTTTCCCCCTTTTCCAAATCCTGCCCTGTTTCAAGTAGATGGGAAATTTCTTTGGGAGGGGTGTTGTTTGTTTTGGTGCTTGTTTGGGTTTTTTAATCAATACTACACAAGCACACATGTATTTGGTAGGTAACCAAAGCAGATGAGGGCCTGTACAAAGCAGTTGTTTCAGATAACCGAGGAGAGGACTCCACCCAGCTGGACCTCACAAAAGGAGGTAAGAGAACCTTGGATCACACAATAAGACACACTCACACCCCTGCCCCGTGTTCATTTTGGATTTAAAACCAAATATCCTCACTTTCTATGAAACCTACATGTCCTACATGCTTTTACAGGAGTTAAAACCTGCATTAAAAAGTTACTGGTCAAATCTGAAGAGTTTCCTGCTCTACATCCTAATGTCATTTCCACCTGCAGTCATTTCTCAAGCTAGGACAGCATTATAAATTTGTCAAGCCCCTCAGATAAAAGCTCAGGAATGTTTCAGTCACTTCAACCCAGAATTAATCAGAAGATTCTGCTGCCCAAGATTAAATCCTGCCCCGACATCTGGAATCCATCATTTAAACCTGATACACAAATCTCCTGTCTGGGAGGCAGCCGGTTGCACGTGGTGAGTGTGAAGGAAGATAGGAGCATCTAAATTTAGTAAGAAATGCCCAGCATCTGAAAACAAATGAATCAGAGGCAGAAACTCCATTCCCAGTGAGCTTTGCCACAGAAAAAGACAACACATAACTCATGGATATAAAACATCCCAACCATAGTGAAATTAATTGGTAGATTGGATGTGATTTGCTAAGTATTGTATTTATAAACACTTAAATCTTTGTCTTTCAGCCTTTGAAGAGCTTCTGAAGGAGCTGTGCAGGATCAGTGGTATGTCAGCTCTCAGCAGTTGCAGCAGAGGGGGAAAGGTGGGATGGCACAGCCAGAGCCAACTGCTCCTGAGCTGTCCCTGGGTGTGGAACAACCAGAGCACCATCCCCTCACTGCTCCTTTAGCTGGGATTTTGTCATGGAACAGGTAAATTTGTGCATTCCTCCTCAATTTCAGTCTTTCCATTACACCACCAGCTCTTTCTGCTACACCTCTGAAAATCCAGCCTACTGAGGAAGGCATCAAAATCTACACAGAGGTCAAGTACTACACAGACTACATGAAAACGACCTGGTATCACAAGTAAGTCCCCCAAAAATATTTGCAAAGCTTCAGGAGCCCTTGTAACTGTTTATCCAAAATTAAACATTTGGGCCTGAGCCCATATATTTTTAAGGCAATTGTAGATTTGTGTGAGTGAGGGTTGAAAACCAAAGTTCACTCTCATCCTGGAACATGTCTGGGAATTCCAGAATGAACAGCCATGTTATTTTTATCTTAGCACTGCAGAAATATTTATAAGTGATCATCTTTACTAGAATAATAATGATGCTGCACTTATGATACTTCTCAGTTACAGCCTCCTTGGTTACAGACAGAATTTTTTCAAACACTTTATTTTTACTACTCACATTTTCCTAAACCACTCTCTTCCCCCACTCTGAATAAAAAATATTCCCAAAATTACAAAATTCTTCCCAAACACTGACTAATTTAGCCTCATAATGTCTTCCTAAATAGAAAACTGGTGTTTTATTAGATGCCACCTACACATGTATGTAAGAGGGTGAATTTTTAATAACATTCAAGGGCTAAATACTTACAAATATTCAACATGTAAATGGTATTTAGTCTCCTAAATAAGAACTAAGAGGTCTTTTGTAGAGTTTGTGAAGCTTTGGCAAGCTGCCTAAAAGCACAGCCCCATGGGATTTCCTCTCTCCATTAAATGAATCCTGACTCCCACACTTCCAACCACTACAGGTCTAGAAAAAAGTGAACGCTCTGATTTCTCCAGCTCTCCTAAATATTATTGAAATTACATCACTTGTTTACTCAGGGAGAAACAACTGGAAAGCCGTGACAGGATGAGAACTGGGAGCACCATGAATCAGATCTGGCTCCACATCCTGGACCCCACGGAGGCCGATAAGGGGAAATACACCCTGGAGTTATTCGATGGGAACAGCTCCCACAAGCTGTCAACAGACCTGTCTGGGCAAGGTGAGCTGAGTCACACCATGGCATGCACCTGAGCTGCTTTCCAGGAGCCCTTGAAATCATGGGCAGGGATTCCTCTCTCCCTTATTGGAGCTGGAGCTGATTTCCATATGGAATTGGGGTAAGGAGGACAGTGAAGGGCCCACAGAAGCACGAGGAGAGGGGAAGTGGGCAGGAAAAAGGATTGAAGCCTTTAGGGAGCCTTGGCACTGCTGGGGAAAGGATGAGCAGGGGGGCAGCTGCTCCTGGGATGTGTCCAACTCCTCCACTGGACAACAGAGCTTACAGGTGGCACCTTGGAAAAGAGAATTTTCAGGTTTACAAAGGCTTTTCCAAACTGTTGGAGTTTTTTTCCTCCTCTGAACTTCTCTTTGGAAAGAGAGAACTCAGTCCCACTTATTTCAGCAGCACACAAACAGAGCTGTGTTTCCTTAAGGCAGGGGTAGATACCATCTAGAGGGTAATTATATTTATCCATGTAATCCCAGCACTGATAACAACAACATCATGTTAAATCTACTGAGTCAAACGAAACAAAAGGCAACTTTCCCTAAAACCTTTCCTTCTTGCAGTCTTTGAAGACGCCCTGGCTGAGCACAAGAGGCTAAAGTAAGTTCCTGCCTACATGTTTTCACAGCTAAATCTATTTTGAGTCTCATACTCTAAATTGTTAATATCATGGCTAATAAATAAAACCACAATCATTTTCTCTCCCATTCAGGGAAGCAGCAATAGCAGAAAAGCGTAAGTAAATTAATCTCTTTCCTTCAGTGAAACAAAGCCAAGTTTGCTGATAAGAAAAACTGAAAGATTGTATTTGTTCATTCCCAGGTCGTGCCAGGGTCGTTCAAGGTCTGCCAGATGTTGCCACCATCATGGAGGACAAGGTAATATTGAGTAACTCCGTTAACTGCTCCTTGCACAGGCACAGAAGGATCACTGATGGGGAGGAAAAATCCCATCCTGTACATTGCCAGCAGCTTTTCTGAGCTGCTGCAGTTGCCAGAGGTGGGAAGTGGTGCCCTCCTAGGTCATCTGCACAGCCAGATCCTTTCTGTTGTCTTCCCATTTCATAGGATTGGACTTTTAAGGCCTTTAGCTGCTGGGCCTGATTTCGCCATCAGACCAACTCCCTGCTTACATTTCTGAGTCACATTCCCCTTTCCACAGGCAGCATAAAAACCTGTAAAGTAACTGCAAACTCACCGTGTGCCTGTGGAAGTGCCACTTTACGGCATGAGAATCTATAAAAAGACAGTAGCACAAATATGAGTCAGGCCCAGTGAATTCAGGCAGGTTAATCCTGACTGTACTGGAGGGTATCAGGAAAAGGAGTAGCAGTGTTGGAATGTCACCTAAGGAAAATGTGGGAACTGGTTTTTATTGTCCTTAATTTAAAAGATGTGTGGATGTGGCACTTGGAGACATGGTTCAGTGGTGGCCTTGGCAGGGCTGCTTAAGAGCTGGACTCAATTTTAAAGTTTTTTTCCAATCTAAATGATTCTGTGATTCTGTGAACTGAATTTCCTTGCTCATTTATAACTGCATAATCCATCTCTGTTCTCTGTTTCACGACAGACCCTGTGCTTAACTTGTTGCGTGTCTGGAGATCCCTACCCAGAGATCTCCTGGTTCAAAAACGAGAAGGTCATCGTGTTTAAGGACAGATACAAGATGGATGTGAAGGGGTCAATGGTCACAATCACCATAGAAAAAGTCTGCAATGAAGACACAGGAAAATACAGCATCTATGTCAAGAATAAATACGGGTCTGAAACAGGGCAGGTGACTATCAGTGTCTATAAACACGGGGAGATCCCAGTAGGAACAGAGCAGGAAGTCCCACCTGGGATTACCACAAAAAAGCCTAAATGAATTAGTTAATTTATGTCTCCCTGACTCTGAAAGGAATTTAACTCCTTCAGGTGCCTTTCAGTGTCTCTGCCCTAAAATTCAGGCTTGTGTCTCTGCGTTTATTTTAGTAATATTTCAGTATTTTGGCAGTTGTTAGAGAACAATTCTCGTGTGTGTGTGTGTGTGCTCACGTGTGTACACTGCATGTTCACCTTCCAGAGAGACCCTGCCCTGGTAAATCTGTGGGGGAAATACCAGAGGATTCACACACGAGGCTTTCACTGGAGGTTTTTTGTATTAAATCACTGCATGTAACAGATTTTCTTGTAGCCTGTGTGTGTGTCATTAAAGTCAATCCCTTGGTGACATCTCAGCACTGCTTTGAGTATATCCATGATGAAATCACTCCATCTGTGGGTGTATGGGAAGTCAGGACACACTCCACACATAAAAATGGCCCTGCAAATCAGGAATTCTCACAGGTAAATGCAATCACATTTACAAAATCTGGCTCTTTGTGTGTGAATCTTCTTTAGAATTACCTACTAAAAAGAGAGTTGTGAATTGGTAAGAAAAAGCTGAGCACCGGGTTTCTATTTAAATAGAATGAAAAGTTAACTTAGAAAGGTCACCAACCCCTGGGATACAGGCTCTATTTGAATTAAGCAATCTAACTGCAAGACACATAATCTAATGAATGTCTTCCAAAATCAACAGTCATGCCCGCACAGACAGCAAGGAACATCACTCAAGGGCTGGAATGAGTGAGGAATTCCTGGTGCAGTTGGTGAGAAGAAAAAATAACACATCCTATTTACTTCCTGCATTCACTCTCCAAGCAATGTACCATGCTTTTATCTTTTGTCTTCTACTTTAAAAAAAGTAATAAGAAACTGAATTTCATTCAGAGTTAGATGCCCATCACTGACATCTGCTGGATAAAGTCATCGCTGATGTCCCACTCCAACATGATTTTCCCTGTCCTCAAGCAATTGGAGGCCCACAATTTTGGAAGAAATAGCTGTGGATTTTATTCATTCTTTATCCACCATTTAAGGTTCAAGTGCCCCAGTAGAGAATATTGTGATAATTAGGAAGTTAGTATTTAGATAATTAGGTAATTAGTATTAGTACAATACTAATTACCTCGATCTATTGTAAATTATGCAACTTTATCTGAAGAATTCCATTCAAAACACAGAAAATGTGTTACAACACAAGCCGTGAACAAAAAGCAAACAAATGAAGCTGCACTACAACACTTTCCAACAACGATGGACAATTACCCGAGGTCAGTAACCCACAACAAACGCAACATCCCAACTTTCAAGGTAAGAGCAGCATGAACTAGAGGTTATGATCATTAAGAACAAATAACTGATTAATAATTGCTCCTTCCCAGTTAATAATTAGCCATCTGACAATTTGGGCTGGCCTTTCCCTTTCCATAAATAGCATCCCAATGAGCAGGGAGAGCCTTCACTCTGTCACACGATGGCGTTCGCTGGCACCTGGGAGATCTACGCCCAGGAGAACCTCGAGCCCTTTCTCAAGGCTCTGGGTAAGTGGCTGCTTCCTCCTCAAATCAATGGCACCACAGCTTTTCCTGCTGTATTTCCACGGGTTTTTTCCTTTTATTTCTATGACAAACTTCCCCTGCTTGGTTAAATCTGTCCGATCTATTTTGGATGTGAAAAGAAGCTGAAAATTGTATAAATTGATGTAGGAAGGTTATGGACAACCCCCAAACCCCTGGTTTAATGTTAGAACAGCTCCTCAAGAATGAAGTCATACCAGAAATGAAGTGGTGTTAACTGACTTGTAATTTTGTAACTATTTAACTAGAAACAAGCTGTCAATGATGCATTCAGCTTCCCAATTATTGGTACAGAGGCCCTTCCTGCAGCACCAGCGCTCTCAGTAATCTGTGAATGATTAACACGTGTGATTAGTGGTCAGTAATCTGTCAGTGATTATCAGGTGTGATACACAGTCAAAGAGCTGGACTCAATTTTAAAGTTTTTTTCCAATCTAAATGATTCTGTGATTCTGTGAACTGAATTTCCTTGCTCATTTATAACTGCATAATCCATCTCTGTTCTCTGTTTCACGACAGACCCTGTGCTTAACTTGTTGCGTGTCTGGAGATCCCTACCCAGAGATCTCCTGGTTCAAAAACGAGAAGGTCATCGTGTTTAAGGACAGATACAAGATGGATGTGAAGGGGTCAATGGTCACAATCACCATAGAAAAAGTCTGCAATGAAGACACAGGAAAATACAGCATCTATGTCAAGAATAAATACGGGTCTGAAACAGGGCAGGTGACTATCAGTGTCTATAAACACGGGGAGATCCCAGTAGGAACAGAGCAGGAAGTCCCACCTGGGATTACCACAAAAAAGCCTAAATGAATTAGTTAATTTATGTCTCCCTGACTCTGAAAGGAATTTAACTCCTTCAGGTGCCTTTCAGTGTCTCTGCCCTAAAATTCAGGCTTGTGTCTCTGCGTTTATTTTAGTAATATTTCAGTATTTTGGCAGTTGTTAGAGAACAATTCTCGTGTGTGTGTGTGTGTGCTCACGTGTGTACACTGCATGTTCACCTTCCAGAGAGACCCTGCCCTGGTAAATCTGTGGGGGAAATACCAGAGGATTCACACACGAGGCTTTCACTGGAGGTTTTTTGTATTAAATCACTGCATGTAACAGATTTTCTTGTAGCCTGTGTGTGTGTCATTAAAGTCAATCCCTTGGTGACATCTCAGCACTGCTTTGAGTATATCCATGATGAAATCACTCCATCTGTGGGTGTATGGGAAGTCAGGACACACTCCACACATAAAAATGGCCCTGCAAATCAGGAATTCTCACAGGTAAATGCAATCACATTTACAAAATCTGGCTCTTTGTGTGTGAATCTTCTTTAGAATTACCTACTAAAAAGAGAGTTGTGAATTGGTAAGAAAAAGCTGAGCACCGGGTTTCTATTTAAATAGAATGAAAAGTTAACTTAGAAAGGTCACCAACCCCTGGGATACAGGCTCTATTTGAATTAAGCAATCTAACTGCAAGACACATAATCTAATGAATGTCTTCCAAAATCAACAGTCATGCCCGCACAGACAGCAAGGAACATCACTCAAGGGCTGGAATGAGTGAGGAATTCCTGGTGCAGTTGGTGAGAAGAAAAAATAACACATCCTATTTACTTCCTGCATTCACTCTCCAAGCAATGTACCATGCTTTTATCTTTTGTCTTCTACTTTAAAAAAAGTAATAAGAAACTGAATTTCATTCAGAGTTAGATGCCCATCACTGACATCTGCTGGATAAAGTCATCGCTGATGTCCCACTCCAACATGATTTTCCCTGTCCTCAAGCAATTGGAGGCCCACAATTTTGGAAGAAATAGCTGTGGATTTTATTCATTCTTTATCCACCATTTAAGGTTCAAGTGCCCCAGTAGAGAATATTGTGATAATTAGGAAGTTAGTATTTAGATAATTAGGTAATTAGTATTAGTACAATACTAATTACCTCGATCTATTGTAAATTATGCAACTTTATCTGAAGAATTCCATTCAAAACACAGAAAATGTGTTACAACACAAGCCGTGAACAAAAAGCAAACAAATGAAGCTGCACTACAACACTTTCCAACAACGATGGACAATTACCCGAGGTCAGTAACCCACAACAAACGCAACATCCCAACTTTCAAGGTAAGAGCAGCATGAACTAGAGGTTATGATCATTAAGAACAAATAACTGATTAATAATTGCTCCTTCCCAGTTAATAATTAGCCATCTGACAATTTGGGCTGGCCTTTCCCTTTCCATAAATAGCATCCCAATGAGCAGGGAGAGCCTTCACTCTGTCACACGATGGCGTTCGCTGGCACCTGGGAGATCTACGCCCAGGAGAACCTCGAGCCCTTTCTCAAGGCTCTGGGTAAGTGGCTGCTTCCTCCTCAAATCAATGGCACCACAGCTTTTCCTGCTGTATTTCCACGGGTTTTTTCCTTTTATTTCTATGACAAACTTCCCCTGCTTGGTTAAATCTGTCCGATCTATTTTGGATGTGAAAAGAAGCTGAAAATTGTATAAATTGATGTAGGAAGGTTATGGACAACCCCCAAACCCCTGGTTTAATGTTAGAACAGCTCCTCAAGAATGAAGTCATACCAGAAATGAAGTGGTGTTAACTGACTTGTAATTTTGTAACTATTTAACTAGAAACAAGCTGTCAATGATGCATTCAGCTTCCCAATTATTGGTACAGAGGCCCTTCCTGCAGCACCAGCGCTCTCAGTAATCTGTGAATGATTAACACGTGTGATTAGTGGTCAGTAATCTGTCAGTGATTATCAGGTGTGATACACAGTCAGTAATCTCTGAGTGATTAGCACCTGTGATAGCTGGTGGGTAATCTCGGAGTGATTATCAGGTGCAATCTGCGAGGTTTAACAGGTGCTACATCAATAAATCTGCACTTACCTTTGCCAACAAAACAAACCCGTTGAGGTTTTTAAGAGTATATAAGAGATATTCAGGAGAATAAAATTCAGTTCCAGTTGAAAATGGCCAGCCCTTAGGAAAAGAAACAATGCATGATTTGACACATCACCAAATGTAATATCAAAACCTAACCAGGCTAGAAGGAATGGAGCAAAAAGCCCATAGAGAAGTGAGGAATCCAAAACACGATTTGTTTTTAACTTGGACATCACCTTCCAGTATTTGTTTGGATCTTTTGTGCCTTTGTTGGAGAGAAGAATTTGCTATTTCCCTAACAGAAAAAGTCCTGTTTGCCTCTTTTTACAGGGTTGCCAGATGACACTATCAAATTGGCCAAAGATATTAAGCCTGTTGTTGAAATACAGCAAAAAGGCAACGACTTTGTTGTGACATCCAAAACACCCAACAAATCTGTAACTAACTCGTTTACACTTGGCAAAGAGGCTGACATCACCACCATGGATGGCAGGAAGCTAAAGGTAAAGCATTCCAAGAATGGGGTATCTCTTTATTTATCCCTAAACCTCAGTTTGTGCCTGAGTGGAACTTGTTTGTACCATTTCCATTTGCAAACATTTCTATCGCTTCAACAAACAGAAATGTCTCTAAAAACTCCTGTTCAAATGCTGTGCTCTCCAGTTTAAATCAGCAGCTGTCATTATGAAACATCTTTGTAATTTATATTAGTTCTCTACTTACTCAAGTTGAATGCCAAAATCTAAATTTTAAAAACATTTTTAAAATGTTCCAACAGTGCACTGTGAACTTGGTCAGCGGGAAGCTGGTGTGCAAATCAGACAAATTCTCTCACGAGCAGGAAATTAAAGGAAACGAAATGGTGGAGGTAAGTGCTGGAAAATAAGGGCACTTGCAGAAAAATGCTGAAGAAAAAAATGTTGATTAGCTCTTAGTGTCTGCAAAGCGTCCCTGTGGATAAACACTGCTTCAAGGAGCACAGCCAACTCCAACTTTTCCTCCGTGCAAATGTTGTACATATATTTACAGGCAGGTACTGTGAATGTCTGTTCTTGTGGAGTAGGATGGATTTATACATGAATTACAGACACTTCTGCCACTTAGCTATGGATTTCCTCAAGTTTTAAATGTGTATTTGTCTTCCACAGACTATAACATACGGTGGAGTGACGCTTGTCAGAAGAGGCAAGAAAGTCTAAGGACAGATCCCCTTCTCTGTGACACCTTTACATACCTAAAATAAAGTGCACTTTCCACAAGGTGTGATCTTTGTTCTATCTGAACAAACAGTACAGGAAATAATGATTATTTCTGCTCTCCTTTCACACAGCACTTCCCCTTATTACAGGACTGTGTTTTCCCTTCTGTCCTCAGTGACAGAAATTTGCCTCGCAGACAACCCAACCTGGACATAAACCACATTGTTCCACTTCACCACAATAATCCTTGGGAGCAGCCAAAAGCTACAGAAATGCTTCTTGGTTTCTTACACACAGACTGAACACACTCAGCTTTAATTCCTGTGTCTAATAAAGTTTTAGTCGTTAACCAAACCCCAGCAGAGAACAATCAGGCATTTGTTGAGCTGATCTGTACCACATGCCCCAGGAATAGAAACAGCAGTATTTTAGCAGCTACGAAGTACTTACCAGTCATTAACAACAGGGATGGCTGTCCTTAAACTGAATTACACACCAGTACAGTTAAGAGGCACCACAGAAGCAAAGGAAATGAAACACTCTTCCAATTTGCAATTAACTCCCAATATCTTGTCATGGCCCAAGTTTGTGAAGCTCAAGCAAACCAGACTGTTCAGATTGTGTGTCTCTACTGAAGTGTAAACACACAGGAGCTGTGCCTAGAACCATTTCTCTGCTGATCAGATCCTACTATTATATCAGCAACCCCATTTCATGCTTATTTAAGTCACTGCAGATTTGTTAGAATTGGTTTGGGATGCAAGACCTTCATGAACAAAGCTACTGGACTGATCATGCCATTTAAAATCCTCATGGAGAGGTTTCATCCCAGTGAAGAGTGCTGAGTTTACATCTCCCCATGCTAGAAGAGCAGTTTGTGAAGGGAGAGGTTGTGTTTTAGTTAATAACACTTACAGTGTGATACAAGCAATTTGGGAAGTGTATTCTTATTCTGGGATAAGGCTGTTCTCAGGGGGAGTTTCACTGGCATAAAGGATCATTGTGTTCATTTTGCTTCCCAGGCAGCTCTAATGCCAAGCACACTCCTGCAGCCAGAATTAAATTCCATGTGAGTTACACAGAAACAAGATCAACCACACAGAAATCGGGGATGGTAAAATGCAGGGAGGAGGAGGAGGCTACTTTAAAGCACTGGTGCTGCAAAAAGCCGTCCAAGAACTCACCACCCTTCTCTCTGGAAGTTGCTGGGTAACTGCTGCAAATACACCTTGAAACCAAACACATGATGTGGTTTTCCAGCAGGCAATTCACAGAATGCTGCAGGTCTTCAATGATCAAATGCTGTACCTGCAAATTGGAGGATGGAAGATGCACGACAGTTCAGGTTTATTTCTAAACCAAGGCAGAGACCATTCATTACTCATTTAAAGCTGTTACAAAATTATTGTTGTAGATACTACCCACTAAAAGCACAGGATTCTTATTAAGAACTTAAACTCATGCTAAACCATTTTAACGGCTAAAATTCTAAAAAATTCTTAGAAGAACAATTCACCTGGCTTTCTTCACAACTGCAGTGATTTCATGTTTCCAGCAATGGTGCCAATCTTTCCCATCCTTCTGGCAGTATCCTTCTGCCACAGGGCATCCCAGATTGAGGTGAAATACGCAGTCACACCTGAAGGATTTTGACAAACTGAGATCCGTGTCCCAGGGCCCGAAGGAATTAGCATTCCTAGATGGTGTAGCAGGTTGGGATGATAGCTCTGGATCCACTATTCCACAAAAACAAGTGAATCTTTCTGTGAAGGACTCTATTGGAATATTAATAATCTAATTTGGATCTTCTTCAAAGCTTTGATTCCCAATCTGACAAGCTCTGAAAGGGTAATCCTGGCAGCGTGGATTTCTATCCACCACCAAAGTCCACTCTTTGGTAAATCCACTGTTTTCAGAATGTCCACAAACGAATTTTTTTTTTCCTTTTTTCTTTGTGCCAAGCACTCCCACCACAACTCCAGTCTCTAATGTGCTTTCTTCATTTGTTTTTTGTGTTCTTCTAATGATTTGTCTAAGCAGATCTGTGTTTATATCGCACAAGGTAACAACTCAACCTGCTGCATGCATACAGAAAAATGTTAACTGTAAATATTAAATTCAAAGAACATGGTCAGAGACCCAATCCCTTCTCTGCCGAGTCCTGCACACAGACCACTGAACATACAACCACAGAAATTCCTTTTTTTTTGAAGTGTACATGGCTGCACATCTCCTGTGTGACTGAACTTCATCCGCCATTCAAACTTGAATCATCTGTCATTCAAAACCTGCAAAAATCAGGCAATTCTTAGTGTGAGATTGCCAAGATATGAACAGCAATGTCCTCCCACCAGTTTTCATTCATGAATATTAAAAATAAATATGAAAATACACTGGTGGCAGACACCAGGGCTGCATCAGCTCCAAGTCTTTCTGTCCCTGCAGGAGTCTGCTGAAAATCCCTCACATGAAAATGCAGACACCGTTCATTGAACTCTTCATCGAACCCTGTGACTGTTGGGTCACAGATCTGCCTCTTATCCACCTTTATGTGAGTCACACATGACTGTGGTAAGAAATAATCTCTCCACCCACCAACTGCATTGTTTTCATCACACAAATGGCTTTAATGGAAAGGGTTGGTCCTGTGCAAACAGTGCGAAGAAAACTCCCGGGGCTCCACATGGGTAATGGTGTTCTCCACAAAAATTGGATTAATTACTCCGTGTGCAACAATAGTTACACACTCCAGAGAGACACTGGTCATTTATTTCAGAGTTGCACAGTTGGGGGCCCTGTGGGATCCCACAAATCGAGCACACCAACTATCAAAATTTATTACAAGTTAGCAAACAAAGGAATTCGTGTTCCTTGGCTACAAGTTACATAGTTCTGAATTAGTATTCTAGCCTCTCTTGGTTAATTATTCTGTTGTTTCTCATGCTAATTAGTCCCGTTCTCAGTCTTTCTCTCCTTTTGGGTCAGTGGTCTGTGGGTTGGTGGTCATGACCTGCCCCTGCAGATGTAAAATGTAAAATTACATGTTACCCAGTTGGAGATCATTCCAGCACAGTTGCTGAGTTGGATTTATTAGTTTCTTCCTTATCTTGGGAGTCCTTGCCAGATGGCCCATAAATTCTGCATTCTTTGCATCCTTTATCAGTGGGCATACTTTTTTTTTGTTAATCTCCCCCTAGATCTGAGATCATCAAAGTGTGTCCAGCCCTAAACCTTAACAAAGGCAGTTCTATCAACAACTTGTTTTTCTAACACAGGGACATCACTCAGAGCTTGTTGGCTGCTGTTCCACGGGTTATACATCTCCCTTCTTGTTGATTAGGCTTGAAAGTAGAAAAACGCCAAACATCAAAGCACATAGTTTCTCAATAAAATTTCTACATACTCCACATTTTGCAACAACAAGGCCACACGACAGCGATCCCCCGAGCCTCAGGAAGGGCGGTATAGCCGGAGGCCGTGTCAGTTGGCTGCGCAGGAGGGTACAGGAGGGAGCCAGGGCGGCCTGAGGCAGCTGCGCGAAGCAGGAGCGCGCCGTCCCCTCACGGCGGGGGCGCGGCCGCCATCTTGCCCCGCGCGCGCTCCC
>NW_008238365.1:1372199-1386462 GCF_000691975.1 Corvus brachyrhynchos
CCGGCGTGCTCCCTTCCTCCGCTTCGCCTTCTCCCTCTCTCCGCTCTCCCTTATCCTTGCCCTGCCTTCCATTTTCCTCCGCTCCTCGCGATGTTGCTCGTTCCCCGCCTCTCCACGCGGATCCGTTTCCAAACAGCGTCCAGAAAGAACAAAGCTGGGCCGCAACAAAGTGAAACTCCCCGCAGCCGCCTTTGAGTGTGTCCAGCGGGAGATCCGGGCGGGATGTGTGCCCGGGGTGATGCTGGACAGCCGCTGGAGTTTGGAATGCTCCTTGGGAAATGCACTATTGCTGCTAGATGGGAGAAAATAGAGCATTTGTGCCCAAAATTCCTGGCGTAGCCGGTCCCGTTAGTGTGGGAGCTGCTGCCAGTTCAGGTGGAATGTTGGTGCGGCAGTTGTTATGTACCGGGGCCTCTCAGGACGCTCAGTACGGAATCGGGGGAAGCGATGCTTGTTCTCCGTTATAACCGTGTTGTACCGAGAGCCCGTAAGGACTAAACGTGTGTGGTGAGAGAACTCCTCCTAGGGAATTAAAAGAACAAAAACGGAGTATTGCACAGGTTCTTATTTATTCTTTATATGTTTTTAGTGAACTGTTGGTTTTCCTCATTTCACTTCGGCAGTTTAGTGACAAACACCTTTAGTGGTTAACAAGCACCTTTGGTTTGTTATCAGCTGTGGAACACTTACTGAGCATCGTTGGCACAGGATGCGTTTGTCAGAGCACTCCTGTGTTGTTATTTGTGTGTAGAATTTGTACGGAGATCCCTGTAAGGTCTAGTCCTATTAAATGTAAGTTTTCCAACTCTTCCTGGGCTACTTGGACCAAAGTTGTTCAGCAAGCAGCAGTAGTGTGGGCACAATGGAATGGATTAAGAGCATTGTGATAAGTAACTTGAAATTAAACTTTTCTATTTTTTCCATTAATTTTTTCATCTTTCCAGTAATTAATTTTACTCTAAGAACAGCTGAGGACGATTACTTCCAAATTCTTTACAATAATGTGGATCCTGTTGAAGCTTCACCTTAAAGGGCTCTTGGAGGTGGTTTCATTGTGGGATCTCCATGCTGGTTGTAGTTCCCTTTTGCCAGCACTGACTGTGTGGAGATTTGTTTCCCAACTGATGCGAGAGAAATGTAAAAATATAAAAAATAGTAGTGACTTTTACATACCGCCTAGATGTGGTATTAGATCAATCTTCGCATGCAGGTTTTTGTCCTCAAATGTCACAAAAATGAGTGTGAGGAGCTGATGTGAGTAAGAAAGCTCTGTTGAGGAGAGGGTGTTGGTCAGGGGTAGTTGCAGCTGAACAGTTTTGTCTCAGCTCTCTAAAGCCAACTCTTTGGAAAAACTATCCTGAGGGCATGAGTGGCTGCTCACTCGAGATCTGTTCTATTTGATGTGGTTGTAAGTATTGATTATTTTATGGAAATGGATTTGGGTGACTGGTTTGTTCTCATAATGTTTATTTGGATCTCATAATGGATGTTTGCATGTTGCAAAATGACTGTCGAGTTACATGAATAATAATAACAATAATAATTCTTACCAATCCTTTCTTTCACTTTCTGCCAACCTTGGCTGCATTGAATGAACTGATGTGTATCACTTCTCAGTTTACATTTTTGTGCTAGAGTTACGCTGAAGGCTTGTTTCAAACTGCCAGGGTGTATCTTGAGCATCCTGAGTCTTGAGTGTTTCAGAAAAGCTCCGTGTGCTGCCAACAGTGAACTGCCCAAACGCTTTTTTCCCCAAAAAGTGTTTTGCTACTTTCATCCTCCACCAAATGCTTCCAAAAATGGGGGGTGGTCATGCTAATTGTAGATTTGACTTGGTTTTGTTGTTTTATTTTATTTTGGTGGATGTTTTTTAACACCTTAACCAGTGAAAAAACCATATCAGGTGTTTGTGGTGTTCCAGGTCTGAAGACTTGCGCCGTGAGTTTGGTCGTTATGGGCCTATAGTTGATGTTTACGTTCCACTTGACTTCTACACTCGCCGTCCCAGAGGATTTGCCTATGTTCAATATCCTTTCTTCAGATGGCTCATTAGTGAGGGGTGTTGAAGTTTGAAATTCAAGTTTGTGTAAGAGGTAACCAATCTAAATGAAAAAGCAGTTTACTTTTGTGTTGTATCTAATAAGTGTCTTACTTATGTCGTGGTGTTTCGTTATTTTTGAAGATTAACTTCTCTCAATTGTTCTTTGCCTTTTTTGCAAAACTTAAGTCCAGTAATATAAAAGCTTGCTTATGTCACTGAAATTAATACTCTTATGATTTAAATGAAAATTTATCACTGACTCAAAATTGTCTAGCACGTTTTTATTATCACTGGTGTGTAAGTAAAGTTGTGCTTAGCAAAATGTGGCTGCTGTTCATTGTTAATTTAACAAATGGAAACTGGAATCACTTGATCAAAATCAGATTGTGTAAAAAATGAGGTGAACTTCTTTCTTTAATATTGTCCCCTAATTTGCTGTCCTCTGTTGTTGCCTCAGAATGTAAAGCTGTACAGTAATGGCGACCCCAAAGAGAAAGCATGAAAGAACCTTTAGAGTAGAGTTCAACAATTAAGGCAAGTAGACAAGCCAAAGACCTCTTAAGGATCAGGCTTGAAGAGAAGGGAGAGTTTGGGAAAAGAAAAAATAAAGAAAAGCTGGAAGAAGGACAAGCCATAATGGGAGACAAAGCTTCGCTTTATCTACAAAAGGGGGAAAAGGTTGTTTTTCAAAGTAAAAGATAAAGCCATCTGTCATTTTTGGCCAAGCATCTCATGACAAGTCCTTCTGACAAGCACTTAAAGAGTTAAAGGTCAAGATGAAGTTGAATGGTGGCCAAGATTAAAGGAGTCATACCTGATGTATCCTACAGAATAACAGTTTTTCTTCTGTCTGTCATGTAAGCAGTAATTTGATGAATTATTCTGGTTTAGTCCATTGACAAAACCTGTAATATTTCTCTTGTGAGTGCTACTGTAACTGTGGTCTGAATGAAATCACATTCGGTCTGGGGTTTTGAGGGAGATGCTGCGACATGGAAGTTTCTCTCCTGCAGAGATGATGCTGCTGAGAAATGAGTGGTCTGGAGGGGAAAGGCAACTCATGTTTTTGGGTCCCAAAAGCTGGAAGTAGGGGTGTAAATTCCAGCATTGAAATGAATGTCTGTCACTGTAGCTTGGCCCTGAGTGCCAGTGCAGGGCTCGCTGTGTCTGCTCTTCTCTCACACTGGGGAAGCTCTGCAGACAGGGCTGTGACATGGCATAAGTTAAACTTAAAATCAGTTGTTAAAAAAAAAAAAAAAAGGAAAGCTTTATTATAATTCTAAAGTTAATAGTTAATATTTACTGTTGGTATGTCCAACATAATTTAAGAACTAGGGCTTAATTTTAATAAACTCAATGCAGTGGAGAGAACTAAATGACCATTAATGAGTGTATTTTGAAAGGATACCTCTGTTTTCTTTGCATAAGTACAAGTGGGAGAAGAAAATAATTAAGAGTATCACATAGCAACTGCTTGCTGATGGATAAATTCATGGTCATATTACAAGATTTTAATTTTATTACAGGAGTTCTGAGATAGCTGGTGGTTAATTAAAAAAAAATTCCATAGCGTGTAGAGTAGCATGACAAAAGAACTTAAAACATGGCTGTAAAATGAGAAAATAACTTGAAAATTTTCATTTTTATTTTAAATACCAAATCTGTTAAACTGCTCAAATTCCCAAGTACCTTAACACTCCCCACATTTGAAGATGTCCGTGATGCAGAAGATGCTCTCCATAATTTGGATCGAAAGTGGATTTGTGGTCGGCAAATAGAAATCCAGTTTGCACAGGGGGATCGCAAGAGTAAGTGCCTGAATTTTATCACACCCTGAATTTAGCCTGAATTTCAGCACCACACAACGCTGCACGTGGTGCTAATTGTTGTGATATGTTCTTATTTTATATAAATAGCATGTGGATGTTCTGCCTTTTATCCAGTAACTGTTAATGACTCGTTTTAATTATAAATGGATAACTAAGTATGACAGTCACCACAGTCATTCTTTGGAGCTTTCTGTGCAGCTCTGTGTGATCTCCAGGATTGAGGTAATGTCTTCATTTTCATTTGGCTTCAGGATAAAAGTCAATTTCAAGGTATCTCAATTCAAGGTGGAGCAGAATTTGTATTTTCTGAACAGATAATTGGAAAGAGAACTTAGGTCTTTGAAATCTGTTATTTGTGTGCATAGTCTTAATTTGCAGGGAGATACAGATTTGTAAACCTGGTACAAACCTGTTGGTCTAAACCAGAACTGTAATACTCATGTTATGCCTGCAAATAAAAGTGCCTTAAAGGTCTTTAGTTACAGCTCTCAGAGGAACAACCTGACTGTCCAGTTTTCCCTCAAGTACTCACAATTAACTTTAATGGAGTCAGTGGAAATTCTGCACTCCGAAGGACAAGTTTCTGTCCTGTATATAAACATTGGAATTTCTAATAAGTTTCTGAACAAAATTAACTAAATCCACCTCAGTGTGTTGCAAGCAGCACTTAAAACATAAAAAATTGAAGCCATTTAGTACAGAGGGTGTTTGTTACAGCGTAGTCCGTTTAAAATACTTAAGAGCATGTTCTTTGGGGTTGAATTTGATACAGAGAAAGGATAGAGGAAATACTGTGGAAGACTAATAGGTTCATTCATTTTTAATTACTTTAAGCTGCAGAGTAAAAGTGAATTGTTTTAATGGGGGGTTCCTTTTGGAATCAGACTTCTCTTTGTGTGGCATCCACTGAAGCCTCTGTGTAAGATGGGCCTTTAATCATTAAAGACAGCTGTGGATCAGGTGTGGTGATGGTGCTGTGCAGTCAGGAAAAAGTGTTCAATTAGCTTTCACTCATTGGGTAAATTCAGGAATGTCACAGTGTGTCAGTCATGGGTCTGACCTGTCCTACCAGTTTCCAGCTGGCCTGAAATCACTTTGACCAGCTCTGTGTTCTGGTTTTATGGAGCATTAGTCCTTTCTGACTGGTTTTGAGGGGATTTTTTTGTTTGTTTTGCTTCCTAGATTTATAATGCCCCCCAGGCTACATTAATTTGTGTCCAGTGGCTAAAGCAGCACAAAACAAGTGGCACAGAGCAGCCTCTCACCTGTCCCTTCATAAACATCAAATCATGAGTGAGCCTTTCTGCTCAGCACCAAATACATGGCTTAGACCTTGAGGGGGAAAAGTAGGGCATCTTTTTCACTTGCAAATATTGCTATTTTTACAGCACCAAACCAAATGAAAGCCAAGGAAGGGAGAAACCTGTACAGTTCTTCTCGTTACGATGACTATGACAGATACAGGCGGTCTCGGAGTCGCAGTTACGAGCGGAGACGGTCGAGGAGTCGCTCCTTTGATTACAGCTATAGAAGATCCTATAGTCCCAGAAAGTAAGTGTAGTGTGTGGGGTTGGCCTCAACTGCACAGCACAGAGACACCACGCTGACTATTTAATTGTTACAGTTTTGAATAATCTTTTTTTTTCTATCGTGGGAGTAACCGCTGGGAGTTGCGTACCTTGCATGCTGCATCTGATCAGGAGTAGTGAATGAAACGATTCTGTGTTGCATTGGAGAATAACTGAAAGCAAATGCACAGCTTGAAAAGATAATAATGTATTAAGTATTTGTACATTTACATAGGGATTTGTCACCGTTTACTCTTTCTGATGTACCTTTTTAGCAGTAGACCTACTGGAAGACCTCGTCGTAGCAGAAGCCATTCGGACAATGATAGGTAAAACACTTTTTACACCCTTTGAATTGCAAACTAGATCACTGTATTCCTTTAACTATAGGTTTAAAAAAAAGTTTCTCCTGCAAAAACGGTAAACAATTTTTAATGTACTAGATGTCTAAGAATAGTGTTTTTACATTCAAATCTCCTCTCTCCCCTTTATTCTGATAGGTTCAAACACCGCAATCGATCTTTTTCAAGATCTAAGTCCAATTCAAGATCACGATCCAAGTCACAGCCCAAGAAAGAAATGAAGGCTAAATCACGGTCTAGGTCTGCATCTCACACCAAATCTAGAGGCACCTCTAAAACAGATTCTAAAACACACTATAAGTCCAGCTCAAGATATGAGAAGGAGTCGAGAAAAAAAGAACCAGCTAGATCCAAATCACAGTCAAGATCACATTCTAGATCTAGGTCAAAATCCAGATCGAGGTCTTGGACTAGTCCCAAGTCCAGTGGCCACTAACAGTGTATCCATGTTGGTTTAGGCATGTAAGATTCATTTACACACAGTTCAGTTTACTTAAATTATCAGGAATATGATGTTGCAACAGTGCTAAAAAATATTTTCTTTGTCAGTTTTCCCTGTAGCCGACAATGGTTAAAATTACAACAGTGTTGAGAAGCCACAGAGAGAGAGAGGGAGAGAGATTGTCCAATTGGTTAAATGTCATGGGCAGCTACTGATTTGGTTGTGGTGTCTCTATGTATATTTTTGTAAAGATTTGCATTTTTAATGCTTAGATATTTGGTGATGACTTGATTGATCGTAACTTGCAACATTGTCCTTTTACAAATGTCACACCCATAGAGAAGAAATTGGTACCAGTTTGTGCTGGACAGTTAAACCAGCTGTTTAAACAGCTAAACTTTGTGAGAAAAAAGGAAAACTGGACAGCTGTAGTGCAACACTGGCTGCTGGGAAATCAGACTGGCAGTTTGTTTCCATGGCTCCAGGGCAGGTTTCAGTGTTCTCCATGCCCACCAGCAGGTTGGCAGGTGGAGCTCTGTGGAGAGAAATTTGGGAGATTTCTCTTTACCCTGCTCTCTGGAGAGATGGTACTGACCTTGCATGTACGACATGGGGAGAGAGTTGGTCTTGAAGCTTGCTCAGAGACTGTGCAGTGTCGTGACCCATCGGGATGGAGGCTTCACTGCCTCTGCCCTGGCTGCTAGTGCTGAAGGTGTGAGGGCAAAACCCACCTTGAAATGGAAAATCTAAATTCAGATTTCAGCAAACGGCAGAGCAACTAAATATTAGGTTGTGTGTACATTTTATGCAGTTTTTTGTATCTATTCTAAATTTTAGTGAGCAGTTAACCATAAAGTTGCTTAGTTTTCCTGCTGTTAGATACAAGTAGATTGTTTCGAGTTGTGTGTGTACAGTATATAAGAACTAAACTTTTATGCCAATGACTCCTGTGGTTAGTTGGTGTATTCATAGGTATCAAACCGTAGCCATCTCCCTGGGTTACCAGGCTTGCTTTTTACACAGCAAAAAAGCAGTTGGTCAAGCAAGTCTGAATCACTCCTTCCTCAGAATGGATAGTGGTTTGGTTACAAGATTTCGTTTTCCTTCAGAACAAATGTTTGAAGTTGGGTATGAACAAGAGCTGCATCTCTAGTTATGTAGTTTATCACTAATACAGTATATTTAGAAAATTGAATGTGAAAAATAACAAACCCAGTGTGTAATCTTACCAGTGTTTCTCTAGAAGGCAAGATCCTTTGTTATGAAAATGGCTTTTGGCATTGTTTTTATTCCTCTTTACTTTCAAAAGCCACCACCAAACACTTAAGTGTTCCTCACTGTCTGATGTCTGTAGCATATAAAGACATTGATTTCCAAAAGTTCCTTTTTAGAGAAATGTTTTAGGGTTTGGGTTCAGTGTTTCAGCAGGGCCTTTAAAGAAGCGCAGATGGCTTTGGGATATGGTCAGCGGAACGTGCTTAGGGGTTGATCCTAGAACCTTTGTACATTTGATAGTATTTCTAACTTTTTCTTTACTGTTTGCAGTTAATGTTCATGTTCTGCTATGCAATCATTTATATGCACGTTCCTTTAATTTTGTAGACTTTCCTGGATGTATAGTTTAAAAACAGCAAAAAGTCTATTTAAAACTGTAGCAGTAGCGTGCAGCTCTAGCAGAGGAAAGTTGTGGGATTAAACTTTGTATTTCCTTTCTTATAGAGGCTTCTAAAAAGGTATTTTTATATGTTCTTTTTAACAAATATTGTGTACTACCTTTAAAACATCGATGTTTTGATCAAAATAACTAAAGACCCAGCTTATTTTCTGCTTGCTGTAAATTTAGCAAACATGCTGTAATAAAAAAATGAAGGAAATACTGATCCACTGGAATTATTGTAGCTTTAGAATTTGACTCCAGAGCATGGTTAGGAGTAGAGCTATGCATCCCTTATGGAGTAAAATCCTTACTATGGTATTTCAGTAAAGGCAGGAATTTTTCATTTAGTGTCTGAATAAATGTCACTTCACATTTTTGAAAGGGTACAAGACAAACTGAGAATGCTAAGCATTAAGTTGTAGTCTAATATATTGAATTTTCTTTGCCATTAACTTTAGTTATTGCTGGATGGGCTTGCCCCATAGGTTATAATTCAGATATTATTAGCCAGGTTATGAAACTACTTTAAAGCAACAACTGAAGGTTCATACAAAATCAAATGCACAGTATCACCATATCAATTTATAATTGCCATATCAAAACTGGTGCCAGCAGTGGTCCTGTGGGAGGTGGCAACAGGGATGGAGCTGCCTCCTGGCACTGGTAGTGTGCCCAGCTGGAGGTTCTGCCCTGAAAGACAAAAATCCTCTGTAATTGCTTTGATAAACCCACTGTCACCCTTTGTAAGTTGAGCTGTGATTATTTCTGCTTCTAACAGCAGAAACCCCCACCATTTCCAGCATTATATCTATATATAGAGAGAGATAAATAGATATAGTCTTCATGACTAAATCCTGCTTCAGAGGGGTCCTCGTGCCCGAGTGGTGGGGAGAGCGTGGCTGTGATTGTGTCAGGGACCTGCAGGGATTGCTGTGGTTAATGGTGGTGCTGGTCCAGCTGGAATTGGAGCTGGAAGGGTGGGAGGAGGGAGGAGAAATCTCCGTGCCCAGGCAGGGGGGCTGATTGGAGAGTGCAGAGTAACAGTAACAATTCCTTAACTGTTGTGTCAGCATGTCCTTATATTGTGTGCCTCAGCATTTATGTATAGCACAGTTTAATTTTTGTTTTGAAAAGCCAGATCATTGCAAGTATAATGTAGTGTCTGCCAGTTCTGATGGTTCTTTCTTTCTCTCCCAGAGGTAGGACTAAACTTTGACTTGACTTGTGTATATGAACAAGCCAGAAAAGCCGAACACAAACCCACGATGTTTCAAGAGTGCATGAATAAAGATGTTGTCCTAGTTCTTGCTCCCATGGAAAAATTGTGAAGAAGCTGTTCTGTGGGCCTTTCAGTTGGGGACGAGTTAGCAGGATGTGGCCAAAAGGGCAGGGAATGTTTATGCATTCATGCAAGTCAAGCCACAGCCCATCTAGATAACATCTCCCTTCCTTGATGCAGGTATCCCAGTCCTGCCCTAAAAAAAGCGGGAGCCTGTCTTGTGCAAGCTTCCTGCAGGTTATGCACAGCTGGAATGCAAGAACATTGCAGGCTACAAAAGATCATGTCTAGGCCTCTTTCTTTTGGAGTCTCAAGAATGGTGGGAATTACGTTTTTCTGTGGTAAAAGTAGATTTTGTCATTCCTGCAAAATTTGTAGAATTGAAGTAGTGTGTAAAAAAAAATATATAATTCTGCTGAAAGTAATGGCTGTGCTCCAAAATATCTGCAGCGACTCGATTGGTGTCAGCAGTCATAGAAGGCTCTATTGGAACTTCTTTTTCACCTAAAGTCCATGCACCCAACTGGTAATTAAAAATCTTCAATTTAGTGGTTAAGTAGCTGGGTGTTTAATTAGGGACTCTGATAGCCTGGTCTCTGAAAGCTCAATGTTATCCTTTCTATGTCTTATCAAGATGTTTAATGTACAGTATCATGGTTTTATTCGAAGTGGAATCTTTTGGTTTCAATGTTATTTTGAGCGCTCTGCTTGGACAAGAGCTTTTTTCCCTGACTGTTCAGTCTGGGGTGACAGCTCGGGGTGTGCTCAGAGAAGGGCAGTGGAGCCATGCACAGCACTGCTGCTTGGGTCTTGGCAGGGATGGTGCAGATGAACATTTTGAAGTACAAAGGGATAAAATTGACACATTTTTAGGACATAATCACCCATTAAGAATTGCTGGTTTTCTCCATTTATCTTGTAACTTGCTTTAAAAAGTCTGTAGTCCATTGCTATAATATTTGTCTACGATGCTCTTGCTGCTGAGACTATTGTAGGAAGGGAAGACTCTGTACCCTGTAGTGTGTTTGATCGGAGATGCTGATGTTTTATTCATCCACATCCTTTCTTCTTGAGTTTTGTGTTCCATCTGTGCAAATAACCCTGTGAATTGGGAATAAAATGTACAAGTTTTGACTATAACTTGAGAGCACCTTCTGACTTAATTAATCCAGCCGTAGTCTGTGGGAGACAGAGCCCCAAGCGCTGCCTCCCAGCCTCACCAGCTTTTGGTTTTGTCAGGAACTTAATTAGTGTTAATTCTCAAGCCCTGTGTTCCCAAACCACTGGAAAGGCCTGAAGGCTGCAGCTAAAGAAACCTCCCTTGGGAAGTGAGCTGCCAAAATGAGGTCATCCCACTTTTCCGTTTCCATCTGAAAACAAAGAGATGCTTTTAGGGGGTAAAAAAAAAAAGTTTATTTAAATGTTTTGTTTCCAATTTGTACAAACATCATCAGTAATTGACAATTTGAAGAATAGATAATTAACTGGGATACAGCTCAGACTCTGGTGGGAGTCCAGGTCACAACACAAGTTTAGAGACTGCCAATTCCATGTGATTTGGAGCAATAATTTTGTAAACATTCAGCTCAGCTGCCACTGCATTTGGAATGTACAGAAAGACACCTCCGAACATTTCACAATCTGCAAAAGGCCTGTTCAAATTAAAGCACTTGTTTTTAGTAATCCTTGTATTTTGAAAGAACCCTGGCTGCTCCTGTTCTCACAATCCAGCTGTTCCTCCTGCAGGATCAGCTGCAGGGTGACAGCACAGGAGCCACCTGCCCTGGCCCTCTGCCGAGGGATTTCAGCAAAGACTGAACAAAACATCGAGTTACAGAGCATTGATGCATTTCAGAAACACAGAATGATGACAATCCTTCAGGCTTATGGAGCACCCAAACCCAGGCATTTGCATGTCTTGTGAAACACTTCATTTGCAACATTTCAGGTTTTTTTCATCACTGAACACACACCTCTCCTACACATTCACAACAGGAGGATTTGAAGCTCCAGCAGCTTTTTTTTTTTAAAGGTTTTTTTTCTTTAATTAAAAAAAAAAAAAATCTAAATAAGCCTCTTTTGCACTGATTTTACTTTAACAAAAATGAGATTACAACCAAATACAATGTGCATATTCACTGCATGTGAAGTGCAAGGGCACAGCCACAAATGTCTTTTTTTTTTTTTAATTTTTTTTTTTAAACAAAATATCATTTTTTAAAACCAGGCCACGTACTCAACATGGTCATCTTACATTCAGCAGTTTTGTACTAAAAATACTTCTGTGCAGGAAAGCCCGGCAGAAATTTACATATGCTACAATGTTTTACATGTATTTACATGGCTCTGTTTTCCCTGTGAGAGCATCTAACACTTGCCCCCAACTATTCATTGTTACAGGGGAACCCATTTAAGATCAGACTAAGGAACTACTCCACCTATTTTATAAAAACTGATACAAAAATGTGATTTAGAACTCCTCAGTGCAGTGGGCATACAAAGGATTTGGGGGGGGATTTTTGGCAGTCACCTGATGCAAGGTCTTTAGTTGGCACTCATGGAGGTTCCCGGCAATCACAGCTGGAGAGGCTTTATCAATCTGCCTGAGGAGTTCTTCCACACCCTTTCAGAACATTCCAGATGGGAGCCACGGGCTTGAAACGCTCACCCACCGCTGCAGGAGTGCCACTAAAGGTCACAGGGACAGGTGAGAGAATCAGCTGTGCCTCCCCTCGTGCCCAGGTGGAAGTTTCTGCTCTGCAGAGTGTTTAGCACATCTTACACCAGTCTGAAAAGCAGCAAATAACCTGACTGAAGTTTTCAGTGCCTAGTTTTCAGTTCATGCTGCATTAAGTTAGGTAAAAGCTGGTTTTCTAACAATTCAAAGTCACAATTCCAATTTTGGAACACAGTTCCATTTATTCTTAAATGCAGTAAATGGTGACTGCTCAGGATTTGATTGATTTTTGAGAAAATAACTATTTCACAGTGAGGTGGACACAGCACTGAACTTTTGAGGTAAAAGATGAGGGGAATGTAAACTTGCACCCCTCTCCAAGTGACTAACTACATGCAGCAAGAACACCTGGTCCTGCACAGCTGTGCAGCTGGAGTGGGGAGTAGCAATGCTCAAAATTTGAAACCCTGTCAATCAAAATCGCTTCTGAAAATCACACAAGTTACATCTCAGGCCTGGACTTTCAGTAATGTTTTGAGCTGAAATGTCATTATTTCTTTATCAGAAGGTTTAAAAGAAACAGGTACCCAGTGGCTTGGTGGCTTAGGCAGAACACTTGGGGAGGGTGGCTCGCTGAACTTGGCCCCAGCATAGTTCTGGTTGCTCTGAGGGGTGAACAACAGGTTGCAATTGGATAGAGCAGGATTCCAATTGGGATTCTTGGGGAAGTGAACGTTGTTCTTCCCCCCTTTCTGCATGGCCTGCCATGCACCAGGAGAGGAGCTGCATCCGTGGCCTCTTTCCTTCTTCACACAGGTTTTCATCTGAGAATTCTGGTCTTTGTTCTTCTGCCTGTTTTTAAGCTGCTGATGGTTCTTGGTGGTATTTCTAGACTGGGGACTGGGAATGTTGTATCTTTCTCCACCACCCATCTTCAACTTAAATGTCACCTGTGAAAACAAGAAGAGTCCAGATAAGTCTTCATTACTCTTCTTTTAAAACAAAATCGTTCCGAGAATGTTTCGATTGCAAAGGGACAAAAATCAGTCTAACCAAAACTTGCTCTAAACAAGCCACTTCTCTCCTCAGAAAAGGTGCAACTGGAGGACAAAATGGGGCTCAGAAAATGCAGAGCCAGATTTAATCAGTCAGTATTGAGTGCTGCAGACATTTAAATTCAGCCTGTTAACACCTAAGAATTGGGCAAAGTTTGCATTGATAAAGCCACTCCCCAGACTTCCTGGTAAGCAAGAACTGCTCTGATAAACCCAAAGTGAACTGAAACCACCTCAAGTGGAACAGATTGTAATTCAACTGCCAAAGCCAACACCCAGACTGCAGCACAGGGTACTCAGCACTTTCCTCCTGCGATGTATTTCCCTCTCCCACCCCCATTTACCTCTCAGTGGTCTTCTCCGATTCCACACTCTCCAATTCTTGCCCCCTTTCTTGCTTCCAAGCCTGAAAGAACAGGTACTGCCTTGTGCTGGACTCCTTCCTTTGGCTGGGAATAGAAGTTTTCATGGGCTGACCTGCTGTCTTCAGCCAGAGAGCCGAGCCCAACATCGGATTCTCGGCACAGAAGCTCCAAGGGAGAAGTCCTGCTGCAGAAATGAGAAAGAAACTTGAATTCAGATTAAGGAAACAATTGCTTCAATTTGGGGTGGAAAGAAAGGCAAGCGGAAAAAATTCACAGAATTCAGAATCAGCTGTGTCTCTTTATTTGTTAAAGATGACAACATGCTACAAACAAAACCCCAAAACCTCACCCCAAAAACCACAGCATTATTTGTTTTCTCCACTTACATAAAGTTCACCATCAGATTTAGCATTTCCCAAGCAACAACTTTTTTTCTCATGCTCTGTCTTAAAATGCATTTTAGGCAATCAAGAACTTTATCCCTTTGGGTTTTGGAGGGAAAAAGAAAAATACAATAGAAAATACTTTGGGAACTGGGTCCAATACAGGAACTGCCCACAGTGTCCAAACCCTTCCCCAGCCACCGCAGAGCTCCATTTGTCATCGGTCAGCTGCTTCTTTCACCTTCGTTACCCAACTAATTCCTTAATAACTCTTACGCTAATTTCCTGTTTTGCTCATGGCTCGTCTTTTCCCGGGATCTCTGAGATTTTGACCATGACGCACTCCCATCTGTTCAGCTCCTCTCACTCTCCAAACTCAGGAGCCCCCTGCCCATCCCTCCCACAGCTCCAGAGGAGCCGCCCATCTCCATTTCCAGCTTCCGCCTTGTTTGGACTGAAACCAAAACCCGGGATAACGTCACCGGCCCCGGCCCAGCTGCCGTCTGCTACCGTCGACCGGAGCTTGTTCGCCTCCTTTACTCTCTCCCTTCTTCTCTCACCGACACCCGGGGGGAGCCGGGACCCGCCACCCCCCCCCCCCCACC
>NW_008238365.1:1387034-1393871 GCF_000691975.1 Corvus brachyrhynchos
ACACCTGGCTGTGCTAGGGGCGTCGAGAGAGGGGATTCAGCGAACAAAGAGTAAAATCCAGCCCCCCAGAGATCCCCGCAGCGTTCTGATGTCAAACGGAGGGTCTTGGGTTTGTTGAGCCCATTCCCCACGCCTGCATTTAGTTAAACAATTTAATGTTTAAATTTAAAGTATTAAAAATAACGTAGAGGGATGTTTCAGGTCAAAATACAGGGAAAAGCTTGTTTGGTTTAAACCTGTATTTCCCCAGGTTTAAACCAACACTGTGGGTATGCAGAGCCTGTGGCAGTGCCTGTGGTTTGTGTTTATATTCAAATTCTCTTATTTTGCCTCAAAGGATTATTTTGAAGAAAAAACCCACAAGATTTGGCCTTTACCATGCGTAGGATGAATGAAAATTAGGTATACATAAGAAATTTGCACATGTGAGAGTGTATTAAGGGGCCTGTCGAGCCTTGTACACCACATTAAAGGCCAAAAAAAGGAAGTTTCAAAGAAAATGGAAAGGAACGAGTTCAGTTCCAACCCCACCAAGTCAGGGCAGTACTTAAAAACAACACATGAACATTCAGAGTTTTTATTTTGAGGTACAGACCCTGGGTTCATTGAGTTGCCCTGTATTTTTAGCTACAGAAAGGAAAAATTACACAAAAAAAAATCCTGGTGTGGTGTTACAGGGCTGTGACCCATCCCAGGACAAGGTAAAGACTCGAAAAAGAAGTTTGTATTCATCATGCAGTTATTAAAAAAAGCCAGCATATGTTTCAATACACAAGATGTGTTGACATACCCGAGCCCAGACCTTTGTTCCTATTCTTTATTGTATGTTTGCACAAAGCAAGCTGAAATTAATTTGTTTTCCTCCCTTTGCTTTGGATTTCTTGGCACAATGTTATGGTTGAGGTCCTTATAGCAGCTTTTTGTCTTTAGATGGAAGACAGCAGTATCGGCTGTAAGCCTTGAGATTCCACAAATTAATAAACAACTCTCCTATAATGCACATCAGCAGATTTTTGCTTTGTTTCTATCTCTAGTGTGTTTATTTCTGCTAAAACACAATCTCACCCCAGTGTGTGGATGTTTTCAAGCCAGGACATGTCCGTGGGATTAAGAAATAGCATTTTGCAGGCTGCAAATGTGCTCTCTTGTCTGGGGAGCAAAACAGCGTGTACTTTTCAATTCAGATCAAGGATGACACAAGGTCTGGCTGTTTTTCCTCACTATCTTTGAGATAATTAAAAAAAAAAAAAAAAAAACCTCTTGTCTTTCAGAGCTGGTTTTGGGGTCAGGCTGACACATTTAGCCTGGAGGAGCAGGAAATGTCAGTGATAAGCCAGTCCTGTATTTGTGCAGGAACTGTTCCACTGAAACAAGATGAGTCATTTGGAGGCCGAGCAGGAACACGACGGGTATTTTTGAAATCAAAAGGACAAATACACAGCAAAGTCCAGCTTGCAAAGTTCTCAGTGTTTCACCCTTCAGCTGTTAAAACCCTGGGCTGCTTTCCTCTCCTGCAGGGTAAGAAAAGGAGATGTTCCCAGAGGCGTGGTAACCCCAACACAGACAGAAGCACTCGAGTTCCCGCCATGTCCTGAAGACACGGCACTGACTGAATCCTGAGATTCTGTCTCAATCCTTTATCACCACCATCCGAGATTCCTTCAAGAGGAGCTACTTCACTCCTTCAAATCATGATTTTTAAACCCTCTTTGTTTTCAAAGGTCTCAGCGTAAGATTTATGGCTCCTAAGCCTGTGACAGACACTACATCGACCTCAGTTACTCGTGGGCACACTGGGATATTTTAGCTGCCTCCAGGATCGTGTTGCACCCACCCTTCATGTCCTGCAGCCCTCTTGGTGCTACAGACCCAGTTCCAGAGGCAGAGCCCAAACGCTGCTGGAACAGGACAGTGCTTCCAAACCCAACCCTGCTGTGCCACACGGTGCCACAGACTCGGTGACCTCAGCTCCACCACACCCTCTCATAACCTGTACACAGCATGGACAGGGCTTTTCTATTGTGCAAGTGTCTGCTCTGTCTGGCTTATTCCACTTCCTCCAGGCAGTCCAAAGATGACTGCAGTAAATCCCGACTTTCCTCATGTTCCCAGGGAGCTGCATTACCCAAATCCTCCTCAGCTCCCCACTACGCTTCTGCTGCCACGGTGACAGCCACTCAAGGTTTTCCCCAGCCACCCTTATATTTCACTCAGCACCTCCACTCCCTCTCACAGCAAATGTTAATCGAGCCCAGGGAAGCAGCTCCATCTGTGCTGGCACTGCCACAACCAGCAAGTCCCAGTGAAGACAAAGCCTCCAGAGCTTCATTAGCCCCAAATTAAGATGCTTCCAGCTGTGGCTGAGATGGATCTCACCACACACGTACTCCTGCTGGAGTGTTTCAGTGGAGCAGCTCACCGTGGATGCTGCAGGAAGTCAGCAGCACGGATGACTCATTTGTTAAATCAATAGTGAACCATTGCCCCAGTTTTATTTCGCAGTGACGAGTTCCGGCACCGGGTGACTTTCAGTAAACCCAAGATGTTTACTTTTTGTGGCTCCAAGAGCCCCATGACACACTTGAAACTCGTTGGACGTTTCCACCCGAGCCAAACATTAACCAGATTGTTAATCTAAGTTTCCTCATGAGAGAAACGTGTAAGCTTTTGTTTTCTTTAAAATCTGCATGAAAGCACTGAGTTTACGGTAATGTTTAGAATATCCTTTATTCTGCCTGGCAGAGGATCCGTGTTCATCAAATAAAGCTCAGGAAATTCACAGCAGTGAGCTACAGGAACTAAGTAGACATTTGAGCCTCTGCAGGGTAGAGAAGAGGCTCAAGAACCCAAACAATGCAATAAAACTACGCACTTTAATTGCTTAAATCTCCTTATAAGTATATTGATATAGCTGTAGACATGATTTAAGCTGGTGTCCACCAGTACCTGAGTTACCTCAGCTCCAGAACACGAGTTCCCTCCCCTGCACTGCTGGAGCCAAGGAGTGCTCGTGAGCGTGAGATCACATCCACCACTGCATTTGTGTGTGCAGGTGTGCACAGCACCCAGAAAACAGCACCAGGAGTGAAACCAGCCCGGACACCAAAAGATCAGTTATCCAAACCCTGAGCCCGAGGACCTGGGGGGGTTTAAAGGGCTTGTGCTGAAGCCCTGCTCTGGAAAACAAACACATCCAGGCACGACTCCCGAGTCACACCCTGTTTTCTGCCTCAACAGCTCCCCGTTCAAACTGAGTCACAGAACCCTGCAGGAACCTTCAGCCCATTTAAATCCATATGCCTGGTTCACATCCTATCAACAGGGAAAACATTTCCACCGGAACCCTCCTCCCTCCACAAGAGCAGCAGAGGTGTTTCTGCAGCAGGTCAGGGCACAGGAGAACTGCTTGGACAAGCCCTGTTTGCTCACAGGCGCTGTGCTAGACACGGCAGTAAATCTGGGGTTCTTTTCTGAGCATTTTCTCTAGGAGTGCAGCAGAGTCACTCACCGTGGCTCTCTGAGTCACACCTTATCAAGGTGAGCAGTGCCCCCACCCTCAGCTCCGTCTGCACCACCCAGTTTTCAAATTCAGCCCCAGCAAACACAACAGTCAGAGAAAGAGAAGTAAGTCCCTGTCCTCCCACAGAGCACAGACACCCTTGCTGCAGGGTGTCTGAGTGTCCCATCACATGCTCTGTGTCCCAACACAGCCCCAGGGCTCTTCACTCTCCTCTGGAGACACAGACACCACCGCTGAGCAACACCAGGCTCACAATCCCTTTCCGCACTGCCTGCACAGCATTTCTTTGGCCCTGGGTATGGGGGTGTTCCCAAAGCAGCGTTATTTCCCAACTGGATGGACTGCAGCTGATGCCAGGGGGAAAAATCCAAGCTGAACAAAAAACCTTTACATTACAGGAATCAGCTGTAATTGTTTTCCTTTAGGCTGGCAGGACAATTTTTTGCTATAAATCAGAGTCAAATTAAAAGCTTCTAACTATGCTGCAATAAAGAAAGAAATAATATTTCTTTCCTATAACACCCATTCCTGTGACACAACAATTCTCCCTGCAGACAGAGGAAACTTGGGTCCATATTTCACAGGGTGCTGCTGGATGTGAAGCTGTGTCAGAGCAGGGAATAATTTGGGGCTGGGTGCTGCTTTTGGAACTCGGGACCAATATAAAGTATCTTTCTGCTCCTCACCTGCTCTTTACACTCTCGTACCTCTTCCTGCAAAGGAAAATTTCTCATTTCCCGAATGGAAGAATTAGGGAACCCCCTTTTCCCGGCCGGGGGGCAGAAGGAAGCGCTGAGTTCCCAGTTCTGCCTCTTTCTCCAGCTTCCCCCGCCGCTGTCCCCGCGAGTGCCGCGGATCTCCCTGGAGAGGGCACCCGAGCATCGCCGAGCTCCGGCGGCTGCGGGGAAAGCCCTGAGGAAGGAGGCAGAGCAGGATTTGGAGAGCACGGCGAGTAACCGCTCGTGATTCCACCGAATGAGGCAACTGGAATCCCAGCAGGAGGGAGAGTTGAGTTCCCAGCTGGAGAATCGGGTTACTGGTGCTGGGATGGGGCTGTGGGGTGGCTCTGTGGGACGCAGAGCGGGGTAAGGTGCATCCTTAGGGATCCTAAGGTGCATCCAAGGGCTAAGGATCACGTCTTTCCTTTGCTTCCAAGGCTCCCCCCTACAGCTTGTATGATCTATATCCAAGCATAATGTGGCCAATTCCTTTGGGATTTGGAGCGAACTCGCGTCTTCTCCCCACTGACACGGTGATACTGTCCCTGGTGTCACCCGGCTTTTCAGCAGCACCAGTACAACCCAGCCCCGGACAGCTGCTGCCCGGCCGAGGGGGGAAGTGGCTACTGGAGGAGGAATGGATGAGAACAGGTACAGCAGCGACCACAGCCTCTAAGCGGGGTCCTTCCTGACCACAGGGATTGTGTCACTGAAGGTTACTTGTGTAACCTTAAGCCATTTCCCTTCCACTTGCAGAGAGAAAATCACCCTGGCTCCCCTGACATTAGCTGACCGTGTACAGAGGAATTCAGGGGCACAGGTGAGGTTTGTGCTGCTCATGGAGCTGTAGGCACAGACAGCAGATTTCTGAGCTTGCCCTTAGACCTGCGCACAGCCAGGTACATCCAGATCTTCCCACATCTGCCTCCTAGCTTTTTTCCTCCCCATCTTTTTCCATGTCCCCAGAGAAATCTGGAGGAGAATCTGAACGTCTCTTGCCTCAAACAGTGCAGGTACATGGAGACATGAGAGGGACTGGGAGGATTATTTCAGCGAGCTGGAGGGTTTGGGTGGTTGTAGATGTGGCACGAGCAGGCAGCAGAACACAACACCCAGAGGACAAGTGAGGAAGGAAACAAAACCCGACACACATTCTCCAAAAGAATGTGACAGAGAGCAAGGAAGCAGAGGAAGGATTCACACTGTGGATTTCCAACCCAGGGGAATAAACCAGAATGGTTCAACAAACCCAGATGAAACCAGAAGTGCCATGAGAGGAGAGGGAAGCAGGCGCCATCCGCAGCTGCACGAACTGCCCTGAGAGCCGGAGGGATGGGAAGCCCCGGAGCATCAGCGGGGAGGTGAGTGGTTTGTGTTTGCTGACCCACAGCATCCTGCAGCCCAGGGTCCTTTTTTCACACTGGAACACATCGTCCCTGAGAGCCCTCGGTGCTCACACAAGGAGGCTGGGGAGACTCTGCTGCATGGGGAGATTCCTGGGATTAACTGTCAGCTATTCGGGATAAACTGCAAGGCAATGTGTAACAGAGGGTGGGACACTGGCTTTTAGGATGAATTCTTTCTTAGGAAGAAGGTGAAAGGTAAGTGTTTCATAGCAGGCTGTGGGTTAACTCTTTACAGCTGATTTTGGGAATTGTTAGTGTTGGATCAGTTCATCAGGAGCTGGCGTGACAGAACAAGGGGGAATGAGTTACAAGAAATTCCCTGTGAGGACGGGGAGGCCCTGGCACAGGGTGCCCAGAGCAGCTGGGGCTGCCCCATCCCTGGCAGTGTCCAAGGCCAGGCTGGACAGGGCTTGGAGCAACCTGGGATAATGGAAGGATGAAACTGGATGGGCTTTAAGGTCCCCTCCAACCCAAAGCATTCCCTGATTCTCTGTGTCAGAGGTATTTCCAAATGTCTTGTGGGGATGTGATGCTGAGTTGAGTGTTTTGATGGTTTTGGTGGAGTGAGAGCAGCTGTTTTGCCCTGCTTTGTACCCAGACTGGCACTTGCAGCCGCTCTGCACCCACCCCGTCCTGGGTTTCAAACACTGTCCCCTCAGGCAGTCACACATGGGCAAAGCTGGACTCAGATAGTAAAGAATCAAATAATCTTCAGTGTGACATTTGAGGTGGACAGGTCTTACATCAGGGAGGGAATTCCACTCTGTGTTATTTAATGTGGTCAGAAGGACAAACCAGGGTGAACAGATAATTCCAAAATAATGGAAAAACTTCTGCAACTTGAACAAGAAATCACATATAAACTAAAATGTTTGTAAAGCAAAAGATACTTTGCTTTTTCAGCAAGTGAAATTTGCAAGGATTAGTGACAATTTTTGCATCAATCACCACACATGTTCATAGTAGGTGATCATTTGAGACATTTTCTTATATTGTAAAGCTCAAAACTCTCCGATATTCTGAACATGAAATATTCAAGACCAGCACTTTCAGAGTGCTGCAGGCACAATGCACTGGCTGATTGCAGTAGGAAAATTTAATTTTACATTATCTAAGGAACTGGTATGTAACTTTTTAATCAGCAGGATGCTGTGATGGCTCTGTGAATGCAGAACACATCCCAAGTGGAAGC
>NW_008238365.1:1393882-1399863 GCF_000691975.1 Corvus brachyrhynchos
AGGAATGGTGCTGCTGCGTGCGAGGCACTGCGAGCCCGACAGCTGGAATCAATCGAAGCGAGGCACTGAGAAGGAAAAGGACTTTTTCATTTGTAAATTTAATTTCCCCCGAAGCCAGTTGGAGTTATTAGGCTGGAGTGAGTGGGCTCGCAGCAGATCTAATGGGAGGAGAGGTTTCTCTGCTGCTCTGGGCAGACTTTGCAGTCATTGAGGCTGTTTCAGGAATATGTTGCATTCCCAAATATCTTACCTGGATTCTGTTCCTAATAACTCACTCCTTGTTCATTCACTGTGTTGTTTCCTGGGGCTCTGCTCTTGTTGCTGGGGGGATTCTCTATTGCAAGGACACGTTATTTTGGCAAAATATTCCCTACCCTGGGCCTTCCTGCTGGCAGGAGATGTTGTGCTGTGATCAGAGAGTTAATCTGAAGCCCAGGGAATCTCAGCTCAGCTGCTGCTCTTCCAGGGAACCAGTCCCTTGGTCCCACAGCCCCTGGATCTCAAGGAGTGCCAGAAGCCACTTGGCTCTTTCTTGTTGAGCTGAGCTGTCAGCCCATGGGGCCAGGACTCCCTGGGCTTGCCAGGCTGGTTGTGGGGAGATGAACAGCCATGCCTGGGGCTGGAATCCCCAGGGAGGTGGAGATGCTGCTCCTGGAAAGGCAATTTCCACCCTGGAAGTGGGACTTGTCCCATGGAGGATGCTGCAGGTCAGCTCTCCTCCAGGAAGCAGATGGGGGCTGGCACTTTTCCCAGGAGCTGAGGCAGGGGGCATGGATGAACAAATCCAGGGGCCCATCTGACAAGAGGAAAATGTCCCCAGGGCAGGAAAAAGCAGCTTTGTGGCCAAAAAACCAAAAAAATGGGGGACAGGCAAGGCAAGGAGAGGAGATCTTGGCACTGCCTGTGTTTTCATGCTCATGCAGAAGAGACCTTGTGCTGGAGCAAAGCCCTGTGCTTCCCCCATGGACACAGGAGAAGGAAGGAGTAAAGAAATCTGTCCTTGCCATTCAGCCTGAGACAGAACAGAGGTGGGAAGGGACGGTCAGGGCTGGCTGATTGCTGTGAGCCCAGCACAGGGTTTTGAACCTGAGGCTTATCTGAGTTTTTTCAACTTACTGGCAAGAGCTGGGCCAGGACAGGCAGTGCAGGAGTTATTTTACCATTTTAAGCAGGTTCTCTCCCCAAGCAACATAACATCAGGGATGGCATTTTGCTGCCTTCGCTCCCTTGCCTGGTGTTCAGTGGTTTCCAGGCTCCTAAGGATGTTAGCTGGATATCACACACCTGCAGGTTTGAGGATTTACGATGATCCTGGGAATGCTGGCTGCAGGTAATGGATGCCAAGGTGATGCTGGAGGCTGCTTAATGAAGAGATGTCTTGGTTTGGAAGCTGGGGTTTGGCAGTTGCTGCTCCAGTGGTCCCTGCTGAGCCCAGCTATATGAAAAGTCCATCTGTCTGCTAAATCCATCTCTCTCCGGAGGGAGGGATGTTGTCAGGTTTAATAACAGCAGGTGGTAATTCCGGCTGCCTGTGTGGTGTTCCTGTGAAGGGCTGCAGGAAACGAGAGCGCTGAGATCCAAGGGCAACATCCCAGTCCTGTGCTGTTACCCCATGCCAGAGCCTGATGTAAGAGCAGAGCAGCTTGCTGCAACACTCAGCCACGTCAGCCCCAAATCCAGGACTCCTCCAGCCTGCAATGCCAAGAAATCCCAATCAGGATTGCCCTGCTCTGCCTATAACGTGCACTGAACTCCCTGCAGCCACCGATGTCCCAGCCCTGACAGGCAGCAGGAGTGAAATGTGTGTCTGGGGCCCTTCTCTGTCACCTCCTGGGCAGCATCTCAACTCATTGGGGGTATTTTGCAACTCCTGGAACACAGGAACAGTGATGAGTGTCGGGGGAGATCAGTGGGGAAGGAAGTCCCCAGGCTGGGTGTAAAACGTGCCACTGCTAAGATGTCGCAGCCAGAGGTTTGGTGGGCAGTGCTGGCTGTTGTCACCTCTACAAGCAGCCAAGTTGCCTTGGCTGAATTACACACAGCAGGCAGAGGAAACCACAGAGGGAGGATCACAGGTGGCTGGAACCCACAGCCCAGCAGCCCAGCCCCTGCTCTGCTCCCCAGGAAGCCGTGGCTGTCACACATCCTGGCCATGGCTCGTATGTTTTGGACATTTCCTCTTTCACAAGAGAGCCGAGGGGAGGGAGAGACAGTGACTTGTTTGTTCTGTGGGAAAGGGAACAGCTCAGTGCTCTCCTCCAGCAGAAGCAAGTCATGATCCCATTGCCTGGATGAGGGATCCTGGAAGCTTTTGGGAAGGGGGGTCCTGTTCCATGGACTTGGACACCACATTTTGCTGAAATTCAGGCAGTTTAGTGTATCCCACAGCTGCCTCTTCACCTCTTCTCTAACCCAGTCCAGGATGACCTTGTTCCCTGAGATCCAAGGCAGCACAACTTGGTTTAAAGACCAGTGTAACCCACAGAAAGAATGGGAGAAAGTAACACCTGAAGGACCAGTTCTGAAGATGAAGGGGGTTACATGCATTGAGCTGCAGAAGTGTAGAGAAAAATCCAATTCTTGCTGACACAGAATGCACTGAGCAGTTCAGCACACACCCTGGGGAAAATCAGGCATTTCCCTCCATCACACCTCTGCTGATGCTGAAAGTATTGATAAAATTAACCTAATCCTGGGTATGGACAGGGGTTCTTAGGCTCAGGTGGTCTCAGTCCTGCATGCCCCCATTGGTATGTCCAACCTGCACTCTAATATTGATGTTAAACATAACTTTGAATCACTCTGACCGTGGCACAGGGAAGATGGAGGGGGAAACACAACTGCAATGAGCCTTGTAAAGCTGCAATGGGCAAGCTTAAAAATGAAACCAGTCTTGTTATTTTATGTGTTCCAACAGCTTTGGTGAGGAGTAAATCCTTCAGAGTGCACTTTGTGTTCCCAGATGAGCTGCACCGAGTCCCTGGCAGTGCAATATCCCTCATCCTTCTCCATCCAAGCCATCTCCCGGGGCAGCTTCAGTGGGACAGGCTGTTCTGCAGGGCCTGTCTCTGCCCACGGCACAGTGTCACCATGAGCAGTCCCTTCCAGCGCTGCTGGCGCTGAGCAGTGAATCCTGGAGGAGGGGTAAGAACTGGGCCAGGATTTGTACAATTCTCCGCGTTGCTGCTTCCCTCTTGTGGTGAGGAACCAGCCTGGGAGATCTGGTACAGCCAGGGTGCCCCTGGGCTGTGGTAAATGGGTCTCAGCCAAACAACCAGCAGGACAAAGCGTGGAAGTTGGCTCCAGCATTTGGTTTGTGGACCTGAAAGCAGGTCTCTGTGGGCTGATCTCATTTTGCTTGCTTCTCTCTAAAGGCAGGGAAGTGTCTGGGTTGAATTTATTCCTTGTTAAGTCCTCTTCACCTCCCCCTTTTTCAGAGCATCCGAAGAAGTGCAGAAGGAAGCAGAAGGCTCTCTGTGAGCTCCTAGCTCCAGGTAACCACCATGGATACTTGTAGGATACCTGAAAACGCCTCCAAGTGCAGCGGGAACACCATGGAGTGCTTCATGGTGCTCAGCACGCAGGCACAGAAGATAAGCATTGGCATCCTCTGTGGCCTATTTGGGACAATGTGTGTTTTTGAGAACTCCTTGGTGCTCTACCTGATTTTCTCTTCCCCTGGGCTCAGGAAAAAGCCTTCCTACCTCTTCATCGGCAGCCTGGCCCTGGCTGACATCCTGGCCAGCATCATCTTTGTCTGCAGTTTCGTTAACTTCCACGTGTTTAACAAAGCTGGTTTCTCCAAGGAAGTGTTCCTGCTGCAGCTGGGAGGGGTGAACACCTCCTTCTCCGCCTCCCTCAGCAGCCTGCTGCTCACAGCCCTGGACCGCTACATCTCCATCAGCCGGCCCTCGGAATACAAGCTCCTGATGACCAGGAAAAGAGCCTGGACAGCACTGGCAGTGCTCTGGGTGACCTGTGCCACCATCGCTTACCTGCCCCTGCTGGGCTGGAACTGCTGCGTGCTGGATTCCGCCTGCTCCGAGCTGTTCCCCTTTGTGGATGACAATTACCTGTCGGGCTGGATCTGCTTCACCGTGGTCCTGCTGGGCTGCATCATCTACGCCTACACCCACGTGCTCTGGAGGGCTCGCCAGCACGTGGCCTACATGGAGAAGCACCAGGCGCAGGTGGGGAAGCAAAACACCCGGATGAGGATGGACGTGATGCTGGCCAAGACCCTCGTCATGGTGCTGGCAGTCCTCACGCTCTGCTGGTCCCCCGTCCTCGTGCTCATGATCTACAGCATCTTCGCCAGGCTGAGCGACCACCTGCGCAAGGTGTTCGCCTTCTGCAGCACCCTCTGCCTGCTCAACTCCATGGTGAACCCCATTATTTACGCCCTGCGGAGCAAGGAGCTGTTCTCCTCCCTGAGGAGGGTGTTCTCCCACTTCAGAAGGCAGCTGAAGGCCTCTGAGGAGAGCCCAGAAGCAGAGAGCACCCACAAGTCCTCCGTGATAGAGACCGTCTGCGAGGACACGCACGTAGTGTAGGGAGGCACCTGTGGAAAATCTGTGCCCTCAGGCTGGAAGGAACAGCCTGGATCACTTTTTTCTTTTCTCTTCTGATGGGAGCTTAGGGATCAGCTGTGCTGTGGAGACAGCTCCTGCTGATGTCACCCTTCGATGCTGGGACATAAAGTGCACAGACTTTGCTCTCAGGCACAGCCTGGGATTGTTGGGGTGTCCTCTGCAGGGACAGGAGTTGGACTGGATGATCCTTGTGGGTCCCTTCCAACTCAGGATAATCCATGATTCTGTGATTCTAGAATCTCCCCCCAGGCTGCCCAGGGAGGTTTGGAGTGCCCATCCCTGGAGGTGTCCAAGGAATGCCTGGATGTGGCACTCAGTGCTCTGGGCTGGGGACAGGGTGGGGATCAGGCACACGGTGGACTCGATGGTCTGGGAGGGCTTTAACGACCTCAGTGGAACATTCCCACTATGGTTTAAGGACTTGGCCAGAGCTGGGGCAGACAAGGACCTTGCAGACAGCACATTTCTTCCAGGAGGTTTCAGGAGAGCTGACCTAACCAGGCAGGTGTTTGTTGGATGTCATGTGATTAAACATTTAAGCCATTTTCCAGGTTTTTCTTCCTTTTCTTTCCTGGTGTACAAAGTCCTCCAGGTGACAAGTTTAAGCCCAAAGTGGGGCAGATACTTCGAGCATGAGGAACTTTTTTTGCAAACTACAAAATTGCAAATTACACAGAAGCGGCACTTTTAGCTGAATGGACAGTGAAGTGGGACAGGGCCCTTCACCAGTGACCTGGAGCAGCTGGGCTCCTGCCAGCTCCCAAAACGCCTCCAGCAGGGATGATCCCGGCTGGGACATGGCCACGAGGTCCTTGCACTCTGCCCTGTGTCCCAGAGGATGCACCCAGCCCTCCAGGAAGGTTCGGGAGCCCTGTCCCGGGCCTGTCTTGGCTGCACGGGAGAGTCTGGAGAAAGGGAGACTGAGGGGACACTTACCAATGTGTGCAGCTGCTCCCGAGGGCAGTGAAGGGGCAGCTCCAATCTCTGTGACCACGGGCAGGATCCAAGGGGTGCGCCAGAGGAGGGCTGGGATGGATTTCAGGGAAAGGCTCTTCCCCCAGAGGCTGCTGGGCACTGCCCAGGCTCCCCAGGGAACGGACACGGCTCCAGGAGCTGCAGGAGCGTTCGGACAGCGCTGCCAGGGATGCCCAGGGTGGGGCTGTTGGGGGGTCTGGGCAGGGAGTGGGACTGAGTGACCCCCGTGGGACTGGGTGACCCCCGCGGGACTGGGTGACCCCTGTGGGACTGGGTGACCCCTGTGGGACTGAGTGGCCCCTGCGGGACTGGGTGACCCCTGCGGGACTGAGTGACCCCTGCGGGACTGGGTGACCCCTGCGGGACTGGGTGACCCCCCGTGGGACTGGGTGGCACCCCGGGGGACTGGGGGCC
>NW_008238365.1:1399914-1403172 GCF_000691975.1 Corvus brachyrhynchos
CAGGGCCAGCACGATGCCGCCTACGAGCGCTTCGTGCGCCGCCGCTTCCCGCCCGGCACCACGTACGCAGACTTCGCACCTCAGTTCACAGCCCACGACTTCCAGCCCCGCCAGTGGGCACAGCTCTTCCAGCGGGCCGGGGCCAGGTCAGCGCCGGGGATGGCCGGAGTTGGGGTCCCTGAGGGCATAGGGGGGGTCCCTGAGGGGATGGGAGAGTTGTGGGGGTCCCTGAGGGAATGGGTGCCAGGGCCAGGGGTTCCTGAGGGGATGGAAAGGCCTGGAAAGGATATGGGGCTATTCCCAAGAGGATGCAGGGGTCTCTGAGGGGATGGAAGGGGGAAGTCTGGGGATGCCTGAGGGATTGGGGCTCCCTCAGGGGTCATGCCCAGGGTGCTGAGGAGACGACAGTCTTGCTCCTACCTAAGTATTGATTGTTCATTCTTTTCCAGCATTAAAATCCACTAAAATCCTCTATTATTCTTATATTTTCTTCTAAATTTTAAGGATAGTGACAGAGGGCTCTTCACAGCATGGTTATCCAGTGCCTTGCTGTTTTAGTGACTGGGTTTGCAGTGAGGCTGGGAAATACATCAGTTGTTCTTTTGTCACCCCAACCAAGTCCTTTTTTCCCCTTCAGGTATGTGGTCCTGACCACCAAGCACCACGAGGGCTTCACCAACTGGGGGTCACCGGTGTCCTGGAACTGGAATTCTGTGGATACAGGGCCCCACCGAGACCTGGTGGGAGAGCTGGGAGAAGCCCTCAGGGAGAGGTAGGGCCCTGCCAGGGCTCTTCTGTCAGAGCAGTGAATCCTCCTGGCTGTGCTTGACAAACAGCAGAAAATCCCGAGTTCAGTGTGAAAAATTGAGTGCTTGCAAATAATGAAAAATAATAATGCCAGTAATTTAATTTCCACTGCTTCTTAATCCCCACTGAAGCCTATTTCTTCCCTCTGTGTTTTGTCCTTCAGCAACCTCCGTTATGGGCTGTATCACTCCCTGATGGAGTGGTTTAACCCTCTCTACCTCGCTGACAAACAAAGTGGCTTCAAGACCCAGAGCTTCGTTTTAAAGAAGACGATGCCAGAACTTTATGACCTTGTCTTGAAGTAAGAGGCACAGCCAGTTCAGAATCACCAGCATTTCCTGGTTTCAGTTCTGTAGTGAAAGATGCAAAGTGGGTGCAAAGAAGAGGAATGCTAATTTTTGCTGAGGCAAATTCTCTTTGCTAACCAGTAATGATTTGTGGTACTTAGAAAAGGGATCCACTTTTGCCCTGTGGAAGGTCTGATCTCTAGAATAAGGCAGGGACAAATTTTTCCTGCAAAAGCAATTGCCTTTAATCCTGCCCTTGTGCAAGGTGCTGGAAGTGGAGCAAACTGCTCAGTATTTAGTAGAACAGAAGAGTGATTTCACTGTGAATTTGCATCCTTGCCTTGCTTCCCCTTGCTGACAAAAATACAAGGCTTGGGCTTGGGGGTTGTTCTCCCAGCTCAAGAATGCCTCATAATTGTCTTTGAGGTGCTAAATTCTGTTTTTTTTTGAAGAACTTCACTCTCTCTTGAGCTGTGGATCGACACTTTGTTCTTTGCTGCTGCAAGGACCTCACTTGGAGCTTTGTGTGAAGCAGAAAATGAAGCAAAAACCTCCTGGTGATGTCAGGCAGTGGGAAGGGGAAGTGAAAGGATCCCACACCCAAGAAACACAGTGTGGCAGGAGCAAACAAGCCATTTTGAAACAACATCCGTCTCTCTTAGATACAAACCAGATCTGATTTGGTCAGATGGAGACTGGGAAGCTCCAGATTCCTACTGGAATTCCACCTCTTTCCTTGCCTGGCTCTATAACGACAGCCCTGTCAAGGTACCGGTGCCTGCTGTCCCTCGTGGCCTTGGGTGGGTGTGGAAGGTCAGGAAGCTGTGGGGTGTGTGATCAAACCAGAAGCCTCCTTGACATTTGCTAAACGTGTTTTATATTCTCTGACAAAAAAAGAACCTTGTCCCGTGACAGCTGCACTGTCCTTTGCAGGACACTCGTGGGCAGCTCAGGCCAGGAGCTTTGTTGCCTCAGCTCCTACCTGAATCCCTGAGAGGGATTCAGCCTTCTCAGAAGGGTTTCCATTACACAGGGAATTTTTAGGTGCTTCCTTAGGGGGGGTGACTGCCAGCTGGACAGCCCAAGAACAAAAGGTTCTGTGCCCTGAGCTGTTTTTCTTCTCTCAGGACACCGTGGTTGTCAACGATCGCTGGGGTTGGGGCTGCTCCTGCCGTCACGGGGGTTTCTACAACTGTGCTGACAAGTACAGGCCAGTCACCCTGCCAGATCACAAGTGGGAGATGTGCTCCTCCCTGGACAAGCTCTCCTGGGGCTATCGCAGCAACATGAGCCTCGCTGAGGTGATGGATGAAATGAGTATGATTGAGGTAAGAAAGCTGAAATCAAAATAACCTGGGGGAGGATTACTGGGAATCGGAGGCTTCTGGAGCAGCTGGTGAAGGATAAAACTCCTCAGTTTCTGTGTTGTCAGAGCTGAAGATAATGCAGTTTGTTATCTTGCTTTATCTGCCACAGGAGCTGGTGCAGACTGTGAGTTTGGGTGGCAACTACCTCCTCAATGTGGGACCTACAAAAGAAGGGGTGATTGCCCCCATCTTCCAAGAGAGACTCCTGGCCCTTGGGAGGTGGCTGGACACCAATGGGGAGGCAATTTATGAATCCCAGCCTTGGAGGGTGCAGATGGAGAACACCACAGACACAGTCTGGTAAGGACTCTGCTGCTCAGAGCAGCTGAGCTGATGTTTATTTCTTATCTTTTCTTAAATTTGGTACACTCTGACCCTGAAGTGTTGCAATTAGGATTTCATCCATTTTAGTTGAGTAGGAAAAAAAGCCAACCCGTCCTTTAAAAAGTGTCCACGCTGTCACCACTGTTTAAGTAGTGGTCCTGGCCAGAAATGCCTACAAAACTGAGTTGTTTTTATTTCCTCCAGTGTGGTCAGCCCAGAAATGTAGAGCAGGGATCAGGATGAGGCTGTGTATCCACCTTGCCTGAGGCCAGGCCAGGTTGACAGTGACATTTGCACACCTGGACTTTGTTTGGGTTTCATCAGCCAGTGCTGACGGGCTGATTGTGGGTCCAAAGGGACAGATTTTGGAATGAGTGGCAAGGAGGTGACCCCTGTGGGCTGACAGAAGGCCAGGCAGAGTTCTCGTGCTGGCTGGAAAGGTCAGGTTGGTGTCTGGTGCCCTTCACCCTGCT
>NW_008238365.1:1403213-1404867 GCF_000691975.1 Corvus brachyrhynchos
ACCCGGCTGAACTCCTGCTCCCTCAGGTACACCTCCAAGGGACCAGTGGTCTTTGCCATCTTCCTGCTCTGGCCTCGGGACAGTGACCTGCATCTGTCCTCGCCCATTCCATCCCCAGGCACACGGGTAAGGGACTTTAAAAAAGACAGCACACACTGAGAGCCCATTTGGGGGTGTTTGTGGGCTGGGAAGGACCAGCCTGACTGCATTTAGGAACTGGGGGGAGCAGGAAAGTTGTGTGCTGTGGGCTCCCTGCAGATCCTTGCAGCATCCCAGGCTGTTCCCCAGGCTTTGGCCCACTTGACGTGGAACACGGGGCTGGAGTTGCCAGGACAGGCTCATGACTGCCAGGGAACAGGCAGAGACTCTTCTCCTGGAGTCTTTTGATCCTGCTGTCGCAGGGCAGGGAACCAAATATCCTCAGAGCAGGAGTGGCTGTTCCTGCAGCCCAGATTCAGCTCAGGTGCACTGCCCTGCTCGTGGCAGATGTCACCGTGACGCAAATGTTTGAGTGTCCTTTGCTCTGAACAAACAGGGGCAAAGCATCAGCAACAAACACCCCCCAAAACAACAAACCAGAGCCTGGTGTGGCCTCAGAACACCCCGTGTGTCGCCCTTTGTGCCACGTGAGCCACGGCTGGGGACCTGCAGGGCTGCCCTGGCCTGTGGGCAGTGCTGGGGTGTGCAGAGGGGACCTGGTGAGCTCCAGCTGAGTGTCCCCTCCTTTCCTCTGCAGGTGACACTGTTGGGGTATGCTGGCACTCTGAAGTGGCAAAAATCCCCAGGGAAAGGGATGCTCATAACCCTGCCCTACATGCTCCCGTCTCCTCTCCCTCCTCAGTCCGGCTGGGCGGTGAAGCTCGAGGGTGTGAAGTGATGCCTGTGGGGGGGACACAGCACCTCCCCCTGCCTTTCTTTTTGATTGAGGGTTTTTATTTTTCACGTTGAATACATTATTTTTCACTCAAGAGAATCTCTCCTCCAATCTCTGTTGCCTTGTGTTACGTTGGTGTTGGTCAGCTACTTCCATGATGAATAAATCCAATGGAAGCTTGCTGGAAGAGATCTGGAAGAAATCATCTGTAAAAAATGTGACACAAATCCATCAACAAACTTCAGTTTATATTCTGCTGCAGACAGCTACAAGAAAAGGTTTTGTTCTTGGTGAATTTTTAAGAGACTGCACCATTGTGAGTTGCACTTCTGAGCTGATGAACTTTCAGCTCCAGTGAGAGCAGGTTTCCTGCGTGGATGCTGAACTCCTTACAAAGGGTTCAACAACGCGTGTCTGAGGGATGAAACTGCTCACAGGAGCACGCAGGTTGCTGCGAAGGCCCCACAACCTTGCAGACAGGCTTTGTCTTATTCCTGTCTGAGCACAGCCTGCCAGAACACTGGGAGCTGAGCACGAGCAGAGCCCCGGGGCTGGGCCACGTGCGGAGCTGGTGCTGCGGGGGCTGTTACTCAATTGACAAACATCCAACTGCCCCGGTTTCAGAGAACCGAGCGCCAGGGACCCGCTCGCAGGAGCACCGCCCGGCTCCGGGGATGACGCCGTTACAAACAGAAAAAAAAAGGGGGACAAAAAGTGACAACAGAACGACGGCCTCTTCGCCTCGCAGCCCCATAACGCCGGTAACCTCTGGCGCGGAGC
>NW_008238365.1:1405380-1409338 GCF_000691975.1 Corvus brachyrhynchos
TTCGGGCTCCCAGCACCTCCCGGGGGAGGTTGTCCAACCAAATCCCCCGAATGTCCCACTGTGCCCACCAACGCGGCTTCTTTTGTTCTTTAGAAGCTTTTTGATATTGAAAAAAAAAAATTTTCTCAGTGAAAACTGTAATGTGAAATTAATAACTTTAGGTCATTCTTCTTCTTTTCAGAATGTTGTACCCACACCAGTGAAGATCAATTTAATCAACATGCTGTCAGAGACGGGGCTGCCGGTCATAGAGGCCACCAGCTTCGTGTCCCCCAAGTGGGTTCCTCAGGTCGGTGTGCGGAGAGGACTTGAAGTGGTTCTAAAAGTACGGCAATCCAGTGATGCTGCTTGCTCCAGATTCGCTGTTACTGGGCAAGAGCCAGCAGAGGAGCTGTGATATCCCAGAGCTTCCCTTTGGACCCTGGAAAGAGCACAGGGACAGGCAGGTCACACACAAACAGCTGGTTGTGCACGTTGGCCTGGCTGGGTGACTCCTGACCCCTCACAGGGTGCAATTCTCTTTGCTTTTAGAGGCTCTGATCCCTAAATATTTCTGTGCTCGTTATAAGAAGGAATTTTAACGATGATTTTGTGACTGGCAGACTGACCGACCCTCACAGAGCTTTCCTGGTTTGCTTTGCAGATGGCTGATCACACCGAGGTCATGCAGGGCATTAATAAATTACCTGGAATCAGCTACCCTGTGCTGACTCCAAACCTGAAGGGATTCCAGGCAGCGGTAAGGGCTGGGAGAACCTGAAAATCCACATGGTGCTGTTTTCAATGCCACCTGATCCTTTGTGCTGCACCTGTGACTTCACCCTTTTCAAGGCAAACTTGGATGTGTCCTGGTGGTTTTGCTGCAGAATGAACTGAGGGAAGGATTGGCTTATTTGGGGGAAAAACGCTTTTATAAAATGAGAGAGCTGTCGTCAGAGATTGTAGATCATAGAGTCACTGAGGTTGGAGAAGGGCTCCAGGATCTTCAAGTGTAAGTAAGCAAGGCAGGTTTCTTTAGGAACAGAAGGGCCTCTGTAAAGGGAAGTGTTTATGGGGCTGGTTTGAGACATCTCTACCAAGAGGTGCCATCGAAACCCTCAAATTAACGCTCGGCAGTGAAGTCATGAAGTGGTGGCTGTTTGTCATTTCCCTCATAAGAAAAATCACCTGGCTTTGACTTAACAGCAGAGCTGGTTAAGGGTTGGACCGCTGATCTCAGGGGTCTTTTGCACCCTCAGTGGTCCTGTGATTCCACTTCGGGATTTTTTATTTGCAGGTGGCAGCAGGGGCCAAAGAGGTGTCGATCTTTGGGGCAGCATCCGAGCTGTTCACCAAGAAAAACATCAACTGCTCCATAGAGGAGAGCCTGGAGAGGTTTGACGAGGTCATGAAGGCAGCCAGGGAAGCCAGCATTCCTGTCAGGGGGTAAGGAGTTCCTGCTGGAATTCACCCACCATGTAATCGTTCATTCAGGAATGATCCAGGATCGCTTTGGATCAGATTTTCTTGGCAAACATCCCACATGGAAATGCACAGATCACAAACCCACCAGCCCTTGGAAAACTTTTCACACCCATGGAAGAAGAAATTGTTGAAATCCTGTAGCCTTTGTCCTCTGGACTTCTGGAACATAAAATTAATTCTCCCATCCTATAGACATGGAAAATGTACAAGTACTGACTGGTTTGTCCAGTAGAATCCCACTGCCCCTTCCTGACTAAAAGTGTGGGATTCTTTTTAACCACAGATATGTTTCCTGTGTCCTCGGATGTCCCTATGAAGGGAAGATTTCTGCAGCTAAAGTTGCAGAGGTGAGTCAGTCATAAATACAGCCAGAATTCCTGGGAGGCCTTTGACTCATTTTTGGGGATGTGAAGTGGGCACTGGGGGATGTGTCAGACCATTTAACCAAAGGGGAGGTTCCAGGTTCTCAGAGACTGAATCCAGCTGAAATGGGCAGGGCAATTCAGGGAGGTTTTAAATCTCAGAGAAGAGTGTCCAGGGAATCATGGCACAGCAGGACTGCAGCTCCAGGGAGGAAAGGAGCTGAGTGCACGTGCTGGCTGTTGCACAGGTCTCCAAGAAGATGTACTCCATGGGGTGCTACGAGATCTCCCTGGGGGACACCATCGGCGTGGGCACCCCCGGCAGCATGAAGGACATGCTGACAGTGGTCATGAAGGAGGTGCCCGTGGGGGCTCTGGCTGTCCACTGCCACGACACCTATGGACAGGCTCTGGCCAACATCCTGGTAGCCCTCCAGGTGGGATTCCTGCTCTGGATCACAGACTCATGGGATGGGTGGGTTGGAAGGACCTTAAAGCCCATCCTGTTCCACCCCCTGCTGTGGGCAGGGACACCTCCCACTGTCCCAGGCTGCTCCAGACACTTCCAGGGATGGGGCAACCACACAAATAAAACACCTTGCCTTGGGGTTTTTTGTGCTTGCTCGGGAATTGCAGATTTTGTGCTTCCAGAGCAGCCCCTGACTGGGGGTTTCTTTGCAGATGGGGGTGAGCGTGGTCGATGCTTCCGTGGCTGGCCTTGGAGGGGGTCCCTATGCCCAGGGAGCCTCTGGCAACGTGGCCACAGAGGATTTGGTGTACATGCTCAACGGGCTGGGCATCCACACGGTGAGTGGCAGCTGCCCTGGGCTCTGCTCAGGCCTCAGCACGGGGCAGGATTTGGCCCAGGGAGCCTGAGCGTGCTGGGGGCAGCCAGGGAGGCTCACTGGGCCTGCAGTGCCAGGACAAGGGGAATGGCTTCCCACTGACAGAGGGCAGGATTAGGTGGGAAATTAGGGAAAAAATATTCCCTGTGACAGAGGGGAGGCCCTGGCACAGGTTGCCCATCCCTGGCAGTGTCCAAGACTGGCTTGGACGGGGTTTGGAGCAACCTGGGATGGTGGGAAATGTCCCTCAAGGTGTGTCCTGTGCCTTTCCCATGCAGGGAGTGGATCTCCAGAAGCTGATGGACACAGGCACCTTCATTTGCAATGCTCTGAACAGAAGAACCAATTCCAAGGTGTCTCAGGCATCCTGCAGACTGTGACACTGAGCGGAATTTCTCCTTGGGTCAAGAAAAAACAGGATCCAGCACTGGCTGGGATTCCTCTCTGATCTCCCGAGCTCCTTCCCGGCTCAGCGTTTGAGAGGAAACTCAAAATGCACCAGAATTGTGAAGAAATGAAAGAATATTCTATTTTATTGTATTATATTGGACCTTGAGGATGTCACCATTTGCCTTAAAGAAGGGAGGACATGGAGGGGCTGAGAAAAGCTCTGACCAGACCAGCACCCACCAGCTCCTGCCTGCAGAGCAAAGGACAAGGCACAGATTTTGCAGTTAGAGCACTTCTCCAGGTCAGGCTTTGCCCTTCCTCCCTTCTCTCCCCTCTGCAAAGGCGAAGGCTGAGTCCAGAGGCTCCCCCCGTGCTCCAGGTGCCAGCCTTGGGCCATCTCAGCCTTCAGGGACTGTGCTACTGGACTGTGTATCTGTTGTAAGATACCTCTAAATGCCAGCAGTAATAAACACGTTATTTAATAATCTAAACTATTAAAAATTTGATTGAGCTGAACCAGCTAAGGAGCTTCTGCTGCTGGTTTGGTTCCAAGGGCCTCTTCTGTGTGGGAATGCTGCATCATGGCGGGCTGGGGGGGGTAAGGAATTCCTTCCACCCCCAGAAAGCAGAAACACCTCTGCTCCTCTCGGTGATCAGGTCCTTGGGAACTCCTCTATTTAAAACAATTTATTGAACAGTTTCTTTGTGAGACTGGAGACGAGTGGAGGAGCCTCGTCCTTTCAGGGGGCGGGGCGAGCGTGAGGCCGCGTGCACCGCCTCTCCACATCGCTTCGATAAACTGAAACAATTCCCAACCCTTCGCTAATGAGCGCCGCAGAAATGAGGCGGAATCGGGCAAAAACGCGAACGGGGTTCGGGGCAGCGGCCTCCTCCCGC
>NW_008238365.1:1409473-1413561 GCF_000691975.1 Corvus brachyrhynchos
AGGCCGGGGGGGGGGACCCGGGAGCGGGCAGGGGGACGGACGTGCTGCCCTGCCCTGCTTCCTTTGGTAGGGAGAACCCAAACCCCCGGGGTCTGGGGTCTCCCTGGGGTGATTCCAGGCCCTGGGATGAATCCAGACTCTGGGGTATCCCTGGGCCCCTGGGATGATTCCAGCCCCGGCTCCTCCGGTCCCTCCCGGCCCTGGCCCCGCTTCCCTGCTCAAATCCGCGTTGTTTTGCCTTCCCCGCCCTCTCCCACCTGCCCCAGGAGCTGTTCCCTCCCGCAGCCCCGGGGCGGGCCCGGCTGGGGGGCTCAGGCTGGGTTCCAGCCCGAAAAACAGCTCCTGGGGGGAAATCTCCCGGCTCTGGCTCCACATCCCCTGGGAACACCGCGGGTCCTGCCCGGGACGGAGCCGCCGGGTCCCACAGACGTGGCTGCGCTTTGCAGGGCCCCAAAGTCCACCTTCCTGGGGAGGAGGCGTGGAGTGGGGCCAGCACTGGGGAGGGAGGCTGGGACCGTGTTTAGGAGCTGGGGGAGAAACACGGAATGGGTGAAGGGCACAGCTGATACCCCTGTTGAGACCGCCCCAATTAATCAATTAATTAATAATGAGAACTCCTGCCCTTTGGGTAAAGCCTGAGGGAAATGGGTGAGCCCAGGAGCTCGGCTGGGTTTAACAGGAAGAACCTGGCCTTGTGTCCGGGATGTGGCACCCCCGTGTCCGGGAGGTGTGACCAGGCTGGCCACACCTGGTCCCTCCTGGAAGTACCTGGAGGCCGTTCTGACGTGACAGCGTCCGAGCTGTGCCCACCCCGCAGATGAAGGATCTGGGGCTTTTCCCCCGCAGGGAGCCATGGCAGAGAAGATCCTGGTGACGGGCGGCGCCGGCTACACAGGCAAGCATGCGGCGGCAGGCGGGGTACGTCCCCGTGGTCATCGACAACTTCCACAACGCCATCCGAGGTACGGGGAGCCCCATCCTGGCCCGGGCTGTGCCCGACTCCAGCAATTCCTCACTCCCCTCCATCCCCCAGGATCAGAGGAGCTCCCCGAGAGCCTCCGGCGCGTGCAGGACATCGTGCACCAGCCCGTGCTCTTCCAGGAGCTCGATATCACGGACGAGGCCGCGCTGCAGGAGCTCTTCAGGAAGGTGAGAGCAGGAGCTGCAGTGCCCTGGGTGCCTCCTGGGCTCCGTGCTAGGGGTGGGACCCACGGGAGCAGGGAGGAAACGCTGTGCCCCACGTTCCTGTGGGCCATGGAGCCCCCTGGGCTGGCTGAACGGAGCTCCTGGGGGAGTTCTGGCTGGTTCCTGCCTGGAGCTCCCCTCCCCTGCTGCCGTGGCACTGGTGCCCAGCCCGTTTCCCCCTGCAGCACCGTTTCTCGGCCGTGATGCACTTTGCGGGGCTGAAGGCCGTGGGGGAGTCTGTGCAGAAGCCTCTGGAATATTACAGAGTGAACCTCACCGGGACCATCCGGCTGCTGGAGGTGAGAGGAGCCAGCAGCGATCCTGCGCTGCTCCCTGGGGCTCCTCCCTGTCCCGGGACCTGCCGGCGCCTGTGGAGGGCTGGCACAGGCACTGAGCGGGATCCGTGCTGGCCCTTCCCCTCTCCCAGACCATGAAGGCCCACGGCGTGAGGAACATCGTGTTCAGCAGCTCCGCCACCGTCTACGGGGACCCCAAGTACCTCCCCCTGGACGAGAAGCACCCGGTCGGGGGCTGCACCAACCCCTACGGCAAATCCAAGTTCTTCATCGAGGAGATGATCCGGGATCTCTGCAAAGCAGAGAGGGTGAGGAGCCGCCCCAAGAGGCTGCAGCCCAGGTCTGACCCCACCCACGGGGGTGACCGGGCGGCCCCGTCCGTGTGTCCCCAGGACTGGAACGCCGTCCTCCTGCGCTACTTCAACCCCATCGGCGCCCACGAGTCGGGGATGATCGGAGAAGATCCTCAGGGGATCCCCAATAACCTCATGCCCTACGTGGCACAGGTACCACCCCCACAGCCCTTGGGGGTTCACAGGGAGGGGGCCCAGGGTGGCAGGGCTCCCATGGGCCTGTCCCTCTGCGCAGGTGGCCGTGGGACGCCGGGAATTCCTGAGCGTCTTTGGGAACGACTACAAGACGGACGATGGAACGGGTGCGTCACGGGACGGGCGCAATTTCAGATTCCCAAATCCCTGGCTGCACCCCGGGCTCTGCCCTCACCCTCTGCATCCCCCAGGAGTCAGGGATTACATCCACGTCGTGGATCTGGCCAAGGGCCACATCGCTGCTCTGAAGAAGCTCAAGGAGAACTGTGGCTGCAAGGTACCAACCTTGGGCTGCTGCCAGCCCTGGGGCGTGTGGGGCTCCTGATGGGGGCTGAAGGGGGGCCTGGCCCTTCTCCCCTTGATGCATGTCCCTTATCCTCCTCCCAGGTCTACAACCTGGGCACAGGCACCGGCTACTCCGTGCTGCAGATGGTCCGGGCCATGGAGAAAGCCTCGGGGAGGGAGGTAAGGGCAGACCTGCAGGGTCCCGGGCACAGCTGCTCCCACAGACACCCTGATGCCCCCACAGCGGCCCTGGCACCATTCCCTCAGCCCCTCTGGGAGCCTCTGGAGCCCACGGTGCTGCTCTCCCTGCAGATCAAGTACCGGATCACAGCCCGGCGGGAGGGAGACGTGGCCTCCTGCTACGCTGACCCCGCGCTGGCCGAGCGGGAGCTGGGCTGGAAAGCTGCCTTTGGTCTGGACAAGATGTGTAAGGGCATCCCCTCCCTGGCATGCTGGGCACTGCCGGGCCCCTGTCCTCCCTCACCTCCCCTCTCCCTGTTCCAGGTGAGGACCTGTGGCGGTGGCAGCTGCAGAACCCCACGGGCTTCAGCAAGAACTGAGCCGTGGCCGAGGGCGGGCCGGGCCCGGGGGCTGCTCTGAGCCAGCCCTGCCACCTTCCCAGAGAGCTGTGAGCAGCCTGGGAGAGCAGTTCCAGCTCCCCCTCCTGCCTCTGGCACAGGGGAGGAAGGCTGGAGCATCCTTGGCCTCTCCTCTCCTCATCCTCATCTCCCCAGGTCCTTGCATCTCACAGAGCAGAACCACAATGGAGAACAGAGCCAGGGCCTGGTTTGGCACCCCGGGCATGGAACCCGCCGTGGGAATACCCAGGGGCTGGTGCCAGCCCTGGCTGGGAGCAGGTGCTGCTGGGCCCTCCCTGTGCCCTGGGCAGTGGCTGCATCCAGCACTGGGACCTCTGAGTCCTGCTGAGCCCAAACTGCAGCAGAACCCCTGTTCCCTTCTGCCCCACCTGGCACAGAGAGGGCACCAGGAACCTCTCACAGGGACCACTCACATTCCAAGGCCACCGTGGCTCATTTCCCCAGCCCTGGGCTCTGGGGCCAAGGGCTTCCTCCACCCCCCCTTTTCCCTGACCCTCAACGTGGTTTTGAGGACCAAATCTCATCTCCCACCTCTCCTGCTGAGCCAGAGAAGCCCCTGCCCAGGGCTGTGCCAGCCTGGCCTGGCTGCCCACAGCCCCCTTTCGGTGCCTGGTTTGGCCTCCTGTGGCAGCCACTTCCCAAACCCCGTTGCCAAAGGCTGCCCAGGAGCCGGCTCTGTCCCCCTGTCCCACACTGCTCCTATTTATTCCTGGCAGCTCCCAGGGCTCCGCAGGGCAGGGATGACGCAGGCGGCCCCATGTGCTGTCAGCTGGATGAATAACTTATACTCCTAAATTATGAATTGAGCTTTTGATTTGTTTTTAAATAAACTTTCCTACTTTCTAAGTGGCAGCTTTGTTCTGCTTCTCCTCAGCCAGAGCTGCTGCCCCTAAAAACGGCACCCTGGGGCCTCGTGCCAACCCCACTCCCCCCCAAATCTCTCATCCTGCCTGGCCAGGGATGACGCCAGCTCAGCTCTGGGATAGGTTGAGGATTTATTTCACCTTGATTCTCTGTGGAACGCACGCACACACACACAAAAACCCCAAACATGTACAAGGAAGACGAGAGAAGAAAAACAAAACCAAAAAAAAACTGAAAGAAAAAAACCCAAAGCTGCTTTGAGGAATGGAGAGAAGCCGTTCTCCCTCCCGGGGTCCCGGCACTGCTGCGGC
>NW_008238365.1:1413752-1414895 GCF_000691975.1 Corvus brachyrhynchos
GCCACCCTCTCGTGCCCCCCCAGCCGAGCATGGGGGGCCGGGGCACAGCAGCATTAAAACACAGCATAGAAGAGCCAGCAGGGCAGAGCCCAGGGCAGGGGCAGAGCCCAGGGCAGGGGCAGAGCCGGGCTCCCCCCGGTGCCAGCAGCAGCTCTGCTGGTTTCAGACTTCCTAAAAGTGGCAGAAAGAAAAACCCCAAGCAAAGCCCAAGCCAAGAGCCCAGCCGAGGGTGGGCCCCACGCTCCGACTCTCCGGAGGGCCGTTATTGCTTTGTGCATCCCGGGCGGGGAGGGCAGGGCTGGAGCACAACTGCTGGGGCTGAGCCCCCCCAGAGCCCCCCGGAGCAGCTCCCGAGGCAGCCCCGGGCAGCCCTCGCCTCGCTGGCCCCGGGGCACCGGGCAGAGGCTCCCTGGGGCTGGGCAGGGGAAGCGGGCTCAGCCCAGGGGAAGAGGGGGTGAGGGCAGAGCTGCTCCACAGCCACTGCCCTGGGCCCTGTGGGAGGGGAGGGTCGGCCAGGAGCCCCCCCAGAGGAGACATTCGGGGCCTGTGCCCGGGGAGCTGCCAGGGACGGGCCCGGCCCCGCACCCCAGCACGATGCCAGCACTCGGGAGGGGACAAGCCACGGGTGAGGGACACTGGTGATTGTACATGGGGGGGGCAGAGCCCCCAGTCCCGGGGAGCAAGGAGACCCCCGGAAGCACAGAGGATGGGGCACAGCAGCACCCGGGCTCAGATGCCGGTGAGATGATGGCTGGGAGCAAAGCTGCTCCTTCCAGCTGCACCAGGAGCCAAACCCGGGGTCCGGGCACCCCACCTCACCTCTCCCTCCCCGAGCCAGCCCAAGTCCACAGGGAAGGACAAGTAGCAGCAAGAGAGACACTGAAGACGGGGCCGGTGGCTCTGTGAGTGTAAACGAAGCCTGGGGGCTCCGAGGGTGCAGAGCTGGGCTGGGGGGCGGGGGAGATGCCGCTGGGACCTCCGCGGGGCCGAGGAGGAGGAGATGGAGATTTTAAAACCAACAAGAGGAGGAGCAGCAGGAAGGAGGTGATTATCTCAGGAGGGCAGAGCTGCCCCAGGCCGATGGCTGAGGGGAGTGTGCGTGTGTGACAGGCAGGGCCGGGCAGGAGGGGCGGGGGGTGCCCT
>NW_008238365.1:1415409-1419338 GCF_000691975.1 Corvus brachyrhynchos
CAGTCCCGAGCGGCTCCGCTCAGATGCGGGGCAGCAGCTTCTCAATGAATTCCTTCACCGCCATCATCTCCTGCGGGGAGCGCGCAGCCCGTCGGCGCCGGGGCTCCCCAAAGGCCGGGCACGAGGCTCTGCAGCCTCCCCGGGGGAAGTCAGGAACAAAGAGATCTCATGTGTTCCCCACCCTGCCTGACCCACAGTGCTGGGGTTGGTCCCAAAGATCCCAAAGGGAAGCGACCCACAGGGATCACCCAGCCCAGCCCCAGGCCCTGCACAGACACCCCAAATCCCAGCTTGGGCATCCCTGGCAGCGCTGTCCAAATGCTCCTGGAGCTCTGGCAGCCTCGGGGCCGTGCCCATTCCCTGGGGAGCCTGGGCAGTGCCCAGCAGCCTCTGGGGGAAGAACCTTTCCCTGAAATCCATCCCAACCCTCCCCTGACACAGCTCCAGGCCATTCCCATGGGTCCCATCACTGATCACCACCCAGGGGGTCCCGTCCCCTCCCTGCAGCCCCAGCACTGACCTGAGGACAGGAACTGTGCATCACGCCGGGGTAGGTTTTGAACTGCACCTTGGTGGGGGTGACAACAGACTTGAGCTTCTCGGCAGTGAGGGCCCCAAAACGCACGGGGATCATGGGATCCATCTCCCCGTGGCACTGCAGGATGGCGATGTCCTTGTTCACGCCGTTGTTCGCCGCCTGCCAGAGGAGGGGACACTCAGAGGTGCCCAGGTGAGGGGACACCAAGCAGATGCTTTGTTTGTGTCCCCAACACCTCACCCGGCAGCTCCCCTCCTCACGAGGGAGAGCTGCTGGAAAACTGGAGAGCTCCAGTGGGGAAATTGCCCCATTCCCGAGGGTCCCTGCCCGTGGGGTACCTGTGGGAAGGCCTTGTGGAGCGGGAGCCAGCAGCTGAGTGCCACGATCCCGGCCAGCTGGTGCTGGCAGGTGAGAGCCGTGTACAGCGACAAGGCACCGCCCTGCAGGAGGGGAGGGTGCAATCAGTGCCATGGGGCAACCAGGGGGATCCAGGGACGGCCTCAGACCCAGCTCACCCATGCACCACCTCCCTGTGAGGATTTGGAGCAGGAATTGGGGTCCTGATCCTGATCTCACCTGTGAGAAGCCCCCCAGGATGATGCGGTTGGGGGGGATCCCGTTCTTCATCTCGTGCTCAATGATTGCTTTAACTGGAAGGAAATGGGAGAAATGGGTCAGTGGAAGGGGAGGGGGGCTAAAAGCATCACCGCACACCTCAGGGTGCACATCAAGGACAGGCAGGTGCCAAAGATCCCAGGGGAAAGGTTTGCTGGGATGGCAGCAGAGCAGAAACAAAGGAGAGGTGGAAGGAAGACACCTGCTCCAGTCCCAGCGAGGGAGAGGCACCCAGAAGCTCAGCACTTCCCCCTCCCCAAAGCTCCTTACTGTTTTCTGCAGCTTTCTTGATCCCAGCTTCATCCTCAGGTGCGTCTGGAGTCAATCCCATCAGGTCGAACCTGGGAGAAGCAGCAGGGTCAGCCCAAACCTCTCCCAGCACCCAGAACGTGGGGAGGCAGGAGCTGGGTGCTCTGCCCTTCCCTGGCCCCAACAGGACAGTGGATTTTGTCTCCCCATCCCTCTCACTCCCCAAAAGGGTCCCACCCAGCCCTGTCCCCCAAAGCACTGACCAGGAGGGCATGACCATCTTCATGTTGAGGGTCACCGGGATCCGGGGCCTGCGGAGGAACGTTTTGGGTGGTTTAGCTCAGGTCTGAGGGGAGCAGGAGGACTGACCCCTCTCCCTCTCCTGCTGGGCCCCCTCCTGCCTGACCAGGGGATGCACAGGGAGCTCCAGTGCCTTTGTCTTTCCCTGCAGCCACCAGGGACAAACAGGACAGGAGGGGGAAGAAAAGAGCCCCTGGTGCTGCTCAGCTCTGTGGGAACAGCTGTGCCTGCAGCAGGAACCAGCCACAGCAGCAGAGCCAGCCTGGCTGGGCAGCCCTGCTGTGCCCAGGCCACCACCTGCCTCCCCCAGGAGCCTTGGCAGCCTCAGGGCCCCCCAAGAAGCCCCCCAGCCCCCCCAGGGCAGCACTTACGCATGAGGGCAGATGTATTTCACGTAGGGGAGGCGGATGGAGGAGAGAGCATCGGCCCAGCTGTGCCTGGGGAGGGATGGGAGGAGAGATGAGGCCAAGGCTTGTCCAAGCCATTTTCCTGAGGCTGCTGCCCCCCAACCCCTCCCCTGAGCTTATTTTACCCACCCAGGCAGCCTAAACCACCCCGTGAAGCCCCCCCAACACCGATCCCCTCTGAGGGCAGCACACAAAGCCCCGGAGCTGCAGGCAGGGAGGACAGGGAGGCGGGAATCTCCTGGACAGGGAGGCGGGAATCTCCTGGACAGGGAGAAGCCCTTTGTCACCACCCTGGGACCTCTGAGGTGGCCTTGCACAACAGAGATGCTCTGGTCCAGGCCCAGCCCAGCTGTCAGCCCTGCCAAGGACTGGAAAAGCCGCAGTGCTTATCAGCAATCCCTGAAGGCAGCACAAAATCCACCCGTGGGGGGTGGGGGGGCTGCCAGGCTGCCGGGATCATAAATATTCAAGTGCAGACAGCTGCCAGCAGCAATTCCCTGCCTTTCCCTGCCAGGCTGGTGCAGGAATGGCTGCTGACCCCAGCCCAAAGCCCCACACAAATCCCAAAGATGTCCCCAGGGGAAAGCAGCAGCAAAAAGCCAGGATCTGCATTTGGCAAACCACACATCCCAGCTGGAGCCAGCTCCAGGGATACTCACCCCGTGTCTCCAAGGCCATGTAGGAAAATGACCTGTTAAACAGAGAAGGAAGCTGGTGTGAGAGTGGTGCCCTGGGACGGGGCAGGGCTGGGCTGGGCTGGGCTGGGCTGGCAGGGAGGTGGCAAATGGACACTTAGTCACCAACTGGAAGAGGCTCAAATTAGCTCAGGACACGTCTGTGCTGCTGGAGCACAGCGGATGGGGGGGTCAGGGATGTCATCCTGCCACAGAGCTGCCACAGGCAGGTCCCAGCTCCTCCGCACAGCAGAGGGACAAGGAGCACCCACCAGAGCAGAGGCCCAGCCTGAATCCCAGAATGGGTTGGAAGGGACCTTAAAGCCCACCCAGTGCCACCCCTGCCATGGGCAGGGACACCTTCCACTGTCCCAGGCTGCTCCAAGCCCTGTCCAGCCTGGCCTTGGGCACTGCCAGGGATCCAGGGGCAGCCCCAGCTGCTCTGGGCACCCTGTGCCAGGGCCTGCCCACCCTCCCAGGGAGGAATTCCTCCCCTGTATCACCAAGGACTCACAAATCCACCTCTGCAGGCTTTTCATCTCCAGCTCCAGCAACCCCTAAGCCTCCCACACTGGAGCAAACAGCCCAGCCCAAGGATAGCCACAGAGCCCTCGATGGCCCTGCCTTCCCTGTGCTGGGCTCCTCTGAACCTGCTGGAAGCAGCTCCCTGTTTTCCAAGGGGGAGCAGCAGGGGAGGGAGGGAGGGAGGGAGGGTGCAGCCCTTACCGCGGCGGTCTCCCGCTCTGCCCCTGACACGGTGACAGCGTCGGCGAGGAGGGGGACAGACATGTTGTTACCACACATACACCGAGAGGGATCGACACTGGCACCTGCGGGACACAGAGGTGAGGCAGGAAAACAAACCTCCCACCCGCCCCTTCAGCAACTGCTCAGTCCAGAGGAGCAGCTGTTCTGGGGGAAAATTAAAGAGCAGGTGAAGGCTTTGATGTTGAAGCCCTTGGGACACCTCACACTCCGACCTGGCAGTGCTGGAGAGTCCAGGAGCAGCAAACGCTCCCCGCGTGGCAGCGGCGGGACGGGCGCGTGGGGGGCTGGAAGTGTTAAAATTAGCCTGAAAATTACAGCTCAGAGCCAAAGTTACTCCTGTGGCTGCCCCGGCAGCACAGCCTCACCATCCCCGCCTTC
>NW_008238365.1:1419349-1420825 GCF_000691975.1 Corvus brachyrhynchos
CCATGCCCTCCCGGAGCCTGACCCACATCTGCTCTGACCAGGAAGCAGGAAACTCTTGGCACGCAGCAGCACAGGCTCTGCTGCACCAATAAAGGTCCAGCCCTGTTTTATGGAGCTGTTTAGGATGAACCAGAGCACTGGGAGCTGGTCTGAGTGCCCCCAGTGATGGATGACACCCTGCGCAGGACAGCAGGCAGGGTCACCACCGCTGTCCTGTCACCTCCTGAATCCCAGATCCCGCAGAGCTGACAGCTCCCACGACACCTTCAGCCACAACAGTCCACGGTGTTTGTTCCCACTACATCACAAATCACAACTCCAGCGCCCCACGAGGCCTCCCTGACCCCATTGACCCACCAGGACTAATTAGATCAGAGCTTGGTTAAGGCACTGCCATCATCCCCCAGGAGCGGGATCAGCCTCTGGAGCACGATCACAGAATATCCCGAGCTGGAAAGGATGAAGGATCATCCAGTCCAGACCCAGGCCCTGCACAGACCCCCCCAACAACCTCACCCTGGGCATCCCTGGCAGTGCTGCCCAAACGCTCCTGGAGCTCTGGCAGCCTCGGGGCCGTGCCCATTCCCTGGGGAGCCTGGGCAGTGCCCAGCACCCTCTGGGGGAAGAACCTTTCCCTGAGATCCACCCTAAACCCCCCCTGGCACAGCTCCAGCCGCTCCAGAGTCCTGTCCCTGTCACAAAAAGCAGAGCTGCCCCTCGGGTGGCCTTTCCTCATCCTCCACACTCTGCTCCAGCTTCACCTCCCCCAGCGGGTCGAGGCGACACAGGATCACCCCAAACCCTCCCAAAATCCCGGAACCCCAGCAGCCAGCCTTACCCACGAGAAACAGCCTGGTCCCTCTCCCAGCAGCCGGCCAAGACCTGCCCAGCTCGTTCCACCGACTGCTCGTCAGCGGCTTCCCGACTCAAATAAAAACACCGCGAACGAGCAGCTCCCCGGATCTGACACAGACACACGGCCCACGTGCTCGTGTGTACTCCAGGGCCAAAACAACCGGCCAGGAGCCACCGCACCTGCCAAGAACCCTGGCGGGGACACAGAGCCAGAAATAAACGCATCTTGCCCTGGCAGGTGATGGGATGCGCTCCCTGAGCGCTGCTTTGTTGGGAATCTCCAGGGAAAGCAGAGCTTGGGATGGCCAGAGCTGCCCCAAGCACCGCACCTGGGGATCCCCTGGGATGATCCCCTGGGATGATCCCCTGGGGATCCCCTGAGATGATTCCCTGGGATGATTCCCTGGGATGATTCCGCCCCGCTGCTGGAGCGAACACAACGGGAACCCCGAGCAACGGGAAGGCTCAAAGCCCTCAGCCGTGCCTGTGCGGGTGTAAAGGCACCAACACAGAACCAGGAGGTGAATTTGGGTCCCATTTGGGCTGTTTGGAGGTGTCGCACCCCAAGCCGGCCGCACCAGTGACACGGCGGCGGGGGCGGGCTCATCAATCGTTAATTAG
>NW_008238365.1:1421745-1423811 GCF_000691975.1 Corvus brachyrhynchos
CTCCCGGCAGCCCCGTTAGGAGATGAAGGGAGTCTGGGGGGTGATTTGTTCCAGCTTGTGGTCGGCCGGGTTCGCCGAGGCTTCATAGTTGCAGATGGTGACTTCGTGGCGATGAGCCTGGGTGGAGATGGAATGTGTTAAATCCAGGGAAAGCAGGATTCCCGTCCCCCCTGAACACCTGGCTGGCAGGAGCTGAGCAATTCCCGTCTCACAGATTGTCCATCACACTACCCACACTCCCTTCTCTCTGCTAGAACTCGAATCAACCCATGATCTACAGCCCTTCTCACACTCTGGTTGCTCTCTGCTCTCGCTCACCTCTGTCCACTCCCCTTTCAGGCCTATGTAAAAAATCTTCGTTGTCTCTGCTCCGAAGTTCTTTGGGAAGTGCATGGAGAGGTGGTAAACATTGGAGAAACGGGCAATTCTGAAAGAAAACACACCCTGAGACCGGAGCTGCCACTCCCCCACCTCCCAGGCTCCCACACCGTGTGCAGCTCCCCCTGATCTGAGCCAGACTTGGGAGCAAGGGGGGTTTTCCCTCACACCTGTGGGTCAGCCAGGAGCTGGGGACAGGACACCAGGACGATTCTGCACCCCAAGAATTCCTGGGCTGCCAACACAGCTTCCCCCCCCCCAGGCTCTGGGAAGGAGGTTCCAGAGGGCAGGAAAGAGCTGGGGAGGCAAATCCTACTGAGGGCAGCTGTGCTGACCCTTTCCTAAATTTGGAAGGTCGAACAGAGCTGCTGTGCCAGGGAGGAGCAGCCCCCACGCCCCAGGGTCTGTCTCGTACTTGGTGGGATATTCCAGCTCTCCCGAGGGATCCCGGCTCAGACTGAAGGTCTGCTCTGCTTCCTTGGCTGTGTCATCAAAGGACATGTGAGGAATGTTCCTGAACCTGGCAAGACAAGAGGGAAACCCAGGGAGTTACGAACAGCAGGTTGGGATTCCTGCCCATGCATCAGCACTGCCAGTGGTGTTCCCTACAAGAAACTGGATTTACTTCTGTCTTCTCACAATGGCACCAGTTTGCCCCCACAACACCCAGCCCCTCTGAGGAAGGGGGAGCTGGTTTTACTCACAGCCTCATCTCAGCCGGGTGCGTCCCATCGTCCTCACCCATCACAATGACTCCTTTTAACTTCACGCTGCCCGTGAACCTGCCCGGACACACAGAGCGGGGTTTTCACCTCTGGCCTCTCCAAACCAGCCCCAGTGCCTCGCTGCCAGGTGAGGAACACGCCCTGCCAGCAGCCAGAACGCTGTCAGAGGTGCTTGGGGACAGAACTTACGGGATGTTGAAGAGCAGCTCCTCGTCATCATCGCTTTCGACGAACTGGGGAGAGAGAGGAGCAGGTCAGGGCTGGCCCTGAGCACACAGGGACTGGTGGGGGAGCACAGGGGACAGCAGGGGGAATGTGGGGACAGGTGGAGGGAGCACGGGGGGTCACCTCAGTGGGGTTCAGGGGGCACCACTGTACCTCGCTCACAGAATCCCAGAGTATTTACGATTGGAAGCGACCTCTGAGATGATCCAGTCCAACCCCCCTGCCCAGGAAGGGTCACCTGGAGCAGGTGACATAGGAATGCCTCCAGGTGGGTTTGGGATGTCCCCACAGAGGGAAACTCCAGCCCTCCCCGGGCAGCTGTTCCAGGGCTCTGTCCACCCTCATGGAAAGAAGGGGTGGAACTCGTGTTTTAGTTTATGGCCATTGCTCCTCATCCTCTCACTGAACACTCTGGCACCATCCTCTGACACCCTTTGGGGATATTTTCCAGATCGATGGGATCCCCTCTCAGCCTTCCCTTCCCCAGACCGACCAGGCCCAGCTCCCACAGTCTCTCCTCATCAGGGCGATGCTCCAGACCCCAAATCACCTTCGTGGCCTCCACTGGACCCCCTCCAGCAGCTCCCTATCTTGTCCTGAGGACCCCAGACCGGGACACAGCCCTCCAGCTGTGCCTCCCCGGGACCGAGGGGCGGGCTCCCCTCCCTGCCCTGCTGCCCACCCTCTTTCCAACGCACCCCCCGCTCCCACCGCCGCTCCCCGCCCCACCCGTGGGCG
>NW_008238365.1:1424290-1425167 GCF_000691975.1 Corvus brachyrhynchos
GGGAGGGGTCCCGGTGGTGCTCCCGGTGGTTCCGGGAAGGCCTCCCGGTGGTCCCGGGGAGAGGTCCCGGGTAGGGTCCCGGTGGTCCCGGGGCGGGGTGCCGGTGGTCCCCGGGAGGGGTCCCGGTGGTCCCGCCCCCGCCCTGACACCGCCCGGGGAAGCACGAAGCTGCTTTCCCGTAAAGGCTCCGGGGGTTTTATCCGCGGGGATTGTTCCAAGCAGCGCGGGAACCGGAGCGGCACCCCTGCCGGGATACCGGGGCAGGATAACGGAGTGGGATACCGGAGCATCACCCTCCGAGGGGCCGCTTGGTGTGTTTAACATTCGTTGTCAGAGTCAGGAAAGAACGAGCAGCCACGGTGCAGTGTTTGGCTTTTATTGAGACATGATTCTCCTCTTTTTCATATAACTTATCTAATTAAAATATTCATCTTAGTTACCACAAAAAGAAAAGGAACATAGAAAATTGTATATATACACAGTTTGGGAGCAAAATACAAATACGAGTCCAAGTCACTCCCCCTCCTCCTCCCGTTACTCATTTTTCCGGGATGGGGTGGGAAGGGGGAAGAGGCGGCTCTGCTCCATCCTTTAGTGTGTGGTGGAGCACAGAACAACTGCACAAGTGTCACGCCCCGAGACTGGGAAGGAGCACTTTGATCCCAGACTTTGAGTAGTGTGTCCCCCAGGGAAATATCCCTGCTCTGCTCCCAGCTGAGGGCCGGTGCCCACCTCTCCCCAGGCTGGATTTAGTGTCCGAGGAAAAGGAAGGGAAGGTTGAGGGGTTGGCATCATCCCTGTGAGAGCAGAGTTACACCAGTGTCACCTCCCTGCAATCCCACAAACAAAACATGGACACAGCTGGCAAAGCTGGGAG
>NW_008238365.1:1425249-1438663 GCF_000691975.1 Corvus brachyrhynchos
ATCTCCCCAAAACAGCAACGCTTGGGCCGTACCCAGAGCTGAGTATGGAGCTGTGATATCAATTAATTGGCAGTTTAGCAGTGCCCAGAATCGTTCTTGGGCAGCACCCAGCTCCTTTGTTCAAAGCTCCATCGTGTCTGAACGTGATGCCAGGCTCTGCTTCCCTCCCCTCTGCCCCTACCCCAAGTACAGAGGAGAAATAAACAGTAGCACAACGGTCAGCAGAAGAGAATATATTGTTATCTAATTAAAAATACAGCAAAATTAAATACAGCAAAAACGCAGGAGTAAGGAGCCATTATTTTACAGCACAACACACACTGAAATGCTGCACGGTAACATTAAAGCATCTGGGACTGTAACAAACTTACAGCACATGAGAGTCTGAGAACATTTTTCCAAGAACTTCAAACTAAACAAAGAACAGAACAAATAAACAGGAGACAGGTGTTCAGAATGGTTTTAAAGAAAGACTTTTTTTTTTTTTAAGGAGGAGGAAAAAAAAAAAAATAAACGGAAAGAAACAACCAAACAGAAACCAGAAGCAAAACAGGGATTTTTCTAGAGCCCTCCAGGGAGGACCCTTCACAGCAAGATTTCCCCCGGTCAGTGCACACAGACAACTCCACCGGTTTGGGATTTGGCAGCCACGGAAAGCCAGCAGCAGAGCTTCTCAGGAGCTGCCAACAACAACAGCATCCACTACCAGCATCTTTTCCACCCAGACAGCAAAGTCCTAGGGCAGCAAATATGGCTTGGAACAGGAGAATCCCTCCCCTCTCCGACCCACTCAGACCCCCGAGCCCTGGGGTCTCCCCAGCCCCATGCTCTGCTTGCACCACCCCTGGGGTTCCCTTTGGGGCAGACACAGAACAGGAGCAGAAACCTTCCCCAGACACACCCCACAAGCAGAAACCTTCCCCACATCGCAGCCAGCTCCTGCCTGTGTCCAGCTCCGGCCTTGGCGAGCCCAGCTGCCATCCTCACGTCCTCACCAGGGCTCCCACCTCTCCAGGAGCTCCAGGGCACTTCCTGACACTCCCACCAGCCCCACCAAGCACCTTCTCCTTCCAGAGCTCCAGCTCCTCACACACCAGGTACAAGGGAGCCTTTTGAGCTCCTGCTCTGAAGGACACACACGTGTTACAACAGCCACATTCCGTTGCTCACTTCCCTCCAACCTCATTCAAGTGATTTCAGGTTCAAAGACCAAAATCCTTGGATTTTTCCATAGAGGGGACAGAGCAAAACATACAGGGAAAAGACAGGATTTAGGCACCAGCTTCCCAACTGGAAATAAATCCTTTGCAATTCCACACAGAAAACAAGACAGAAGTATTCCTTCTTCCCGCTAAAAGAGGCAAACGATGCCTTCACTGATATTTAAAAACTGTTTTCCATTGCAAAGTCCCCTATCTCTCTCCAGATAAAAAGTTAAAATCTGACTTGGTGCACAGTAAAACTTCTCCCAAATCCCTGGCAGTTTTATTCCCAGTAGCCAGCAGAAGACGACAGCAGCAGAGGAAACGTCCCCAAAGGCTCTTGGCATCCCTGCAGGACCACAAAAGCACCTGTACAGGATCTACAGCAACAGCACAGAGAAGGTCAAGAGCTCAGATTTTATTGACACACACGAGCAGGGAGCAAAGCCTCAGGACTGGATGCACTTGCCAAAGGACTGACAAGTGGCTGGGCCACTGGTCCTTCCTTTCCCAGAGTCTCCAGGTGAGACTTTGGGCCCAGCAGGTACCAGATCATGAGGAAAGGCTCCTGTGACACCCCAAGTCCACTCAGACAGATGGATTCCAGCTCGAGTCACCAAGGCTGACCCCGGGACTGGGTTGGGAGGGGAGAGACTACTGGGAGCGACATAAATAATACAGCAGGGTAGAGGGGCAAAATATTAATTAAAATGATTTTATAATGTGAGACTTTGGGCCCAGCAGGTACCAGATCATGAGGAAAGGCTCCTGTGACACCCCAAGTCCACTCAGACAGATGGATTCCAGCTCGAGTCACCAAGGCTGACCCCGGGACTGGGTTGGGAGGGGAGAGACTACTGGGAGCGACATAAATAATACAGCAGGGTAGAGGGGCAAAATATTAATTAAAATGATTTTATAATTTATTAGGAGGTTAAATAGTAAATAAGTCTCTGGATCTTCCACTCTCAGCAGGTGCCAAGACTTCACATTTTCCTGTGTCGGGAGATTCTGTACACCCTTCTTTCGACGGATGACAAAGCCAGAAACAGAATGTTGAGGACAGGGGGGTAAAAGAGAGGGGCTTGACACTGAGAAAGGGACCAGAATAAAAGATAAAATACTGTGCCGTCATCTTGTGCAGATCGAAGCTTCTCCCAGCAGCTGCAGCCTCCAAAGAGTTCAAAGATAAGGAAGGGCTGTTTGGGTACCTTCTCCCCCTTCAGTGCCACTCCTCCCCAAGAGAGAAAGGCCCAGCTCAGCACTGCAAACTTATCTCCGAGAGAACCTGTTTTTGAAAGCTTTGATAGTCTTTGCCATCATTGGTGCAATTTCTGCAAAAGAGAAAGAAAAAAAAAACAAACCTCACCACTGAATCAAACAAAAAAGGCCCCCACATGAAAGCAAAAGCGACAGACTAAGAGCTGAGAGCGACTCAAAGCTGCAGCCCTGGCAGACACGAGTGTTTGAGCAGGGCCCATCAGAGTTTTCAGGTCACAGGCTGAGGAGAAGGCACTGCTGTCTGCACTGCACCAACACAGATCCCTGGTGAAACCCTCCCTGCTCCCTTCCCAAGAGAGCTGCACTCCAATTCCAACAGCTGGACAGACACAGGGCAGCAAAGGCAGAGGCTCTGCCTCACTGCTACCATTAGGACAGGCTGATAGTCAGCTCTGAGCAGGTGAATCCGATGTTTACCTTTGCTTTTCCTCATGCAAGAAACTTGAACAGATTTCTTAGAGAGAGGAGAGATACCAACATCAACCCTCCTGCACAGCCTGGAATTCTCCCAAAGCAGAGGCAGCTGCTTGGGAAGGAGGAGCTCTGAGATGGGATGTCCTGCAGGTTGTACTTACTCTTCACTGCGGGTTTCCTGGGGTCGTAGGAGGAGAAGGTGCTACCTGAAGATGGGACCGAGTGGGCACTGCTGGTGCTGGGCCCGTCGTAGGACTGCTCGTCACTCGCCCGAGCGTGGCTTTTGCTGGATGTGTACAGGACTGGTTTTATTCTGGAACAGACACAGGACAGGCATTTCCATAAAGGGCTCATCCTGGTTTGAGGCAATTCTCCAGACACAAGCCACGTTTGTAACAGCGCAGTGGCTGATGCAACGCGGAACCAGCAGGGACCTGGATCTCTGCGCTTCCCAGCGGGAAACAGGCTATTACAGTTACAAGTTTCCCTGCAAAAGGAGCTCCCAGACACACAGTATCATTCCCTGAGCTTCAGGGGCCAGAGCAGCAACTGCTACAGAGAAACACTCACTTGGTCTTCTCTGGCAGAAGAGGGCCTCCAGTTCCAAACTTCTCCTGTCTCCTCCGTACGTCCCGAGGGGGCTTCACCGCAGAGTTCACAAATGCCATCTTGGCCACTCTCCCTGCAACAGGACAGAGGGAAACATCACTTAGATCCAGCTGTCTAAAAAGGAGGCTCCTCACTGCTTGTCTTACTACTGACAGTTCATCCACCTCTCCACAATCCATCCATTCCAAAGAAATAGTGACAGTCTCCTTCCCAAGGTCTGAACCTCTTGCAGTGAGAAATCAGACTGATCGGCTCAGCAGTTCTCATTATGTTCATCCAAAAAGCGGGAATGCTTCCCCCCCCCTGGTTTTGGAGCAGCCATGTGGAACAGGAGGTGCCTCTGCAGCCCTACACATCCTTGCTGTAAAAAGTTGCCCTGCATCAACACCACCATGGCAGAAAGCAAGACACCGCTAAACCCCAAAGCAAAGGCAAGCACACAGAGCTAAGCAACTCCTAAACTGGACTGGTTTTAAGCCCAAACCCCTTCCCTGAGCCCCACCTTTGGGTTTGTTAGCGTGGGCAGAGCCGATGTTCCGTGCCAGCATGAGCAGGCGCTGCTCGCGCGCGTCGTGCAGCCGCAGGTACATCTCCCGCCACGACTCGAACTCCTCGGGCTTCTCGTTCTTGAAGTCTCGCAGGCAGTGGTTGTGCCACAGCTGATCCGTGTCCTCCACCAGCACCTGAAGCAAACCCACACAGAGCTGGGATCCCTCCTGACTCCCTCCAGTCCCCTCTCCCGCGGCACCAGCTCAGTGCTGGTGTCACTGGAATTCCAGCAGGGCCAGCTTGCAGCTAAGCCAGGAACTCAGGGCTTGCAAAAGCCACCTCTTGCTATGAAAAAGCTTTGTTTACTATTCTGCTCTTGCAGGTGAGGACACCCCTGCACATCACATCCCTTCTCCCAAGGCACTCACGTGGTTACATTCCTCGATGCGATACAGCTGCTCCGGGGTGCACCTCTCCAATACCGGCTCCAGCACGGAGAAAGGGACACCACCCACTTCATAGATCGCTAGAGAGAAGCAAGAAGCACAGGGTATTACTTATCCTGCTCCTTCCTTGCCAAGGAAAGGGCTTGACACCTTGAAACACAGGGGAAAAACTGCAGTGTTGCACAACACCATGGAGGATGAGGGGAGGAGAAAGGAACCTCATGCACCAATACCTCCAGGTTAAGAAATATCTGTGCAAGCTCTGTTTGCCACAATTTCCAGTGCTTTAGCACTGCCTGAAAACATTGTGGGTGCTGATTCCTGCAGCACCTGAGCTTCCAGTGGGATTTGTCCCGTATTAGTAACAAGGGGAACTGCTGGGGTCTGTACAAACAAGTTGCCAAAATTTCAGTGCACCTGCACAGTGACTCTGAGACAAGGAAAGGTACTTACAGTCGATGTTGTTGCTGAGGACCCTGATACACTGCTGGTACAGGGACATCATCTTTGGGAGGTAGGCAGTTTTGGAGCCAGAGTACACCTGCATTTTGGAATTTAACCGTCGGCCTGTGAAACCCGCTTCGCTCTCCTCCACTGGCGAGGACACTGCTGTGGAGGGAAATGCTTGGAGTGAGCAGAGGACAGAGAAAAAAAAGAGCCTGTGCTGATGAATGGCACAGGAGGCACAAGTTGGAGTCACCCAGAAGCAACCTAAAGGGCAAAGTCTTCTCCAAGAGACCTGCAGGGCAAGCTCAGGAAGGACAAGTCCAAAGCCCAAGCCCCAAAGAAGGGTCAGTGAAGGACTCTTCTCATTTCTGATGGAGCACGTAGGAAGCAGCTGCCTTTTCTCCCTGAAACCTCTGCCCTTGGCAGACCCCAACAGAAAGACTTGAACCCAGCCAGCATCTGCTCCCGCTCTCTCCCACAATGTGACTCATTCCAAACCCATTTTCCTGCCCAACATACCTTTCCTTTTTGTCTGGGAGCAGGTGATGGACTCAATCGAGGGAAGAGGACGATAATTGGCCTGGATGGGGGGCAGGGGGATGTCTGGTAATGTTGGTACCACATCTAAAATTATCTGGAAGGAAAGGAGGTACATGGAATAAGACAGGAATGCAGCAGAATGTGACCTTCCACCAGCGTACAAACAGCACTGAACTGGGGGGGGTTTTGCATATTTTGAATAAATCACTCAAAACTGATCAGTTTGCACCACTGAACAACCTCATGTGGTAACTGCCAATAGGAAGAAGCCAAAATTTGGGATCTGGATCACTCAGCACTCTCCAGAAAGAGCCACCACATTTTTAACCAATTCAGAACAAGCTGAAGCACTTCCTTGATCACAAACACTCATTTACCAGTTCTGCCTCTTTTCCTCATTCTGCAAAAAACTGCAGCGGTGGAGGAGAAGGGAACCTCAGAAACTGAGGGAAACTGAAAACTTTGATATGAAGTTTTATGAAGCATTTATCAGAAGGAATGGCAAAGCAGGGTTTAAAATGCTGTTAAACATTATAAAAACCACTTTATGAAGAGCCAAGTGTTTCCAAGTTGAGTAAAAAGATGAAACAGTAAAGGTTTTTGCATATTAGTCCCTATTTATATACCAAACCCTGGCACCCATGTGACAAAGGATCTGTACAGAAATATTGCTCATTTTCCAAGCTTTCACAAAAGAAGGTTTGTCTTCTGGAATGAGCTGCCTTGTACCACCAGTTCTCTCCCATTTCTGGACACCAGAAAAGGTCCATTTTAGAGAAGCATAAATACTTGAGAGGGGAGACACAGGAACCCTGTCAGCAGGAGATGCACTGCAAACTGGGCTGGATTCTAAGCTCCCATCCACAGATACTCTGCTTTCTCACCGAGTGCATCATGTCCAATACTCTTTCACACCAGTATTTAACTGAAGGTTCTCTCTTTTACTCTCCCTATTTTTGAATAAACATAAAATAATAAAACATAAAATCCACCCACTGCATTTCTTTCTCCCCCCCTTCACCCACTTTTCCAATGGGAAAACTAACAAGGCAGAGGACTGAGAGCAGCTGGTCCCACCTTTTTTTTTCACTCTCAGATCCTTCCAAACCTTACCCTCTTTGGTTTAGGAGGCTCTGGGGGTTTCTTCTCTGCCTTTTTCTCACTTGTTCTCTTGTGGCTTGAACTCTTCTGACTGGAGCTCGAGCTGTTGGTGCCGGCTTTGGATCCGTTCTGCTTGCTGTGCCCTCGGTCTTTGTCCCCAGCTGACCCAGCCACGGGTTTGACCACTTTCTTTTTCTTTTTCTGGGGCTGGTCGTAGCTGAGGTACGACTCAAAGGACATAGTAGGTTGTTCAAACTCATCCTCTGCTTCCCCCTCCCCAGAATTTGAGGAAAAACCCACTGATTTTTTGTCCACCTCGGAGATTTTGCGTTTCCCCTCCGAAGACTTTAAGCTCCCAGAACCCCCCTTTTCCTTGATCCTATTGCCTGAGTCACTCTCAGCTTTCCGTTTCTCTGCGTTAGAGCTCTCCAGGCCCTGCTTGGACTTTTCCAATTTGCTCTTCTCAGAGTCCCGATGCTTTTGCTTCTTGACGTGGTTGTCCAAAGACTCCTCCGAGTGTGGCAACGAGTGTGACTTCTCCTTCCTGGAGGTGCCGCTTTCCCGATTCTTCTCCTTTTTGGTGCTCTCCGACGTCCTCTGCTTCTCCTTGCCGGCCGCTGCCACGGGGGATTCTCGGAGATGCTCTTTGAAGGAGGCCTTGTGCAACCTCTCTGGGCTGAAGGCAGAGGTCCTGTCATCCTCTCTGCCATCGAGCCGCTGCTTCTTGTGCGAGGATTTGTGCTCTTTGCTCCGACTCGCGCTGCCTTTGTCGCAGAAATCGCCGGAGCTCCGCTCCCGGCCTGCCCCAAGCTTCTCCTGGAAGCTGTGGCCTTTGCTGGCTTTCCGATGGAATAGTGTTGGTTCTTCCTGCTCCTCAGAGGCATAAGGGTCTGTGTCCACATCCTGAGGGCTCTCACTGGGCTCAGGTGACACAGCTTGTCCACAGTCCGAGTACTCCTGATCTGAAGAGAGCACCGGGGAGGATCTGCCCCAACCCTTCCCCTGGTGGCTGCTATAGCTGTAAGTCTCATGTGCTCTCTCAGGCCTAGGATATCTTTTGGACTTCTTTTCCCTATGATCTGGGCTATAAGACTGGCTGCAAGAAGGCTGGAAGGGTTCTGAGTAATCCTGATCAGCTTCCTCATCCTCTCTGAGGGAGGATTCCTGATGCCTTTTGCTCGAGCTGCTCCTCTCATAGTCACGGTCTTCAGAGTCTAGGTTATTTCTGAAGGGAGAAGAAACCAAAAAGAGTTAGACTAAAACTGCCCAGTATGAATGAAAAGAGCCATTCCCTGGAGTGGAACACCTCTTACAGAAGACCAAGGCTGTATTTGGTGGCAAAAATCCCACTAAATCTCTAAGGAGCAGCAGCAATCAGGGATTTAAAAACTGCATTTCTAGTGCAAGAATCGATGGAGCACTTTTATTAGGACTAGAAACAGCTGTGTACAGAACCTTCTCCGTGCCTACACACTCCTGGCTGTGTGACACTGTGGGAAATGTCCCCCAGTTCAACATGTGGGAATACCACTCATTTAAATTCCCATTAATAACTGGGCCTTTACCACCCAAACCTTTTTGATCTCACTGCTGAGTTCACAGCTTTGTTACTGCCACATGCCTGCTAGCAACAACTTCCAGTTTCCACAGGATTCTGGCTCATAAAAGCATTCTTTCAAATTACTTGGGCCTAGAACTTCCTGTCTTCAGAATCACAAAATGGGAAGCAAGCAGATTGCATCTTTTGCTTTATTAAGGGCACTTTTTTTGGCATCTCCTGTTAATGTCTTCATCAAACTGCAAATTCTTGAAAGTTGGCCCCAACTTCCACATGAAACTGCAGCTCTCAGCATCCCAACACTCCAGAGCCAGCAAAGGCAGGAAGTTTCTGCCAAAACAAGGCAAAACCCCCAGGCAGAGTTTGCATATTGGTTTTACAAGTTTTTCCAGAGCCTTGGCCAGAGAGGTTTAAAATATCCACTGAGAAAACATTCCCAAAGCTCATCCATGGGCTTCACTCACCGCTCTGCCTCCTGGGCCACCGGCACCAGCTTCTTCCACCTGGCCACAAGGTCCTTGGCAAAGTCTCCCACGAGCTCGTGTTTCCTTAGGCTGTTCACAGTCTTCCCCACTCCTGTCTCCTTCATGAGAGAGCCACGAATCCATCTTAGCAAAACAGGAATTCTCACCCCTGCTAAACTCCCTAAAGAGTGACTGAAGGCAACACACTCCCTACTGCTGCAAGGGAGAAGGTTCCTTGCTCTAACAGCAAGGATATCACTTTTATTATGTTCTCAGCTGACTTTATACCATTCACTACATGTAAATCAAAGTCTTAATTCTACCTTAGTCAAACACTAATTATTCGTATTAATTACCCAAGTCAGTATTTACCATGAGAGTCGGCAAATTTGAAGACAGAAGCCATTAAAAACTGTAAGGATTAGCACTTCCTCATTTACTGCTGATTTGTTATTGCTGGGATCTGCTCCAACTCTCATATCCCAGTCAGGTGTTAAGCTTTTGGGAGAACTGAGGATGACAAACTGTCCTCCATGGCTTCCCACCTGCCCTGGCACGCTCCTTCCCCGTGCCTGGCACCTCCAGAACCTTATCACAATCACAGCCGTGACACTGGGCTGTAGCAGGTGGCCGAGGTGACACACCCAGCTCCAGGGAAAGCAGCACTTCCGTGGAAAACAGCTCTCCCTGGGACTCGGCAGACACGATGAAAAGCCCGAGAGATTTCACAGCTCTTACCACGAGAATGTCAACTGTGATGGGTAACTCTGACAGCCTCTTCAGACTCTTCAGCAGCTGTGGAGACAAGAGGAGAAGTGTTCAGCGTTATCACACGGAACCACAGACAGGGATTAGGGAGGAAGAAAATGCTGCACTGCCTGAGAGCTCGTGAGGAAGATCCAAGTGCCTGACAGCTGCTGTCTTGCTCCAAAAAAGCTCCTGAGAAGCTGAACACGAGGGCCAACTGCAAAAAAATCTTGTCTCTGCCCACAAGAACCCACCTGAAAGTTTTGTAACGCACTCAAATATTAACGTTTGCTTCACATGGGACTGCAACTTAAATCTGGCTCAAAGCACCGGGAACAGAAACACACAGCAAGAGGAAGAAAGGACTGGGAAGCCTGTGACTGTCTGAAGGTGGTGGTGGAATCACCCCTTGGCAAGAAGGGTGGGAACAAAACAAAATAAAAAGGGGAAGGGAGATCTCTAGATGCTCCTAAAGACCTAAGAGGGGAACCTGTGTCTCCACTGCCAATAGGCTCTTTTCAATCAGGTGCTAAAACAGCACCTGATCCCTTCCAAATTCCAAATTCCCTCCCTCTTGCTCCACTCTTTTCTCTTCCCTTCACCTCCACACACCCCAAGCAAGACCCTGCCAGCACCGCCAACTGCTCCATGGGACAGGATGGGACAAGGAGCCCTCTCCAATGAGCACCCCAGCGAGGAGCTGCAGGAGCTGGACAAGAGGAAATGGCCTCAAGCTGCACCAGGGGAGGTTCAGGCTGGACACCAGGAAGAATTTCTTCACTGAAGGGCTTGTCAAGCATTGGAAAGGGCTAGGTGGTGGAGTTCCCATCCCTGGAGGTGTCCAAGGATTGACTGGACATGGGGCTCTGCTCTGGCTGACAAGGTTGGACTCGATGATCCTGGAGGTCTTTTCCAACCTTAATTGTCCTGGGATTCTAAGTGCAGGGGATGTTCCTGTACCTCTGCCACCCAGGTGGTTTGGGACATGGCCTCACCACGATGTCTGTTGGCTCTGTAGCTACACTACATGGTAGAACACATCTGACAGCACTGTTGCCCCTCATATCATTTCCCACAGCTCAGCTATAGCCACAGTCCAGCCTCATCAGCATTCCCATTATTATAGCCCCTATACAGCCCGGGCTGTGCTCAGCACTCCTATGCTATATGCCATACAAAGGGCTGCCCCTGATCCAGATCTTCTCTTTAAAGCACTGTGCTCGTGCTCAAATCAGCACTGTCAGCCTAAGCTGACACCCAATCACCCCCACACCCACCATGCAAGGATCAGACAGGTTTGCAGGTTTCCTTCCTTTTGAGGGAAATGACTTCCTTTAACCTATTTGGGGAGCGCTCTTGCTTTCAGAGAGGAAACCCTCCTCGATACCCAGAGAAGGCTTCCTCTGACTTCAGCAAAACCACAACTTCTGTTCACTAGAAACCACTCCTTTATATTTAGGACCTGATAACTGTGACAGAAGGTTTCGGTTTTCTTAGTTTAGAAGAGTGAAACACTGATAGCAAGAGTAGCTGCTGTTGCCTTGCCAGCACAGCTGCTCAACAAGTGCACTAGCAACTGAAGCCATCAAACCAAAGGCAGCAGAGACTCAGCCACCTCTGCTGCCTTCCCTTGGACTGCCTGCCACAGTTCAGGGGTCAGGATCCCTCTGGGAAGGATAAAATCCTTCTGGGATTGGTAACAAAGGAGTTTGGACTTGTGTGCACAAAGGGGAGAGGAAAGGAAAGAAGGATTGATTTTTGTATTAGATAGAAAAAGAGTAAACCAGGACAATATTAAAGCAACTCTGTCAGCTAATTAAATTCCTAGAAAGGTTTTTTCAGAGCTTACAAAATCCCACTGTGAGAGTAAGAACCAAGGGAGAACTCGTTCTGGTATCCCTAAATCTTCCCAAATATTTTCCAGCTACACCCCTCTGCAGCATCTCCCACAGTTCTGTTTGCTCTTTAGCTACTTGTGGCCTTCAGGGCTGAATTCCAAGAAGAGAAGTGCTGTTCTCAATGGGAATGCTGTTCTCAGTGTGGTTGGAGACCAGGGGAGCCACACACTTGATCCAGAACACGTCTCACGAGGAGCTGAGTTATTCCACAGCCACTGCAGTCGGCTCCTCTGTGGATCACAAGTCCTTGTGCATGAAATGCACCAAGTGAGACAACTTTGATGCAGTGAGGCTTAAAAACTTGTACTAAACTTTATTTCCTTTGGTAACAAGCTGATGGAGTTCATCCCACTGAGGCTTAAAGGGACATCAGGAAGAATTTTGGATGACAGGAGGAATTTCTTCACAGAAAGAGTGGTCAGGCATTGGAAGGAGGTGATGGAGTCCCCATCCCTGGAGGTGTTCAAGTAACAACATGGCACTCAGTTGATATGGAAGGGTTCAGTTAAAGTTTGGACTCAGTCTTGGAGGTCTTTTCCAACCTGTAACAATCCCGGGATTCTAAATCTGGCAGCTCATCTTGGAAATAACCAAGGTTATACAAATCCTGTGAGGAAAAGGTGACCAGGTGGGAGACAGAAAACACCAGGCTCGTATCTTGTGAGACACACACGACAAAACTCTTCTAAAACACCCCAGCACAGGGCAGAGTTTCAGTCAATCAGCCACAAGACACAACCCATAAAACCTTCCCTGAGTTCCAGCTCCAATGAAGTTCTGTTGAACATGGGTGGATTGTTTTCTTTTTCTGAAAGAAGGCAGCCAGACCGTTACGACACTAAAAACACACGCTAATACCAAACTGCTCCATGAAGATGCTCATGTTTTCCTTCTCCTCTTTCTTCCCATAGCCCTAAAGCAGAGCTTGTACTTCCTCTGCTGGAAAAAAAAGGCTCTTTCCAAACCATGACAGCACTGTCCAAGATTTTACTCACACTCTTCTGTGCCAGCAGCCCGATTTTCACCCGAAACCAATAATAACAACACTTTACACCTTTCAGCAAGGCAACGACTTGTACACGATACTTGGGCAAATATTATTCTTTCACATTCCTGATAAAATATTTTCAAAGGACCAGGCAAGAAATGTGAGGACTGGAAATGGTGTAAGGGTGGGCAGCACCCAGGGATGCTGTGGATTTGTCCCACTGATGGGGTAAAACTTCTAGCACAGGAAGGTCCTCACAAGATCTATCGAGACAATGCAATGGCAACTAAATTCAGGCTTAAAACCATTAATGCTTCCAAGGACATGGTTGAAAAAGTATCAGAAATAAAGAATATAGGTCACAGGGCCTTTCTGCTGGGGAAGAAAAGAGGTTTTCAAGTCATTACCCTGCTTTACTTCCTCTGCCTGCCCTTGCAAAACCACACAGGATCAACAGAGCAAGAAACAACTTCGCTCCACGAGGTCACTGGAGAAAGAGTCGGCTGTGCAAACACTGCCCCGAGACTTGCAGTGCTCCAGAAACACACCAGCAGTTCTCGCCCCAAGCTCACACAAGGGTCACGAAACAGCAGCGCAAATTCTCTGTGCACGGAGCACTGAGACAATATTTGAAGTCTTGCCCATGGTCTCAGCACCACAAAGCTCAGACCCCCTGGAAGTGACTCCTTGGCAGTCCCTCAGCTCCATTTGGGGCTTCACCAGTTAAACCCTGCTCTGGTCCTGGCTGAGAGGGTGAGAAGAGTAAGCAGATCCCATCGCATCACCCCCAGGCAGGCTGGAGCTCCTACAGGGGCTCCCATTTCAAAGGGTCAGCACTCGAGCATCTTCTTCCTGGGTGGTGGGAGATCTTGGGAAGCGAGTCCTGCAGGTGTTGGTCTCAGTGAAACAGTCAGCCCAGCACAGAGCAGCTGCACAGCCCTGCCTGCCTCCTCTTTTACTCGAATTACACAAAACGTGAACCAAACACGTGTGAATACTCTCAACAGATGCTCCCGCTTTAGAACAACAGAATGGAGTAACAGCATGCCCAAGTTCAACCATTATTCCAAATTTCACTAGAAAAACCAGCTCTGAATGCTGGTGCCCAGCAGGACAGTCACTGTCACCAGCCGAATGTCACCGAACACAGCGAGCCCAAGGCAGGTCGGGGCAGCGCAGCAGCCGCTCCACAACAGCTGCTGCAGGCAACGCATATTGTCAGCGACAACA
>NW_008238365.1:1439647-1444839 GCF_000691975.1 Corvus brachyrhynchos
TCGTCCAGTTCAACCCCCTGTCAAGGCAGGGGCACCTGGAGCAGGTGGCACAAGAGCGCGTCCAGGTGGGTTTGGGATGTCCCCACAGAGGGAGACTCCAGCCCTCCCTGGGCAGCTGTTCCAGGGCTCTGCCCACCCTCATGGAAAGAAGCTCATGTTGAGGTGGGACTTGTTGTGTTTTAGTTTATAGCCATTGCTCCTCATCCTCTCACTGGGCACCATTGAACAGAGGCTGGCACCATCCTCTGACACCCCTTGGAGATGTTTGTGGGGATCGATGGGATCCCCTCTCAGCCTTCCCTTCTCCAGACTGACCAGGCCCAGCTCCCACAGTCTCTCCTCATCAGAGGGATGCTCCAGTCCTTTAATCATCTTTGTTCCCTCCTTTAGACCTGCTCCAGCAGCTCCTCGTCTTTCTTGTCCTGAGGAGCCCAGAACCAGACACAGTTGTTCCTGAGGCAATGTCACTTCACTCCTATTCCTGTTGCCTCCCAATGGCTGCTTTTCTTTGGGATATTTGGCAGCAAGGATGTTCTTGCAGTGTTGTGTCTCAGCTGAGTCTGGACCTGAGTCCAGCCCATTCCAGGTCTCAGTCTGGACCTGAGTCCAGCCCTTTCCGTGCCCCCTGGGACTCAGCGAGGGCGGCTGACCTCACACCACCCCAAAAGCCTGCTGTAAATGTAGAAGTGATAAGAGCAGTCAGCTGGCTGGGAGAGGGGGAGAGGAGGGAGGAGGATGTTGCGTGGGGAAAGTTGAGGGTCTCTGTGCCTCGACCTGCAAATCCTGGTGCTGGGCAGAGTGTCCCGCTGGACTAACCTGTCTGAGAGCAAGGTAAGAGCAGGGCCAGCCTGTGGGTGAGTCACAGAGAGCCAGCACACACCTGGCAGGATCTGCAGAGACCTTGTGTGGGGCTGGGAACTGCTGAATAATGGAAACAGTGGCATGGGGAAAAAGTCTTTGTTGCTTTCTAAAATGGGGCTGGAAGAATTATTAGCAGTAAAAGAGTGCCTGGAGCTGCAGTGTCCCAGGTAGTTTTCCAGGCTGGCTGGGAGTTGGCTGTGACCCAGACTCTGACTGAACCCACCAGCAGAAAAAGGAGAGAGACTCTGTCTGGTTAGGTATTAAAGAAAATAAGCCTGACACAACTTTCTGAAGACAGAGTTACTCTGCTCTGCTATTGGCTCAGTAATCAGGGCTGAGATTAGCAGCACTGAAATGATGTGAGGACAACGATTGTCTTTTAAGAGAAATTTAAACAGCCAGAAAAAAGCTTTCCTTGCTGTCTTCCCTCCATTCTGTCTGGGCCCTTTGAAAGCTCTTCGAATCACTCCAGCTCCCTAGATTAACCCAGCAGCCAGGATTAATCTGCATGAAAAACACCTTGTTCAGGTCACTGCAGTGACATTTCAATCAGGAGCAGCAATAATGTCCCATTTTAAGTTAAGTGCAGGTAATAAAGGTCGCTCTGCCCTCCCACAGCCAGACTTTGGAATAACTCAAACTTGTGCTTCAAGTTGGGAAGTCTGTCAAAGGTGCCCAGAGGGGACAGGCAGAATCCCAGGGACATCAACCCAGACCTTCCCCTGTACTTGTGTGAAGTGTGCTGCACAGTTAGAAGATCTTTTTTATCCCAGAACAACTTCCTTCTTGGCAGCAAGGAGGCTCTGGCAGTGCTGTGTCTCAGGGAGGGGCAGGTCTGAGGCATCTGGAGAGAAGACCTGGAAAAATATTTTATTTTCCTGGGAAATTCCAATATTTAACCTGTATCGTCATTTTAAACCCAGCTGAAAAGATGAAACTGCTGATTTTTCTGAGGAGTGGATAGTCTGGATAAAATGTGTGTTTGGAAACATCCAAGCATTGTTGCTCGGAAAGGGCAAATCCCAGTTCCTTCTCCCAGTCCTGAGCTGGTGTCAGAAACCATTTCACATCCAAACACAGCGAGAGAGCAGCATTTGGGCCCCCGTTTCAGGACCCGCTCCAGGATGTGACACCGTGATAGACGAGCTCTCAGCGGTGTAAATTGGGGTAGCCCCGTGAAACACCACAATTCCAGGGATGGCTCAAGTGCCTGGGACTTTGCTCCTGAATCCCTGTGGCTTCTGAGTCATGCCTGCTCCCTCTGCTCTCCCTGGCACCCTGAGCTTGGCCATGCTGGCACTGCCACTTCCCCACTCCAGCCCAGCCTTGAATCCTCTTTCCTGACAGGGACTTTTGCTAAACTTTTCCCAAACTTTTCCCTTCTTCGTGTTTTTGCTGGAGTCTCCTAATGCCCCCCTTCTCTCCTGGCGCTAAATACAAGCTGATTACTCAGTTCCAAGAAACCTGATCTTTGTGGCCAAGAGCAATAAACAGCCCCAGACATGTGAGACAGAGCAGTAACAGCTATTTCTGGCCAGATTTGTTCCCTCATCTATTGGCTGCTCCCAGCTCCCTCAGAGGAGGTGAGGTCACTGCTGAGTTTCAGACTGGAGGTTCAAAGGGAATTTGGGAACATTCAAAAGCTGTGCCTGAGTCAGGTGAAACGCACCCTTGGTGTCACCCCAGACAGCGGGGCCAAGCATGGCCCCACACCCCAGGACCAGTGGGTGCTCCCAGTTCCCAGAGCAGCCACCCAAAATCCTCAGTCCTTTATAAAACTGCAAAGGTGCTGGCACTGGTTGAGTTGAGAATTCTCTCCTGCAGTCCCCTCAAAGCCTTTCCCACAGCTCAGAGGGGTGCAGGGCTTGGGGGGGCAGTTCCCATCCTTCTCTAGGCTTGACCCAGATGTTTTTTGGTTCAGTAGGAGTTTTTCCTTTGCTTTATTGAATGCCCTAACGAGCAGAAGGACACCTGCACCCCCACTATAAGGCTTCTCACCCTTCCTTTCTCATCAGGTCCCATTCCAATCCTGCCAAGATGGCCCCCAAGAAGAAAACCCCCGTGAAGCGCAGGGTGGATAAGAGGGACGCACCCCTTGTCCCGGGCAGGGTGGCAGATGCTTTGCTGGGTGTGGAACACCTCCATCACTGCACTGGTTTGCACGACAGCGGCTCCAACGGCTTCCACTGCTCGGTCACAGAGGTCGAGGCGTCGGAGCACGGAGCCGCCCTCCTGCAGGGGCTGAACCAGATGCGCCAGGAGCGCTTCCTCTGCGACCTCACCATTGCCACCAAAACCAAGTCCTTCGAGGTGCACAAACTCATCCTGGCCTCCTGCAGCCACTATATCCACGGGCTGCTGCAGAGGGACCCTCGGCTGTGCCAGCTGGAGCTCCGTGACGTGTCCCCGCTGGGCCTGGCCGCCGTCATCGCCTTCGCCTACGCGGGGACGCTGAGCCTGTCCCTGCACACCATTGGCAGCACCATCGCCACGGCCACACGGCTGCAGGTGCCGGCCCTGCTGGGGCTCTGCAGCGACTTCCTCGTGCAGGAGATGGCTGTGGAGAACTGTGTCTACATTGCAAACATCTCGGGCACCTACGGCCTCAACCAGGTGAAGGACGCCACGCGGAAATTCATCCGGGAGAACTTCATGGAGTTCTCCAAAACTGATCAGTTCATGAAACTCCCCTTTGATCAGGTCAATGAGCTGCTGATGGATGATGGCCTGCAGATACCCAGCGAGGTTGCAGCCTTCCAGGCTGCTGTCAAGTGGCTGGAGTTTGACCCCAAACGCGTCCGGCACGCTGCTGACCTCCTGAGCAACATCCGCTTCGGCACAATCCCAGCTCCAGACCTGGTCAACCACATCCAACCTGTGCCACGCATGATGCAAGATCCACAGTGCCACAAGCTCCTCGTGGATGCTATGAATTACCACCTGCTTCCCCACCAGCAAAACAGCCTGCAGTCCCGGAGGACCAGGATACGGGGAGGCCAGAGGGTGCTTGTCACAGTTGGGGGTCGTTTAGCGTTGTCTGAGAAGGCTCTGAGCAGAGACATCAGCTACAGGGACACAGAGGGAAACTGGAACAAGCTGACGGAGATGCCAGCAAAGAGTTTTAACCAGTGTGTGGTGGTGATGGATGGATTTATCTACGTTGCGGGTGGTGAAGACCAAAATGATGCCAGGAACCAGGCCAAGCACGCTGTCAGCACCCTGAGCAGGTAAGGTGGGCCCCAGCTGGCCACGCAGACCCTGGGAAGGGGTCAGAGCTGTGCCGTGTGTGCCTGTGCCCCCACTGACCCTAGGGGTAGATTTAGCATCCCCAGGGTTCCTGTTGTCCTTCACACTCTTGTCTCCGTTTCTGTCTTCATCATTTAAATAAGGTTTGTTTCCTAAATCCCCATAAACTGCCACTGGATTGCCAAGGGATTACTTTTCAAAGAAGGGAGGAGTAACCGCGGCAACCTAAACCATGCAGTATTTTGTTTGCAACCTAAACCTGAACTTCCCAGTGGCTCTGCCCACAGCTTGGCTCAGCCACCTGAGATTGCACAGGCAACATCCTTGGCACTTCTTGAGCCCAGCCCTTTATCACCTCATCACCACCCCTCGGTCAGGAACCATCACTGGGCTCCTTCTCCTGCTCTGAGTGAGGTTTCAGGGAGCCACTGGCAGGTCTGCTTTCTCTTTCTGGCCTGTAGCTTATCCACCTTTCCCAGGCTGGCCCTGTGTCCCTGCAGCACCGCTCTGGGCACACAGCAGTTCCCTCTGCCATCTCGTGGGCACACAGGGAACTGGTGCCTTCTTATCCTGTCCCTGCGTCCACTTCTACCTGCCAAGACTCAACAGAGGGACAGTGACAGTGCTCTGGGACACGTCAGAGCAGTAGCACTCAACATTTCCAAGGCAGGCTGGAGCCTGCGGGGCAGGAGCAATGCTGGTCTGTCCCCAGGGTTGGAGCAGCAGCAGCACAAGTAGGATTTAATTCTGTGCAGTGCCCAGGTGCTTTCTCACTCCTGGAGAAGAGAGAAGCACATCCAGAGCTCCTCCCAAGGCAGATGGCTGGCAGGCCCACCCTCCTCCCCACAGCTCTGCAGCTTGTCCTGGACAGACGGTTCTGCCCTTCCTCCCTCAGGTATGACCCACGCTTCAACACCTGGCTGCACCTGGCCAGCATGGAGCACAGGAGGTCCCACTTCAGCCTGAGCGCCTGCCACGGGCTCCTCTACGCCGTGGGAGGGCGCAACGCCCAGGGCCCCCTGGCTTCCGTCGAGTGCTACGTCCCCACCACCAACAGCTGGCACGGCAAGGCCGGCCTGGAGACG
>NW_008238365.1:1444927-1448271 GCF_000691975.1 Corvus brachyrhynchos
CGCCTACGTGGTGGGGGGCAGCCAGCTGGGCTCCCACGGCGAGCACGTGGACGTGGTGGCCGTGGAGTGCTACAGCCCCCTGACGGGGCAGTGGAGCTCCCTGGCACCTCTGCCCGTCGGGGTGAGCACGGCCGGGCTGGCTCTGCTGGAGGGGCGCCTGTGCCTGGTGGGGGGCTGGAATGAGAGAGCAAAGAGGTATCAGAAATGTGTGCAGCGCTACAACCCCGACCTCAACGCGTGGGCTGAGGACGAAGAGCTCCCCGAGGCCATTGTGGGTGTCTCGTGCTGCACCATCACACTCCCGCGATCCCTGAGCTCCAGGTCCAGCTCTGTGGCCTCAGCAGCAACCAGCACATGAGAGCTGAGCTCCTTCTGCCAGCAGCAGGGAAGGACACAGAGCTCGGGAGTGTGGGGCAGCTGGATAAGGAGGCACACCGATGTTCGGAGTCACTGCAAACTTTGGGAGCTAGGAAATTGTCCCCTGAGCTGCCTCTGTCTCCATCTCACAGCTCCAGCAGGGAATGCTCAAGTGGGACAGATACAGAAACAGGACAGAAGAGCTTTTCTTCCCAGCCTGCAGCACTGAATTGCAGCATGGACTGGAAAAAAATGTGGAAAAAAACCAAAGAATAAAACCAAACCATAATAACAGAGGAGAAGGACCCTCGCTCCCATCAGCTTCCCCACAAAACTCACAACACAAGTTAGGGGTTAGAAAAATTTATTTACTTTTCTGGTAACAGGAACTGCTCATTTACCAGGAAGAATGATGCCATCATACTGTGAGGGGAAAAGAAAAAAAAAGAACCAAGTGAGAAATCACCAGCAGGTAAAGGTGCAGTGCTGCTGTGCAGAAAACTCGAGTCACAGCAGTCATTCCAAGGCACCAGCCAACACTAACACGGACAAGCAGATTTCCTGCAGCCAGCTGCCTCTGTACCTTTGTGCTGTGCTGGAATGTCCAAGGGGCTGTGCTCAGAGAAGCATTAAGCTCTGCTCAGCAGCCCCCTGAAACAAGCAGCCACACGCTCCACTGGTCTGGACCAGTCCCAAAATCTGGGCCCTGAAGGTACCTGTGCCACATGAAGCACAACCAGGCAGGATGGGGGAGAAAAGGAATTCAGCAAGATCAGGCTGGAGGCCTCCCTGCACAGGGTATGACCCGTGTAGGTCCAGGCAGAGTAAAGAGCCCTCAGGCAGACTGTGCACACTTTTCACCTCTTCAAAACTATCAGCAGTCCCCAGCTCTGAGATTTCCAACCCAGCTTTCAGCAGCTCCCATTCATTATCCAATTATTCATTTTATGGAGAGATAAGCACAAGAACTTGTTTTCTTTGGGGATCTCTCCATCCTCCAAGTGTGGCAGCTGAGCCTGGAGCTGTGTCAGACCAACAAATCCTAACCCTGCCTTGTCTCTCATGAACCATGAACACGTAACTCCTCCAAAACTGCGGGAGCCATTTACACAAGAGCTGGTAATTCCCTCCAGCTCTCCTGCCAAGAGCTGCTCTCTCAGTTCAGCACACCCAAAAAAGCACAAACAGCACTCGTGCTCAAACATTTCTGCTCAGTAGTAGCAGCTTCTACTGCTCTGGGACAGTAAGAATCTACAATTTAAGCACTCATCAAGATCTCCTCCTGCCCAGTGATTTGCTCCAGCCTTTCCATGAGGCATTTTGCTGACCCTTGCTAGGAAACTCTCAGGATACAACAATAAAGATGGACTGTACCTTTTGCTGGAACCAGCGCATGGCTTCCTCCTTCCCAATTCTGTGCTTGGCCCCGATGTTGCCAGTCCTGCGTTTCTTGTCAGCGATGCTGAAGCCCGGCCTGCCCAGCACCTGCAGGATGAGGCCAACAGCACTGCTTCATCCTGGCATTTACTGGTTTTCTTCAACTAAACAGCTGTCTAGGAGGGAAGCCTGGAATTTCCTCATCAGTGATGCCTTGCTGCACTTTCCTTCTCCAAACCCAGCCCAGCCGTTTCAGTGCTATCCCAGAGTCACAGTCAGAGCAACAGGATTTGCTTCTGAAGAGGCTTTGTGAGATTTGTCATAAATCAGGGGTTTTATGGCAGCTCTGGGAATCTCTAATTAGACAAACATCAACAAAATCCAAATCTATCTTCCAGCACTTGGCAGCAAGTCCATGGGAGCCAGTTCTTGTTCTAGGCTCCTTCTGGAGCTTTCCCCCAAGCCCAGGAAACAGGGAATACTCACCACATAAAAATCCAGGCCGTAGATACCGATACTGGGATCGTATTTAATCCCCAGATCGATGTGTTCCTGGATTCCAAAGCCAAAGTTCCCGGTGTCTGAGAAGTTGTTTTTTCTCAATTCGTATTCTCGCACCTGAAACGTTGGTTGTTGGTCACTATTTTGTTCCTGACTGGAAGCAGAATTAAAACTCCTGGCCACTGCTACCAGACCCCCAACTTGTTCACAAGCTAACGAGTCTTTATCCCTAAAATTTTACTCCCCCAGCTTACTCCTAAATCCCAGCAGCAAAGACTGAACCCCAAAACAAATCAGCTGCTGCACCAATTAGTTCTTAAAGAAGAAACAGCACACAGATAAAGGGTGTAAACATTTCAGCCCACGTATCTGACCTGTACCTAGATCAGGTGCAACATTTCGGAGCACACACTCCTTCAGTCAGAATGGAAAAGAGTTCTGTTCTTCCACAAACCAAAGATCCAGCCCAAAATTCTCACCTTCAACCCCTTCTCCAGAATCTCCTCTGCTTTGGCCCCGCGAACCGTGCAATGAACAGCGATTTTCTCGTTTCTCCTGATCCCAAAGGATCTCACCGTGTATCGGGCTGTAGGCAGCAACAGTTACACTTAGGGGACAGTCGGAGAATTCCCACCCGGGGGGTTCAGAGCTTCTGAAGCCCAAATAAATTCAAAGGCATTAGAAAGAACCGAGGCAGCACCACGTTCCCTGTTCAGGGATGTTGGCAGAGCAGCAGCCCGAGTTTGGAGACAGAACTGAAATGACACAAACGTGCACCAGCTCCTGAATATTTAAGCCCCCCAACTCTCCAACAACTCTCCCAACACCGGCTCTGCCAAGGAGCCCCTTCCCGGGGACCGCGCTGCCGCTGCACCCACCGCAAAGGAAGGAAAACAACCGGGAAAACCACCAGGGCTCCTTCGCAGCCCCTCACCTTTGGAGAAGACGGGGGTCTGCCCCGTAAGCTGCTCCAGCACTTTGGCAGCGCGGGTGAGCCGATCCCCGCTCTCCCCGACGCAGATGTTGAGGCAGAGTTTGCGGATCCGCAGCTCCCGCATCGGGTTCTCCTTCTCACCTTGGTCTTGCTGCGAAGAGACCACACCGGAGGT
>NW_008238365.1:1448684-1450929 GCF_000691975.1 Corvus brachyrhynchos
TGCCCCATCAATTAACGCTCATAATTGAAAACAGAGTCCAATACAACAACAATGGGAAATTGTAATAGTAATTTTAACTAACTGAGAGGGGGAAAAACAACCCAAACAAGTGGTGGACAAGGCAGTTGCTCGCTACCCTTTGGCTGATGCGAGAATCCCTTCCCGAACCCAGATCAGCCCCAGTTTCTATCCTGGGAATGACTTTCCATGTGTGGGATATCCCTTTGGCCAGTGCAGGTGAGATGTCCCGGCTACACTCCCTCCCAGTTTCTTTTGCGAACCCCCTCACTGGCAGAGCACGAGAGCAAAAAAATAGAAAAAGAAGAAATAAAGGACTTCCTGACTTAGGATGGACATGACTTAGCAAAAACCCAAACCAAAGTTCATTCTTCCTTGGAGCGAGGATCAGGGGAAGTCAGGCGCAGATCCCCAGAGCACTTGTGGTTTAATACAGTTTAATTCACTGGCTGTTCTCACCCAAACTCAAACCCCCAGCAGCGGCTTCGGTGGGAGGTGCTGCGCCAGGTGTTGGAGCTGCTCTCAGTGAGTGTAGTTATCAGAGCCTCTCACCCCCTCACTGCCCCAAATTCCTTGAACCAGACCTGGGAACACAGTCCAGTTCCACCTCACTCTTTCAGGAAAGCGTTGGTGGGTTTCAAGAGCTCTGTCTGGAATCTGGGTTCTCTTTCTGTGCCATTTGGGAGGATTGCAGCCCATTTCCTGCTGCAGTCAGGGGGGAGCAGAGCTTCCCAGCTTCTCTGGCAAGGGGGCAGGCCAAACCCACACCACTTTGGAGTCCAAACTGTTCTTCAGTGGCCACATCCTGAGCAGAAAATGCCTTCAATGAGGCTCACAGTCAGTAAGGATGGCACCAGCTCAAGGCTTTCCCTGTTTATCTCCTTTGCCTGCCTCCCCAGAGCCGTGCTCAGGGCTGCCAGCCCCAGCTCTGTAATGCCATCAATTGTTTTTTGCCCCAGTTGCTTTTAAGCAGGGATGAAGGATAAATGAATAATCAGCTTGTCTCATTAAGGAGAGAAAAAAAGTGTCAGGAGTCTCTGCGCAGAGGGTGTGAAAAGCCTCTGGTTAAAAAGTAACGTTGTTGCTTCATTACGGATTTACTTCATCTAAGAACAGCTTTGCTGGAAATAGCTGCAGGCTGGGCTGGCTCCCAGCTTTGCCAGCAATCCAGGGATCCCATTCGGGATCTGTCCATGCTGCACGGCTCCTTCCCAGGCAGAGGCTCAGGGCACTGCAGCCAGCCCGGGCCAGGGGGAGCAGAGTGAGATCAGGAGCAGGGCAGAGGTGGCTGAAGGTGCTGCCCGTCTCCCTGTGCCCCTTGCCAAGCCCGTGGCTCTCTCTCCACAGCAGGGGAGTCCTCCCTCGCCCAGTCCTGGGTGGTCCCGCTGCCAAAGGCTGTGGGGAAGATGAGGCTGAAGGGGTTGAGGGCTGCAGAGAGGAAGAAGGAATCACTCCCGCCACTCTGGGGATCCTGGGGGACTTAGAACAGAGCTCAGAGATGTCACCTTTCCCTTTTACACCCCAGAGCTGCCGCCCACTTCACGGCATTAACTCATCCCACCCTCTGCCCCTGACTCCTGCCAGCAGCAGAAGAGCTTTGCTCAGCTCCGGACACAGAGAATCGGAGAATCCTGGAATGGTTTGGGTTGGACCTTCAAGCCCACCCAGTGCCACCCCTGCCATGGGCAGGGACACCTCCCACTGTCTCAGGCTGCTCCAAACCCCAATGTCCAGCCTGGCCTTGGGCACTGCCAGGGATCCAGGGGCAGCCCCAGCTGCTCTGGGCACCCTGTGCCAGGGCCTGCCCACCCTCCCAGGGAAGAACTGCCAGACCCTGTCTAATTGCAGAGACATTTCCTACCTTGGCATTTCTGTGCTGAATTCAGGAAGTTTCCTGCCTGGCACAGAGCTTCCCACTCACCCCACTCGCTCGACCCTCTCCCCATCTCCAAATACATCCAGATGGGTCCCATGTGGAGCTCTTCCTGCTTTCTGAGTCATCCCTATGTCCCCAAAATAGTACAGAGCTCTGTTTTGCCAGGTGCTACAACGCATTTGCTTTAGGAGAGGGGGTGGGCTTGGTGTCATTTTGGATTCAGTGCAAAGAAAAGAATCCATTGCTGAGAGCAGGTTTGGGGTTTTTTTTGCAGGGATGTTCTGTTGCGTTCTGACCCCAAGTTACCTGACTGATGAGAAGTCCAGCTGTGGTGGGAACAATAATCCCTGC
>NW_008238365.1:1450964-1463238 GCF_000691975.1 Corvus brachyrhynchos
TCTCTGGGGAGAGAGAGAGCAAAGGGAGGCAGGGAGGAAACTGTCACAAGCAGGGAGAGGAGTGGGTGCTTCCTGTCCCTTCCCTCACCACAGGAATACTGCCTGCGGGGCTGAGCAACGTTAGGATCATCCCTGCAAGAGTGGGGGGGGGACTTTTAAGCCTTTATTTCACCCCTTAACTTCCAAAGCCAGCAGCTACAGAAGAGGGAAGAGTAGAAGTGTCAGAGGCCTTGTGGGACTGGGATCGGGAAGGATGCAGAGCCAGGGAGGGCACAGAGGTCAGACCCCCTGGCCTGGGCACAACATCCACGTGGTTGATATCGAAGCCTGCCCCTGTCATGCTGATTATTGTCAAGGCCAGCGTGAGAAGGACCTCGAGGACTGTGGAACTGCAGCCAAGGTAAGGCACAGCCACCAGGAGGGCGGCTGGGAGGGAGCAGCATCCCTTGGGAGGAAATGGGAAGTGTTTTATAACAGGCCACGCAAGTGCGTTGGAAAGGCTGGGGGGCAGATGAAGGCTTGTCCTTACTCAGTGCTGAGAAAAGCTTCCTGACGGGTGCTGTGCCAAGCACCCGCCTCTGCAGGAGGAAATCAGCCAGCAGCCCGGCCAGGATGTGCCCCAGCCCATTCCCAACATACAGCAGGGCAGAGAGGATGCAGTGCCACGTGGACAACGCGCAGGCAGGGGCCTCGTGAACTCCCCCGTGTCCCAAGCCGCCGGCTTTGGGATTTCTGGGCGGGATCGGGGACGGCGGGACTCGAACCCGCAGCTCGGGGCCGGTCCCGGGGCCGCGCCCCCGCGCTGGGCCACGCCCCCCCGCGAGCCACGCCCCTGATTGGTCCCGCCCATCAGGCCCCGCCCCCTCCCTGCGGGCGGCGAGTCATGTGACTGGCCAAAATGGCGGCGCTCAGGACGGCGGTGCCGCTGCTGGCGCTGCTGGGGCTGTGCCTGGGCCCCGCGGCCGCCGTCACGCCCCTGGTGATCTGGCACGGCATGGGTGAGCCGGGACCCCCCGACAACGGCCTCGGGAGCGGCGGGGCTTGGCTGGGGGCCGAGCAGGCCCGAGGGGCGCTCGCTCCGGTGTCCCCCTCCTCCGGACTGCCGGTGTCCGCGGAGGCCGGGAGGTGCTGACCGTGCTCCGCCGGCAGCTCGCGGTCCCGTGGCAGCGGGGGCTCGTGATGTGTTTGTGGAGGTGAGGTGAGGGCCGGGGCCGTGGCGTGGTGGTGCAGCCCGGTGCTCTCTTTCGCAGGAGACAGCTGCTGCAACCCGGTGAGCATGGGCTACATCCAAAAACTAGTGGAGAAAAAAATTCCAGGGATTTACGTCCTGTCTCTCAAGATCGGGAGCAACCTGATCCAGGTGAGTCGGGTGTCACTCGGGTGTCTGCGTGCAGGGGGTGGGGCTGGAGTTGCTGCAGTTCCTGGCTTTAACAGGATTCCACAAGGATTCCCGCTGCGCTTTCCCTGCTGATTTTTTATTCTCGCTGAGGTAAACAGCTTCGACAGGTAGGACCCGATAAAGTCCAGCTAATACCTGCAGAAAAGCGCTGGGGGAAAACAAATCCCTGACCTAAATTGGATTAATATGCAAATCCTCTGATTAGCACACTCCAAGCCCTGCAGGTAGTACTGCAGGGGGGGTGGATGCTGTGCTGAGGCAGAGCTTTATCCCTGGCCGTGCTTCTTGGTCTGCAACCATTTATTTACTTCAGTGTAATCAGTTACACACTCCATGGGTTCTGACAGATTTTTTTTTAGTTCCTATGGAATTTCTTTAAATAATGTGCAGTGTGGGTGCAGTTTTCTGGGTTCTGGAGAAGGCTGATTTTTAATTTTTATAAATATGAACAAAATCTGAAGAGATTCAAGTTGTGCAGAAGTTTGGGGAAGTGTCACTGTCCCACATGAGGCCATTTTGCCAACCAGAGCAGGACATGGTAAGGGGAAGTCTCAAAACTGGAATTTCACTTCCGTCCCTGTGAAAGCTCAGGTCCTCCTTCAAAACCACAACTGTCAGAGCAACCTGCTTGCAGAGCTTAAAATAGCAGCAGCCATGGTAAAGGTACCAATGATCCATCCTAATCTGATCCCTCAGGACATGGAGAACAGCTTCTTCATGAACGTGAACGATCAGGTGAGCGAGGTGTGCAGCCAGCTCGCCACGGACCCTCGCCTCAAGGGAGGCTACAACGCCATGGGCTTCTCCCAGGGAGGCCAATTCCTGTAAGTCTGCACTCCTGCTCCAGCTCTAGGGACTCCTCTTGGGTTCAGGTCTTCATTTAAGACCCTTTAGAAGTGCTCAGCACACACAAACTGCTGAACTCCTAAAGGCAGCAGTGCTCCAAAAGGGGCAGGTTGTGTTTTCCTGCAGCCCTGCTCTTGCAGGCGGGGTTAAATCCCTCAGCAAATGTTACACAAGTGCCCAAACCCACGCAGGAGCTGCACCTGTGGCCTGGGCATGCTTGGCTCAGCTCCTTCCTCTTCCCCCACAGGAGGGCCGTGGCCCAGAGGTGCCCTTCTCCTCCCATGCTCAACCTGATCTCCGTCGGGGGACAGCACCAAGGTAACATCCCCTGCAGCTGTCACATCTCCCAGGCACCTTTTGGGGCTCTCTCCTAAACTCTGATCGTTGTTTTAGTAATTAAATTGTCCCTTTGTTCTTGTCTGGATCTGGTGATCTGTTTGGCCCAGTCAGTGTTTGCTGTTTTCATTATCCAGTGGAAAGGGACCTCTGCAAGTAGATGGCTTCACGGTCTGGGTGGGATTCTTACACACCTTGGGAGCACCTGGCATGAGTTATTTTGTGAGGAATTTCTACAGATTTGTGAAACTGAACCTTCTGGGTTACGAGGGTATTTTACAATCGGCCTCTGGAACGCCAAAGCCTCAAGGAAAGGGAGATATGAAATGGAATTAAGGAGGTGTGTAGTTAAGAGTGGCTGGCAATGAATCAAATACTCTCCCCTGAGAAGTTCCACAGCTCCTTGAGCGTGTTCCTTTGTAGTGGAGTGGGAAGACTTGTAGGGAGCCGTGCTCCTGGGAGCACAGCAGGTGAGCTGGACAGCATCCAGCACTCCCCCTCCATTGTCTGTGCCACAGCTCCGGGCCAGCAGGGCTGTCTAACGAGCTCACAGGGCTAAAAGCTGCCTGGTAGCCTGGGTAATTCCTGCTCCTGCTCTGTAAGAGGTGGTTCTTGGGCAGCAGCAGGGATTGAGGGATCCCAGTTTGGCTCACTGGGCTGTGTCCCTGCCCCAGGGGTGTACGGCTTCCCACGCTGTCCCGGGGAGAGCTCCCACATCTGCGACTGGATCCGAAAAACCCTGGATCTGGGAGCCTACACAAAAGCTGTGCAGGAGCAGTGAGTACCTCCCTCAGGGCAGGCCAGGGGAGCAGCTGTGGGATTCCAGGCTGATCCTTGGGTTCTCCCCTCTGCAGCTTGGTGCAAGCAGAGTATTGGCATGACCCGCTGAAGGAGGAGGACTACAGGAAGAACAGCATCTTTTTGGCTGACATCAACCAGGAGAGGGTAAGGACAGTGATGACTGTGAGCAGGAGAGCAGAAGCCTGGGAAGGGCAGGCTCAAGTTGAAGAGCAGGCAGTTTCCCTGCCTCTGGGCTCTCCAGTGGTTTGGATCTGTTCTTTTGCTTCCACCCAGGGCATCAACGAGACCTACAAGAAAAACCTGATGGCTCTGAAGAAGTTTGTGATGGTGAAATTCCTCAACGATACCATGGTGGACCCTCCGATCTCAGAGGTGAGGAAGGCAGGGGCAGGTTTTGGGGCTTCCTTGTTTCTGCTTTGTCCTTTGGTGGCAGAACTGGAGGTTGCTGAGGGGCAGGCTGGGCCTGACAAACACAGGCCTGACACTGCACTGCCTCTGCTCAGCTCCTGGGAGCCCTCAGCAGCTGTTCCCTTGTTTTTCCTCCTGGCAGTGGTTTGGGTTTTACAAAAGTGGCCAAGCCAAGGAGACCATCCCGCTGCAGGAGACCTCGCTGTACAAAGAGGTGAGTTCTGGGGGCTGGGGGCTTCTGCTGTGTCCCCTCTTTAGTGTCCCTGGGACCCCACAGCTCTGCTCTTGTCACTCCTGGGGCATTGCCTCCCCCTGCCAGGAGCTGCTTGTTTGGGAAGGCATTTCCCTCCAGCCATTCCTGGCACTGGTGAAATCCAGGGACTGACACTGGTGCTTCCTGCCTGGCTCAGGATTCCCCTCAGTGTGTGTTTCATGAGCTCTGCTCCTGTTTAAAGCCTTGCTGCAAGAGTCCCCCGAAATCCCTTTTCCCCCTCCAGAGGTGGAATCTCCCCCTTGTCTCTGCAGGATCGCCTGGGGCTGCAGGAGATGGACAAAGCAGGGAAGTTGGTGTTCCTGGGGGTGAAAGGGGATCACCTGCACTTCTCAGAAGAGTGGTTTGACAGCACCATCCTCCCCTTCCTCCAGTGAAGCTCCTCTGGGAGCACTGGGGGAGGGTTTTTCACTGTCTCTAACACCAGCTACTGTGCAACAGCACTCAGTGCATCCAAGCCTGCAGGGATTTGGGGAAGGGGAACAAGAGGAGGTTTAGCTCAGCGGGATTTAATTCCAGCCCCATCTGGGCTGAGCCTTGCACTGACTGACACACTCCAGCCTGCACAGGGCCTGGTAAACCGACCTCAGTTCTCAGAGCTGTGGCTGAGCTGGTCCCTGGTGAGGGCAGAAGGATCAGCTCAGCCAGAGGTTTGTTCTCCATCCCCTGTTCCTGCAGGACACACTGGCAGTATTAACCCAACTCACTCGTGCAGGGATCAGCAAGACTTTCATGGCAGGGCAGTTATGTTACAGCCTATCCTTCAAGATGGGGAAAAACACCAAATTGAGGGGTTTCTGGGGGGGGGAAGAGGGTTTGGAGTTCAGCAGTATTAACAGCTTGAACAGTTTTCAACTACTGGCTTGGTTTATGTTCTTTTGTACAACTGAAATCAATAAAGAACTTTCCATCTAACCAACTAAAAAAGAAAAGATTGGACAACTACTGACTGTGAGTGGAGGGGAGTTGAGGAAAGTCTGGGAAACTCTTCAAAGGAATCAAGGCAGGGTCGGGCAGAGAGGGGCATCTTGTCCTGCCTGAAGTCCTGGGTGCCCCCAAAAAGAGACAAGAGTCACAGTAATGAGCAAGTTGGCATTAACTTTATTCTATCTTCTGTATAATCTCAAGTACATAAGAAAGGTTCTTCCACAAGCCTCAGGAGAAGACAAGTACAAGTCACAGGACAGTTTCAAAATAAAAAAAATTTGCATAATTTTTTTTTTTTTTGTAAGTTTTGTACTAGAGAAAAAAGAACATTGACACTTTACAGAAGAGATGCATTTAAGATATGCTTATGCCACCCGAGGCGTTGGAAAAATGAAGGTCAAAGCACGTGCAGCTCCCTTTATGGGTCAGTACAGTACTGTGTGATCCACCACTGCTCCAGGGCCCTGGAACAGAGGCTGCGAGCTTCCACCAAAATCAAGAGCCAAGCAACAAGGGGGGAAAAAGGGGGGAGGGTTGATTTTGTGGGGGCTGAGATTGCAGATGAGGAGGAGAGCGATGAACCGACTTGATCCAGCTCGGGTATTTACAACTCTGCACTACTGACCTGGAATGGAGGAGGCCCTTCCTCGGGGGAAGGGGACAGGTTCAGAAGAACCGTCCTGGAAGACTGAACCTGAGTTCAGCTGCTCCAAGAAGGAAGCCCTGGGGCAAAGGTTCCCTTGTGAAGGTGGAGGGCTCATGGAGTAAGAGGTGCTCAGCTCCAAGCTCCCAGCCAGGCTGCAGGGTGACACCGCTGCAGCCTTCCTGTGGCACTGGGTAATGGAAGCCTCCTGTCATGGCACAATCAGGAATGCACTGAGCTAGTGGGAATGATGGAAGAGAAATCAGGGTGGAATTGGCCCAGGTCCTCAGCCTTTGGTCCGACAAAACCGTTCCCATGTCCTGTGATGCCACCAAGTGCTCCAGAGAGCTGGAATGAGCAGCTTCCAGGACCTTCCCAAGACATCTGCCATAGCAGCTGGGTACTGTGGACTCCGACAGACACCGTTACTCGTTAAAAAGGGGACAACATTCCTCTCACATGAACAGTTTTGCTTAAAGGCAATACAAAAACAACACTCTGAAAGCCAACTGCCAGGACTGGCTGTGAAGTTCACCGAGACTCTGATCGATTGGTGCAGTTAGATGGGACAAGGGGAGAGAAAAATACATGACCCGCCACCTACCCCAAGCCCCAGGCAGAGGAATCTCAGTGATGGCAGGCAGCTGTGTCTCTCGGGTAGAAGAGAAGCAGTTTGAGAGCAGAAAGGTACAAGAAATCTAAGAGAATCATCTGAAAGCAGATTTGTCCCACAGCAGGGCCAGGGGAGGGCGTGAGCCTTGGAGCTTTTCGGCTTAGCCAGCGATTTCTGTCACAGTGGTAACCAACTTCTGACCGTTCCACACTGTCTTGTGATGGCAGGCAGCTGTGTCTCTCGGGTAGAAGAGAAGCAGTTTGAGAGCAGAAAGGTACAAGAAATCTAAGAGAATCATCTGAAAGCAGATTTGTCCCACAGCAGGGCCAGGGGAGGGCGTGAGCCTTGGAGCTTTTCGGCTTAGCCAGCGATTTCTGTCACAGTGGTAACCAACTTCTGACCGTTCCACACTGTCTTGAACTGTTCTGGGACAGGGAATTCAGTCTGGAGGGTAAAAACCAGAAATCTGTTGTTAAAAATCAGTTTATGACTGAGATTAGTAACCACTCCCACTGCTTCAGGCAGTTCTTTTCTTAGCTTTGTGCTCTGGTACCTCCTGTACCACCACTGGTGCCTGTTCTGCCCCCAAGAGATCCTGAGGAAGAAGCAGCTCTCCCAAACCAGCAATAATCTTATTTACAGACAACCTTTTCTGCTGGTTTTTTTTTCCTTATCACAACCTCTGACCTCTATAAATTATCCCTCCACACCTCCCTGTAAGCACCACTCCCTGCAGGGCTTTCTCAAACCCCAGCTCCTGCATCCCCCAGGCCCAAGCAGAGCTGCAGAAGGATCCCAAAGCAGCACTTACAAAGTCCCCCCCCTCGGTGGGGATGAGGACGTTCATCTCCGAGGACTTGGCACTGACGATCTCGCAGTCGAGGGAGTTCTTGCTCAGGTACACGTGGCACCCATCTGTCTTGTTGATGGAAATCGTTGGCACTTTACCCATGACCTGGCAGGGCCAGAGCAGAATTAGCTAAAACTGGACAACCAGAGCATTTTTTGGGGTGTTTTCTTTCAAGGCAAGAGGTTTGACTCCAAGCCCTCCCTGTGGCAGACGCATGAGATTCAATATTGCCACCTTCAGTAAAAACCCAAAGTTAATTTTCTTGTTCTGATCTCTTTAGAACAAAACCTGAGCCAACACTGGGCAAACTGACCGTCCCAAATCAGATGCCCAAACTGAACTGGAATAAATCCTACTGCTGGCCTCCTGCTTTGGCAGCCAAACGTTTCTTGCTACCTCACAGAGCCTCAGCTCTTACCCCAAGCCCTGAAACAGCTCAAAGAGACAAATTTCAGCCCTTTCCCAAGGGACTGATGGTGTTTCATGGATATTCTCCACAGCTGCACATTCCTGGTCTGGAAATACAACTGCTCCACATCCAGCAGTGAGAACAGGAACTCACCTGAACTTTAACATCCCTGCTGTTGATGATCTCTACAATGCCCACCACATCATCAAACACCAGACCCAGCTTCTTGCAGTTATCTGCAATGAAAAGCAGATCAGGGCACAAAGATTTTGGAGGCTTCAGCTCCTGCACACGCACCAGCAGGCAGAAGCAGCTTGCAGGGTTTTCCCCACTCACCGAGGGTGATGGAGTTGATCTTGCCTTTGATTTGGAGTGTGCTGTTTGTGCACTTGAAAACATATGCTACCTGCTTCAACTCTGTGTCACTGATGACCAGGTTAGTGGCATTCTCCTGGTTTTCCTGAAAAGGCAGGGGAAACACATTTCATTTTCTGAATGCAGAGCAATGAATCCACTCAAATCCCTTTAAAAGCAAACAGGTGCCTTCAGGCTGGTGCCTCTTAGGAGAAAAGTCTCCAGAAGAGCCTCCTTCCCTGCTCCAAAGCTCCCACCCCTCCAACCACTCCTGCCAGCACCAGGCACTCACCACTCTCCACTTTTTGCCTTCCAGTTCTAGCAATGGAGGTGCCTTCGGGGAGGGATTAGCATTACAGGCTGGTTTGGGAGCAGTGAAAGGTTTGGGGCCGCTTCTCACGGGGCCCCCTTGGTTCTTCAGGGCTGGATTCTTGTGGGTTTTCATGTCATCTGAGACGTGCCTTAAGCCTGCAAGAGAGGGCAAACCTGAGACCCAGCTCCCCTCCAGGAGTGCAGCTCCACAAACACCAAACATCAGTGGTTACAAAACACAAATAAACTCCCTCTTTGTAAGTTGAGCCCAAGTGTGAGTGACAGGAAGGGAAGGAGGAAGCAGGAAATGCTGGTGCAATATTGACAAGAACACAACGTGAACCACAGAACCAGAGTGTGCCAGCTCTTCCATTCTGCAGCTGGAAGAAGCCCTGAGCCCAGCACCTCCTGTCCTGATGTGCTCCCCAGGTAACACAAAAAAGGGGAAAGTTCTGCGCAAACAACAGCTGCAAAATCGCACTTTTTGTGCCAGAGACACAGAGGCAACCAAAGGGCTCAGCCTCCATTCCAGCTAGAAGTTCATGGCGTGTTACATTTGCCAGAAGAGGGTGAGAATTCTCCCCCAAATGTGCTCACTTTGTCCTGGGAAAGCGCTGCCCCAGCGGCCAGCCCCGGACTGGGACCAGATGGGTTTTTATGTATTTCCTAAGCAGGTGCATTGAGGGACAGCAGGAAAACAAGGACCAGCAGCACAGCAAGGACCAGCAGCAGAGCAGCTCCCTCCCTCCCTGTGCCCCTCCACGTACCCGAGGTGATCCCTTCTCCCCGGTTGATCTGGGCGAAGAGCGCGGAGCGCGAGGCTGAGTCGTCTGTGCTGGAGCTCACGGGGGCAGGAGGAGGGGGAGGCCCTGGAGGTGGGGGTGCAACCCCAGCTGGGGGGGCAGGTGGTGCTTTAGCCCCTTCTGTGGCTACAGGACCCTGGAAGAGCAGGGAAGAGGAAAGGCACTCGAAGGAGCTCCTTTTGTGCAGTGGTGACCCCGCCAGGCTCACCCTGCAGCTCCCTGCTGGAGCCAGCACTCACTGTTTTGCTCCAGGTCAGCCCTGTGGTGTGGTACTCTTTGATGTAGGCCTGCAGCTCTGTCCAGATGCTCAGATAAGCTTTCACCCAGTCCACTTGCTTTTTATCTCTGAGGACACACGGAGATCAAAGCAGGAGGAGTTAAAGGCCAAGGAAAGCAGCAGTGGGCAGGTGCTGGAGCAGCCCCTGCACACCCAGCTGGCCAAGTTCAACAACATCCCTAAGATAAAGGTGAACTTACACATCCTTGTACTCCTTGAGGATCCGGTTGGTGTAAAACATGGCAGCATCAGTCATTTCCTTCACGTAGGGACCAGGCTTTGGGGCCTAGAGCAGAAAGAGCACACTGGCACCGAACAGCCCACCAGGACTCCTCCCCATTAGCCCAAGGAAAACCCCTCCCCACTGGAGCCCTTACCATGGCCACCCAGCCCAGGGCTGGGATGCTCTCGCTGACTGCTGACAAGTGATTGAACAGTTTGCTGCCACGGTTCTTCTCCCTGAAATTCTGCACGGCCTGGATCTGCTCCGAGATGGGTTTGAGCAGCTCTGAGAACGCATTCTGCACAACAACACACAGGGACAGCAGCAATTAAGGAGATTAATTAGCACGGCTCTGGAATGGCTGCACAGCTGAGGTGATGGTCGCTCGCAACAAGATTCTAACTGGCCCAAGTGACTGCCACAGCTCCTGCCCAGGCCTGGCCCTCTCCAAGCCCAGCTTGGTCCCACAGCCCAGCTCCTCCAGGGCTGAAGTCATTGCTCCCATCAGATTGGTGCTGTGGGAGAACGCCAAGAACTGTGACTCATGTTCAATCCAGGAGACACTGACAAAGCTTGTTAGTAACGAGGACAGAAATAGCATTTGCCTTTCCTGGGTTCTTTTGTTCCAGGACAGTTTGTTAAATCTTTCCCCCAGCCTCAGAGAAAGGGGTGCTGGGCAGGTCTGGCACCTACAGCCTGCCCCACAATCAGAGTCACAGCGAGTTCAAAGGTCACCCCCATCAAGCCAGACTTCAGGATTCCAGTCATTTCTCAAGTCAATCCTTTAGTATTGGGATGGTAAAAATTTGTTCCTGTGTGCTGTTCCCTTGGAATGCTGACTGGAAGTGCCAGAAGTGCTCTGGGGTCAGAGCACAGCGAAGAGCCAGATCCATGTTTCCAGAGACGCCTCTTAGGCAACTTTTCCTTCTTTTAGCGTCGGAAAGTCTCCTGCTGGTGGCAGCAGAGAGGGACAAATTTGGGCAAAACTTGCTTTTCAAAGCCTCAGCTTCTCCTTTTGCTGCCCTTTCCTCTGTTTAGATGAAAACTGAGAGGTCCCAAGCACCGCTGGCCAGGCCACACTTTCAGAAACTCCAGCCCAGCAGCACATTTCAGTCACAGGATGGGGAAATTCTTCACCACAAGCACTGAGAGTTCACACATTTTGCATTTTAAACTGGCTGCTCCAGAATTAGACTCCTGCCAGACAACCTGCACAAAGAGCTACCCTAGATTAAGGCTGTTCTTTGTTCATAATCCTTTATTTAAATAACGTGTCCGTGGGATTTAGAAGCAGATTCTCAGGCTAGAGGCTGCACAGAGCTGCATCCCAGCAAGCCTGGTGGGACAGAACAACCCTCCAACGCTGATTTTGGGGGAAAAGATGCAGATCTATTTAGCAGTGAATAGGAAAGGAGCACAGAAATCCAGCTCCCACAATGTAACAGTAGAAGCCATGACTGAGTGAGATAATAACTGCAAAGAAAAGCAAGGTGGGATCCCGTTGCTCAGGAAAAACAGTTCTCAGCAGGGAAAAGCCAATGCATTCAGGATCAGATTCTCAGCCACACATCCTGCTGAGAAGCAGCAGCCCAGGGTAAAGTGTTAAATTACCTGCTAAGGACAAATCAATCCTAAAAGCCCAGCGATTATTCAGAGGCCATTGAGCAGAGACAAGCAGAGACAAGTGTCTGTTCTGCTCCTGGAGGAGTCTGATGCCTGAAAGTCTCTGAGCATCACATAATGAGAAGCACGAGCTACACAAATGCCAGGGTGGCTCCTGGCTCCGACAGGATCCTGTCTGCAGGTTCTCAGGGAGCACTGATTGAGCAGAGCTGGTGCCAGGTGAAACTCGAGACAGAGGCTGCGAGCTGACACCCCCAGGCTGCTCTGACAGCTCCACAACACTTGTTGCTGTAACAACTGGAAAATGCCAGTTCTGCAGCTCTCAGAACCAACATCCAGGACTCTGCCCAGTTGGGGAGCACCCAGAGCTGTTCATGCCTTCAGCAAGTGTCCCCAGTCCTCCTCTAGTTCCTCTTTTGGCCCAGCTGTGACAGCCCAGGTTCCCCCTACACTCACAGCCACCCCCGACCCCGAGGACAGAGGTTTCTGATTGCTGATTTACCCCACTCACCTCTGCTGGCTGCTGATGCTGAGATGCCACCACCAGAAGAGCCCTCTCGCTCATCAAGCCTGCATGGACCATCTCAGCCTGAGGACAGACACAAACATGAGGGAGACTCCCTCGTGCCACGTTAACAGATCATCCCACTGCCCACAGTGAGGAGCCTGGCACGCTGATCCCAAAGCACGTTCCAGGAGCAACCCACCCCCAGAGAAACCTCACCAGAGTGCCACAGCTCAGGGCTGGGGAGTTTTCAGGCCTCCTAAAGGCCTGCACCAAGGTCTGTACAGAGCCAGGCATTTAAGGATTTCCAGGAGCAGCTTTGATTCATCGTGTGTGTGTAGGTGGCAATCTGCTGGAGGTTATCTGGGTGTCTGCTTTGAATCCTCAGGGATTCTAAAGATCCTGGGATACAGTGCTAGAGGAATGCAGATTCTGACAGCCAACTTGGCCCTTCCAGCCCTAAGGACAGGCAGCACTTCTAGAGCAGGGGGAGAACTCGAGTCCTTACGTGCTTCTGCACATCCCCGCCGACTTCTTTGCTGATCTTGATGTACTCGGCCACCGGCCCGGCCAGAAGGGCATCGAAGGCCTGCACGTACTGAGCCACTCCTGTGGGGAAGGAACCGGAGCTCAGGGATCACCAGGAGCATCCCACAGGCTGCCACAGCCCCGGG
>NW_008238365.1:1463551-1468047 GCF_000691975.1 Corvus brachyrhynchos
GGGGCTTTGGGCCTTACCTTTGGCAGAAGCCTCTCCACACCTGCCAGAGCCTTGGCACACGGTCTCCAGGCGCTCCACAGCCTTCTCCAACCGCTCGACCAGCCTCTCCATGTCTGCTGCTGTCCACAACCTGCACGGACAGGAGACAATTACCTCCGTCCTCAGATGCCACAGAGGGTTTATGGCCGTGTGGTACAAGCTCTACCAGTTCCAGAAGAATCATTCCTGCCCAGCTCTGCGCCCTGATGACGGCCAGCAGCATACCCTCACATTAGCAAGGACAGCTGGGTTACACAACAGCCCCTTGCTGTTGCCACACTCGCTCCTTAATAGTTTCTATTCCATTTTAAGGACTCCTTACATGTGTGAGGACATAAAACTTCCACCTTTTAACCCTGCAGTGACACCACTCTGTCACACAAAGGTCTGCCCAGGTTCTCGCTGCACTCAGCTCCTGGCCAAAATCTCAGCTGTGACCACACAGCTCAACTGCTTCACTGGGATCTCACATGCTGCAGGGAAAAACTATGGGCTTTGAATCTCCAAATGCAACTGGAAGGACCTCCTGGAGTCCTGAATTCCCCCCAAGAGCATCTGTAAGGCCAGCATCACTCCAGCACAGAGCCTGAGCCACCCTGGCACACGCCAAGGGGAGCAGCTGCACGAGCTGAGGCGGCGGAGCTGCTTCTGCAACAACGCGCCCCTGTTCTTCCTCTGCAGCTCTGGTGTCTGCAGAACCTCCTCTGCAGCCACTGCACAGGAAAGACACTCAGGCACACAAGCCATTTGCTGCATCTCATCTGGAAAAAGTCTTAAAAGTCATAAAAACTTTCCATTAATTACCGCTTTGCACCAAGCAACAAGGCAGGTCATGCTCCCAGCACAGTAATGCCCAGGGAATGCAGGGAGGGAGCAGCAGAGTCACCAATGGCATTTTTATCTTATCACCACTCATCAAAAGGTTTTACAGCATGAATCACGATGGTGGCCTTGACACAGCTTTCTTCTCAAGTGCTTGCTGCAGCCTGCAGAAGCTCAAACCCCTGCCTGGAGGAGGGGATCCTTCCCAAAACACTCCCTAGAATGCTCAAAGAGGAAGGCAGGGTTTTCTCAGATGAACTGACACCGTATCCCCTCTGAGAGGAAACCTCAAGTTCTCACTCGAGTTTTGCTTTTGTTCACAAGCCCTCTCAGCCCTGCTTCAAAGTGCACATTTTCACCTAATTCCCAGAGGATGTGGGGCACATCCAGCATTAGTCATGAGCCCAGCACTGATGTCACAAGACAAACAAGGCCGTTTTCCACGGATCTCCTGCCTGCCTGCATCAGGAGAGGCAGCTCAGCCGTGGGGGGCAGGGGAGAGGCCACCCCCCCTTCCAAGAGGAAGAGAAGCGGTTTCCTCTCCTGTCCAAGAGTGAGCCAGAGGACAGACTGCACATAAAACTGGACAGCAGCGACTGGATGGCTTCCAGATACACAGAAAGAGTCCAGAGAAGCTGAAACTCCACGGCAGTCGCCCCTGTCATCACAGTAATGAACAGCTCTGCCTCTTTAATTCTGTGCAATGTAGAAAGCCCGACCGCAGGATCCTCCGTTCCCTGCTGCATCCACGTCTTCCCGTGGGAGCACAGCCAAGAAAGAGCCGGGCTCTGCCTCCCCCGCTCCCAGCACGCTCAGAAAGTGTGGGTTTTTCCCCCAAAAGAGCCACCTGTTAAGGAAGCTGTGCCAGGAGAGCAGCGAGGCGGAGGGATGTGGCACAGGGAAGGACAGCGGGCACACAAAGCCGCCGTTCTGCACCGCTGATCCCCCACCACATTCCAGGCGAGGCTCTAATCTGATCAGCCCCATTACCCAGCCGCAAACGGCAGCTCAGATCAGGATTACTGAGCAGAAAGTCCAGATGGAAGGCTGCTTCCTACCCCCAGCACGCTGCTGCAGGGAGCGCATCCCCTCAGCTCTGGCTGGCATTAATGTCCCAAAACCTCGGGACTCGCATTCCTTGCACTCCCCCTGCCATTTGACAAGTCCCTCCTTGTTTTTCCCGAGCCATGAACTCCCAGTGCTCGATTCCAGCTCTGCAAACCTGGTGCTGTCCGGCAGATGGTGAACTCATTTTAATTTCCTTTTAATGGGTGGCATTAGGGCAACTTAACAGGTAAGTCAGTTGGTAAATTGGCAGCTAAATGAGAGCTAAGTGCAGGCAACCCGAAATCCTGGATCTCAGTCCCTCCTCTTGACTCACCCTCCCTGTGCTCTTTGCCCTGTGGTCGCAGCTATTTCTGCTGCCTGGATACCCACACGGAATGAAATAAAAAGATTGAGCTGTAAATAAATCAGAGTTTTGCAACCCAGAGGTTCACGTTTAGTAAGGAAAATAAAAACAATCGCAAAGTGAACCTGCCTGGAGTGCATCTAAACAGTGTTTTGTCTACTGGGCTGTTTCAATGTGAAACAATTGGACAGAAAGTGCAAATTGACTTCACAGGTCTCAGTGCAAACAACCAGATCTCATCTCCCTTCTCAGAAGAGGAAGATGAGACATGCAGATCAATCCAGGAGTCATTTTTGTTCTGCACATCACCCTGTGCTCCAGAGGGATGAGGGAGACTTTTCCAGTTCCCTGTGCAGGGTTGGAGTTCTCTGCCAGAGTGGAGATGCAGCTCTCCCTTCCGGGACCACAACACAGGATTTAAATCCAGGTCTTGTTTAAATTCAATTGAACTTTCATTACCAACGGAGCGGAAGCAGCAAACACACATTTCACCCGCGGCCAGAGGGGCCGTTCCTTTTCACAGCACATTTGTTCATCTATCAACTGCCCTTTATTCCCATCACGGCCTGGGAACACGGCTCTGGACATGGCTCTGGACACGCTGTGCCACGAACAGGCTGCACCCACAGCCAGGCTGAGCAGAGCAATCAAAGGAAGGGATTTTATTGGTAAAAACATCGGTTACCCCAAAGGCAGCCCTGCACATCACAGCAAGAGGAGCTTCCTGTTTGGGGAACATCGAGGAGCTGGCCTGTGCCAGCTCCAGAGCGAGCAAATTCTCCTAAAACCACCATAAATGAAATTATTTGCTTGCCTGAGACAGCACATTAACCTGAGCCCTTTCTTAGACATTCTGGAAGACACAAGTGTTGGTTTTATAGCCCAAGCAAGTCAAACCTACGCTTCTGCTCACACCGAGCCCGACAAACTGCTGTCAGCACCACGGAATTTGCATCAGCTACTTCCTGTTTCTACAGGCAAAAGAAATAAAGATGGGACAACTAAATTAGGAACATACCACAGTTTATTTCTGAGCTGACACTGGAATATCTCAGGGGATCAGCTACCAGATGATTTCCAACATTTATATCTGCCAAAAGCCCAAAGAATTTTTTCTTTTTTTTTTCCTTTTTTTTTTTTTTTCTTTAAACAGTTCAGCTCATCAAGGCAGGAGTCAAATGCCTGAATTTAGCCAGTGGTCAGGAGCAGCCATGAACACAAGACAGCTATTGCTGGTCCCAGCAGCTGCCAGGACAGAGATCTCAGCTGTTTAGAGTCCAACAATACTTGCTGACATTGCGCCAGAACCCGTGGTGGCTGCTCCTGCTATTTCAGATCCACTTTATTTAGAAAACCAAGAGTGCTTTAAAAAAAAAAAAAAAATCCATCTGGCCCCTATTCCAGCTTTCCCATATAACAAATCCTCCTGGAGCCATTAAAAATGTTATTTGGTGTTTTACTCACATGTTAAGAGGTGGTTACAGCTCGGCACCGGAGCAAAGGCTCCTTTTTTCAGACAATTATCTGAATTAGGAGGTTTGCACTTGCCAGCCTCTGTTGCTACACTCCTCTCACTTCCTTTCCCTGTCAGGGTGATGAATCCACCAGGGAAGTAGCTAAGGATCTGGGATCTGAGCTAAATTGGATACAGCACCAAGCTCCATATCAGGAATTCCGAGCATGGAAGCTGCTCAGCATCCCTCCTGTGCCTGCTCCAGCACGGGCCGCTTGGCTGAACTTTCTGCATGAATAATAGGGGGTATTTTTGGCTTTCAGAAAGCTCAGCAATATTCCAGGGACACAAGGATCGCCTCTGGAAGAGAACGGGCACACACAGCAGTGTCTTGATGCCACGGATTCCTTGTTTTTCAGGGCATCTACAGCGCAGCTCTGGGGGAATTCCAGAACCCGATGTGCAAAACAACCCTATCATTATCATTTTTCCACTTCACTATCACGAAATCCAAAGGAATCACACATTTATCCCATCCTAACCACCCGCAAAACGCAAAACGCAGAGGAGGAACCAGCAACAGGCTGAGCACAGGAACCACCCCGGGAAGATGGAGATGGTACCCGGGGTGCGGAGCACAAAAATCCTCGCTCCAGGCTGCGGCAAACCAGGGAACAGCCGGATCGATCACCTGGCACTGCCCTGCCCGTCCCGGGGCAGCCCCGGTTACCGAACCCGCCCAGCCCCCTCCTGCAGGGGCCCCCGGACACA
>NW_008238365.1:1468980-1469810 GCF_000691975.1 Corvus brachyrhynchos
GGGTGGGGGGGACGTGAGCCCCCAGCAGGGGCAGCTGGGACACCTCCCGGGGCGGGACTGCGGAGCCCTCAGGAGGGGCTGTTGGGGTAGTGGGGTCTTCAGGGGGTTTGGGACCCCCGAAAGGGGCTCGGGGTGCGTTGGGATGAAGCGGGAACCTCTGGGAGAGGGGTAAGGCTGAAGGTTGGGGTCTAGAGATGCGCTGTGGGCTCCCAGGGCGGGGTTAAGGGGGATGAGAGCCCCTTAGGGAGGGGTTCGTCCCCCTCTTGCAGCGACAGGGTTTGGCTGGGGAGGGGGGTGGCTTCTGCTGGGGGCTGGGAGGAGGTGGAAGGGATGCCCCCAAATCCTGCCTGGCTGCAATGGAGGGGGCTGAGGTCAAGGCCCCTCCGTGCCTGTGGGTGCAGGGTGGGAGAAAGGTCCTCATGGGACATTAGAACAGCTACACCCCTTCTTAGGGTGAATCCTGGGGGGCTCCGGGCCCTGGATACTCTGTGCTAGGGGTGGCCAAGGGAAAAACAACGTGGATGGAGGAAGGGATCCCTGGATTCGGCACGGATTGTTCCCACAGAGGGTTCCGCTGTCTGCTTTTGCCATCAGGGCAGGACTTGCTCCAAAAAGGAGTTCGCTGCCGTGGTGCCTCAGTTGGGAGCGGAGCTTTGTGTTTTCAGCAGCCCCGGGGAGCGGCTGAGCTCCTCCCTCGGAGCCGGGGCTGTGGGCGGAGCAGCCCTGGCCCGGTGAGGGCTGGGACACGTTTCAGGAGGAGAAGAAGGAGGAGAAGCCTCCGCCGCCGCTTCCTGCCCCGGCTGCGCTACCAAAGCTGGTCACGGCTCCCG
>NW_008238365.1:1469905-1471198 GCF_000691975.1 Corvus brachyrhynchos
TCGGGATCCCCCTCCCCTCCGAGCATCCCCCCAGCTCCCCGCACTGCCGTGGCAGAGCACACAGAGCCCAGCAGGATCCACACTGCCCTCACCCCATCCTTCCCCGCCCAGATGCAGCTCCTCGGAGCTCCCTGCGCTCCCCGGCGCTGTTTCCTGCTTTTCTCGCCCCGTTTCCCACCCTGTCCGCACCCGCTGTGCCCCTTGCCCTGCCTCCGTCACGATCAGACACCAGACGTGATGCCAAAGAGAAAATAAGACACCACCACCGCCTCTTTTGCATGCGCCCACTGACTCGTGTTTTACGGCATCCTAAAACAGTCACCGCAGTGAAGAACTCGGCAGAGCAGGGCAGTGGGAGCAGCACGGGCAGGAGCTGTCCTCCAGGGCTGGATCCATGGGGAGAGGAAGGAGAAATAGCAGACAATGGGGAGAGGAACAAAAAAATTACCTGAGAAGGGGGAAGAGGAGAGCACGGCCCGCCGGGGATATCACAGCCCGGCTCCAGCTGGGTGTTTGCTCCCGGGGCGGGTCTGTGAGCTGAACACGGTTCCGGGAGGAGCAAAGATCGAGTTCCTGGCAAGGCCGGGGCACAGAGGAGCAGCCTGTTTAGAGTCTGTAAGGTCAGCGATCCGTGGGGCTTCCTGGTGCCCATAAACTCTGGCAACCTGCTCCATCCCTGCCCTGCCTCCTTACACCTGCCCCACGCTGCTGCCAGGGGGGTTGGTGCCTCATCCCCCTTTTCTCCAAGCACCACGGGAATATTTGTTTCATTTCTCAGCCGTTTTTTAATCTAAAATGCCATCGTGTCCCTTAGACAGCAGCCTTTGGCTTTTTGCAGCCACAGGAGAGCACCTGTCCCGTGATGTGGGGTGAGGAGGGCACTCATCCGAGCTGCAGCCCAGCTTCATTCCTGGGAAAATGGATTTTTTTTCTTTTTCAGCGGGAAACCATGTCACTGCCCCATCGTTTCTGTCCATGTGCAGTTGTCTTGGGGCTGCTAACAACCTTGGGAACAGCGGCTTCTGCAAAACATTAACCAAAGCCCACCCAAACATGTCAGTAGCCTTCAGCCTGTGTTTGCAGATAAAGCGAGTGACCTCAGCCTGGTGGCACAGACAGGGTGACCCCTGGGGACAGCTGTGACACCCATCCTGCACAGCTGTGACACCCATCCTGCACAGCTGGCCTGGGTTAACCCTGCTGTCCCCAGGTGGTGACAGAGCCCAGCGAGTCAGGGACGTGGATCTGCCGCCCATGGCCAGCACTTGTCCTGAGCACAGCTGCAGCATTCCT
>NW_008238365.1:1471337-1473468 GCF_000691975.1 Corvus brachyrhynchos
TGCTGCGCGTGGGTCCTTCCCGCCCGGGGAAACCCATCCCCACCAGCAGCTGCTGGAATGTTCCACAAATCCTGCTGCCAGATAAACCCGAGGATTTTTGCCCTTTCGAGGGGGTTATTCCTCACCCTCTGCAAGGAGAGACTCTTCACACTTCCACTTTTCCCCTGCAGGGTAAATAGACCCAGCGTGGCTGCTGTCACCTCTGGAATTGTCCCTGCAGTCACTCCTCCTGCCTTCATCTGCCTGAGCCAGGGAGGTCCTGCCTCTTGGTGCCAGAGGATGGAATTCTGCAGGATCGTGGGCTGCCTTCTGGAGCTCCAACCGATGTTTGCTTGATTTTGTCCCCTTTGCACTCATCCGGTCCCTCGAGCAGACCAGAAACCCTCAGCTCCCCGCCTGCACAGGCTCCCCAAGTTCAGGGCTGGCCCAGGAGCCTGTTGGAGCCCCTCAGATGGAATTTGGGCATGATTCCCAGCCCTGGCAGCTGGTTCCTGGGAGGCACAGCTCCAGCCCATCTGCCCTGAGCCGCACCAGCGCCGCAGGTGCGAGCACACAGCTGGCACCCCGCCTTTGCCAGCTCCTGGCTCTGCTTCCCTGCCACTCATTCGGAGAGCACGGCAGCCCTGCCACCCCAGCCCTCCAGGGAGGTACTTCCCAGCACTTGGATGCTTTTGCTCCACGCCCAGGGTGTGTGTGGATTAAGCCAGAGCAGAGCTGTAGGTGCAGGCAGCACCTCCCCGTGTGTTTCATGCCACCCAGTTCTTCTCCATGCTGGGAGTGAAACCCTCTGTAACCACAGCTGGAGCGAGATCCCTGCTCCCAGGCTGGAGCTTTGTGCAGGGCTTGAGTGTTATCAACTTCCACGGTCACTTTCCCCACACATCTCACTTTCTGAAAAGCCTCAGACAGAAGAGGACTGCTCAGCAAGGAACAGCCAGGCCCCGTTCAAGCTCCGCCGTATGGTTTTAGTCCCTTGGGGCTGGCTGCAAAAAACCCAAACAGAGATGACTCCTCGCGAGCTCCACAGAGCCAAAAAAACAAGGAGGCAAAGAATGAAACGTCCCTTCTCTCTGTTGAAACTCTCTGAAAAAAAAAAAAAAAAGCCCCGCAGCAATCTTTCAAATCCACACCCCTCGGAGGCAGCCAGGTCGTGGCAATGCCCGGGATAACTCCCGGCAGTCCCGGCCAGGAGCAGCACAGGGCTCAGAACATTCCCAACAGTCCTGAGCTCTGTGGTGACTGGAGTCTTCCTCCTCCTCCTCAGGCAGCTCCTGACACCCACCTGCCCCACCACAGGGGCTGCAGAGAGCGCTGGCTTTGTCCCCCTGCAGGCTCCATCCCTGGGAAGGCAGGGAGCACCCCAGCCCCGGCCAGCGCTGCCTCGTGGCCCTGCTCAGCCCAAAGGCAGCTCCCAGCCTCCCCACACCATCCCTTTGCCTTCTTTCCATGGCCATGGGGGCAGAGTGGGGCCTGGCTGAGCATTCCCAGCTAATCCCTCTGGCTATTTTTAAACCCCATCCTCATTCCTGTCCTTTGTACCCACATGTGGAACAAAGGATGAGCCATGCTTCCACCCCAAATCCCCCGCCCTCAGCTCAGCCCCGGCCCCACCAACTTCTCGGTGTGACCAATGTGCTCAACAAAAGGCAGCAGCCCTGGCTCCTGGTGCAGAGGCCTTGGGGACAGAGCAGAGCCAGCACAAGCTGGGAATTCACTGCTTCCTCCCTGGTGCCCCCTCCCCATGCTGACTCCAGCCCCCTTTTCCTGAGTTACACTTGCTGCTGGAGGCAGCAGGGAGGGCAGGGCTCTCCCCCTTTCTGCCGTGGGAGCAGGGAATGCGAGAGGATGGTATAAATATCCAGGGGGATTAGTGCTCCCCCGGCACTCTGCCCCGGCAGCCAGGGTTGAGTGTCACCCACAGCCCCCATTCCCTTTCTCTCCGCTCCCCAGCTGCCTCTCCTGTTTCCAGCCTTGAGTTCACCCTCTCCGCTGGCAGCACTTTGATTTCATTCCTCCCTCCACCCCCGTTCCCCTCTTGAAAAGGAGGAAATAATGGAGCCTTTGTTGGATGGCTGTGACACAGGCACCGAGCAAGGAGCTGCACGGGGGCAAGGGGCTGCTCACAGCTTCC
>NW_008238365.1:1473503-1478762 GCF_000691975.1 Corvus brachyrhynchos
AAAGTCAATCCTGCACCCCGTGGTGTGTAAAGGGACCCTGGGCTTGCTGACAGCCGTGAAAAATCCCAGCCAGGAGAAAAAAAAATCCTTCACACCCGCTGCCGACTTCCCCCACTTTTATGTAAATTAATATTAACAGGTCCTCGGGTTTGGGTTCTGTACAGATATATACAAACAGGAAACAGCCCCGTATTTACATCATTAAGTTAATTAGGCTCTGTAAAAAAAAGAAAAGGAACAGCTCCCACATTAGTGCCCTCTGTAGAGACAGCAGAGGTGAGCTCACGTCCTGGGCGCGGGGACACTGACAGTGTAATGTACACTAACGATCACCCCCACGGGTGGGCACGGGTGTTCCAGGCAAAACCATCCCAATCCGGCCTTCCCCGCCCTCCAGAGCCCGGCAGGGAGAGTGCTTGTCTCTGGCGAGGCACCGCCATGTGTGTAATGTACACTACCAGCGCTCTGTGCGCCCGTGCGAGGCACGGGACGGGCACAGATCCCGAGTTCCAGCCGGGGGATGCTCCACACGGCTCCTCCAGCACCTGCAGAGGCACCAGGCTGGGCCAGCCCGGAGGGGACGAGTCCTTGGGGAGCCCCAGTGTGAGCAGACAGAGCCAGCCCGGGTCACACGATGCTGGCCAGTTCTGTGTTGTCCGACTCCGAGCTGCTGTTGCTCTCCTGCCTGGAGGAAAGAGTTGGGAATGAGGCCTGGATTAAGCCATATAGGCAAGGTCTGCATCCCAGTAATATCTGCCTTGGGGCATAGGAGCTTCCCAAGGGCTCCAGAGGGATGTCAGCACCTCGTGCAGCCCCTCCACGAGCTGTGGGTGGCAGCTGGGGCGGGTTCCCGCTGATCTCCCAACACTTCACGCCATCCCTTTGGAAGTTGGGATTGGGAAAACAAGCCAGCCCTTCCCTCACGCCACCACCCATGGGTTCTGGAGGATTCCTGGACAAGCCACAGTGTGTCCCAACCCGTCTGATCCTGCCCCCACACACATCCCCACACACCTTAGATCCTGCAGGGCTTTCTTGTTTTTCCTCCGCTTCTCCTCGTCGATGGGATACAGCTTGAACAGCAGCAGGCTCAGCAGGATCAGCCCCACGGGCACAGCGGACACCAACATCTTTAGGGTGAAGTTCACCTGGCCAGGCTGGAAGCAGGCCCGGGTCTGGTACCCTGCAAAGCTGTGGGCAGAAAGGGACCTTCAGGCAAAGGAAACGGGGTTTGCAGGAGGTGAGCTGGACCCTGTGGGGAGAGCTTTGGAGCAACAACCGGATTTAGACCCCATCAACCCCCTCCCAGAGCTTGGGAAGGGCCTCCCTCCCTGCCCACCCTCAGCTCCCATGCAGGAACTCACTCCAGGCTGAGCGTGGAGATGCCCAGGGAGACCCCGGCTGTGAACTTGGTGAAGAAGACATAGAAGGAGAAGAAGATGGCCTCGTGGCCGTGGGAGCAGGGGTGCTGCAGCTTGAAGTCATCGATGACATCTGGCAGCATGGACCTGTGCAGAGAGACGGGTGCTGAACACCGGGACTGGCACAACAAAGCACCTCCTCTCTGCTGAGAGCATTTCCCTCAGGAGCCCCGCCTGGGGCTGGAAACACTGCAGAAAAGCCTTTGGAGGGTTTTTAGCCCCTCTGGCAGGCTCTGGAAGGCCCTTGCCCAGCCCTCGGGTGCGCTGCTGGGCGCGCCAGCCCCTCACACTCACCAGGGCAGGAGGAAGGCGGCTGCCACGCTGATCCCAGCGGCGACGGCCACCACGTAGGTGACAAAGAGGCTACTGTCCAGGACAACCACGGCGATGAGGAAGGGGATGGCAGACTGCAGAGGGGGCAGGGACCAGGTTGGCATCAGCAGGGCCTGGCCCAGACCCCCTGGCTTTTCCCCCTCCCGCATATCCCAGCCAGGGAACCAGAGGTGCAGCGTCCCTCCCCAAGCCCCACAGCACCACTGCTGCTGGCCTTGGGCACATCCAGGACAGCACAAACAGCAGGAGGAAGGACAGGCACCAAACTGTCATTAGCAGCAGCCCCTGCCCAGCTCTGGGCTCTTTTGGGGGAACTCTGCCCATCCCGTGTGGTAAAGACCATCCCCACGTGCACCCCACACCTCAGGGGCCACTCACTGAGATGCCCACGTAGACAGCAGTCTTCTTCCCAAAACGGGTCAGGAACCACTGCCAGAAGGGAATGGTCAAGGTGGCCGAGAGCTGTGGGAAGAGCAGGGTCATGGTGTCACATGTTGGCCCTTCCCAGCCAGGAACAGCTCCTGGCACAGCCTCCTCCCATCCCACGTCCAGCACCCGTGATTTCCACACGCTCCCGGGGCTGGCACAAAGCCACACGTGGTGTGTGGGGCCACCTCCTCCCCCAGTGCAGAGCCCTGGCACCACTCCTGCCCTGACAGAGGGAGGATCTGACTCAATCCTCGGTGCTGGGAAGGGACCTGATCCTGGCACCTGCACACAGCGTGGCCAGGAGCCAGGCTCTGTGGGCACCGTGGCACCTTGGACCTTTCTACCCCACTGAGGAGAGGGCAGGAAGTTCTTCCAGGAATGAGGTAAGCTGGAAAGTGCTCTCAAGGAGCTGTTTTGCTCCACGTTCCCGGCAGTAAACACTGAGATCCTTCTCTCAAAGCAGGGAGGGGAGGGAGACAAGTGGCAGGATTTGGACAAAAGGCCCCCAATGGCTCCTGGTCTCCCTCGTCTGTGGCCTCGTTCCCTCAGGAACAAAGGCCCCGCTGTTCCTGCCAGCCCACCCAGCCTTTGCAGGACACTTGGCAGCTTCTTCTCCCTCCCCTTGTGCCAGGGGAACCTCTGATCACTGAACCTGAGGCCCTGTCCCATGGGCTTCCCTCCCCTCGCCAGCTCCCAGGCAGCACCCACTGGACCCCGCCACAGTCCCAGCCCCGCCAGGGCTCCAGGACAGGGCCGTACCCACCATGATGGCCAGCAGGATGTTCTGGAACTCGTTGCGGAAGCCCAGGGTGTAGGTGCAGAAGAGGGCAAAGTTTCCCTCCAGCAGCTGTGGAAAAGGCAGCCAGGGGTCAGGGGGGACACGTCTGTCCTCACCCAGCTGCACCCCCAGCGCAGGCAGGGGAAGAAAGTGGCCATTCACCGAGGGCACGAGGCCACATCCTCCTCCCTCTGCCTGGGGCAGCTCTGGCCCGTCCATTATGTGCTCCCAAGCCCCTTGGGATCATCCCCACAGCCACCCCCACGCTGTTCCCTGTCCCCAGCCCTTCCAGCTCACCATGAAGGCCAGCGAGGTGAAGAGGAAGCCGGCGATGAGCTTGATGTAGGGCCCGTGGTTCATCACCAGCTTCAGCCCCTGGAAGAAGGAGACAGGCTCATCTGACTGCAGCTCAGAGGACTCTGGGGAGCAGAGATCAGCCCAGCGTTAGACCCCCCCAAAACAGTGCCTGTGGGTGCCCCATCCCGCTGCTCAGCACCCTCCACAACCCCCTGCCCACCCACAGCATCCCAGCCCAAGGGAGTCAGGGCAACCCCTGCCCTCACCCAGGGCTCCTGCAGGCTCATGGAGCAGCCTGGCTGATCCCCCCGGGACAAGCAGGGACAGGGAAGGACAGGGAAGGACAGAAGTTTGGATATCACATCCCCCCGGGATGCCCTGGTTGGCACCGGCAACCTCGGCCAGCTGAAAACGGGCGAGATAAAGGTTATCTCTGGCAGGGCAGAGCAGAGCTAAGTCCTCATGGAGGTGCTCTGGCCTCCTGCCCTTCTGCAGCACCTCCCCAGACCCAGAGCTCAGCTCCACCTGCCCCTCTCCTCAGGGGCTTGACCCACAGATGAGAGGCCAAGAGCTCGGCCAGGCTCCTGGAGAGGAAGGAACAGCAGCGTTTCCACAAGCCCAGAGCATTCCAGCCCCTCTCCAGCCTCACCTCTCTTCTCCCTCACGCCCAGCAGCAGGATGAGGGCGCAGAGCACGTAGAGCCCCCCGATGACCCCCGCGGCGATCATGTAGGCATTTCTCTGTGCAAGAGAGGCAGCAGCAGTCAGGGACGGGGGCTCATCCCGGGAACAAGCCCGGTCTGAGGGGAGCACACGGCAGGGGATGCCCAGCTTACGGTGTCTGTGAGCGACTTGGTGTCGTGCGTCATGTTCAGCTCCTCCATGGCCACCGAGGAGTTGGTCAAGCCGAAGAAGGCGCTCTCGATGCAGGGAGTGTCCACTTTGCCAACGATCTGGCCCTGGATGGCAGTGCCCAGCACGGTGCCCAGCACTTCCACGGTCATACCTGGGGAAGGAGAGGCCAGCGGGACTGAGCACAGCCCTTGTCCCACAGCAGAGCATCCCCAGCTGCGAGTCACCGCCTTTCCCAGGGAGAAATGAGCCAGCCCAGCTGTGCTACAGCTCCGTCCAAATCCCCAAGGGAAAGGAGGGAAGAGGGAAAGCAGGGAAAAGGGAAAGGGGGGAAATGGGAAAGGGAGGAAATGGGAAAGGGAGGAAATGGGAAAGGGGGGAAATGGGAAAGGGGGGAAATGGGAAAGGGGGGAAATGGGAAAGGGGGGAAATGGGAAAGGGGGGAAACTCTCACGGTAGGCAGAGGGAAACTCTTACGGTAGGCAGTGGCCGAGTCCCGCTCGCTCTGCTCCCTGCTGATGAACATGGTCAGTGCTGAGTAAGGCACGTGGAAGCACTGCAAGGGAACGAGGAGAATTGGCTCAGGGAGGATGTAACAGCCCAAGGGACCTGGGGCAGGGTGGGATCTGCCCCTCTGTGCAGCTCAGCAAGGGGCAGGCAGGGCTTGGCACCCTCCATCCCTTGCCCCCCAGCCCGGTGTGAGCCTGACTCACCGTCACGAGGGTCTGGAAGGCACAGTAGAAGACAAGGTACCACATGACTTGTCCTGTGGAGATGTCTGGCACAAACCAGATGAGGAAGTAGGAGATGATGGCAAAAGGGGTGGAGAAGATGATCCTTTGAGAGAACAAAATGTCAGCCTCGTGGGCGTTGAGCTGCCCAGCTCTCCCTGCTTCCACACATCCCGTGGGGTTCAGACACCTGATCTGGAGGCTCCTGAGCTGACCCAGGGGTGGCCCAAACCAGGCTGGAGGCAGCAGCTCAGGCCTCACAGGGTCAGGAGAGCTGACTCAGAGTTCCAGGCAAGAGCTTTCCTTGCACTAACAGAGACGTCTCCTTCCACGGAAACGATTGATCTGCTCCTGCCTTTGGCTTCCACTCCCGGCCCCGACCTCTCCCCCGGGCAGCGCTGCTGTGTTCAGCACGATGT
>NW_008238365.1:1478881-1480475 GCF_000691975.1 Corvus brachyrhynchos
AAGCCCTGGTCCTGGGGTCAGCCCTGCTCTGCTGGCAGCAATGGAGCAAACCACCAGCCAGCAGCAGTCTGGCTCCTTCCTCCACCTCTGCCCAGCCTCCCAGAGCTGCGGGAGCAGGGACAGGGGATGCAAAACACAACAGAGGATCAAAGAGGACTGCTCAAGTGCTGGGCCTTGGCAGCAATTCCTGCAGGATCTGCCAGCAAGAGCATCTGCCCTCTTCATTGAGCAGTTCTCATAATCCTCAGCCTGCTGCAGGACAGCCAGGGCACAGCTCTGGCCCACACCAGCACCCCAGGGACACCACAGGCACCCAGGGCCCCCCATCACTCAGGGGAGCACGGGAGAAGGAAGGAGGGAAGCGAGCCAGGTGTTGAGGTTAAACCCACATCTGTTTAGGAGAAGGATTTTGCTGGGGGATTTGCGAGCACCCTGCACTCCACAAACTGGGACAGAGGCTGCGTCCTGGAGAGAGTCCAGCAGAACTGGACACGGGACAGAGCCGCTCACGGCCAAGGCTGGCCCTTCACTGCCAGGGTACAGCGAGATTTTTCCATCCGGGCTGATACACAGGACGCAAAGTTTAAATTTAAAGCCGGGGAGGGAGCGGGGAGAGCGAGAAACAGAAACTGCATGGACGGAGAGCAGCGACAGGCACTGCACAGGACCCAACACATGCACATTTTTCCGCGCCCACGTCACCCCGTTGGGGAAGAGGGGGGAGGAAAGCGCCGAGCAGCTCCAGCCCCTCCTCGCCGCCGCTTATCTCGGCTCACATACGTGGAGCCAGGGAAAACGTGGAGCCAAAATGTTGAATGAAATCACCAGAGCAGCGCGGCGGCAACAGCGTCACGCTCGCCGTCGCATGAGCGTCAGATGTGCCAGTTCGCCGTGGTAACCCCCCGGCACCGGGCAGCTGAGCTCCGGCCAGGGCTGACCACAGCTCCTGGCAGCAGAAGAGAGACGGGGAGTAACCCCTGACCCAGGGCGAGGTGATTAAGGCGCGCTCGGAGGCGGCTGCCGTGACGTGCCCCGGCGCTCATTGGCCCCGCTCGATGGTGTGTTCCTTTGTGCCGCTCGCACACCCCTTCCCGGCCGGCTTCAACTGTTTGCAAACGGCTCCTGCCCCCGGAGAAGGTCAAAGCCGGGGGGTTTCTCCGTCACCGACACCTCAAGGAAAAGTTTAGTCAGAGGGAAGTCCGCGGTGGCCAAGGAAATGCGGATCCCAGCTCAGAGCTGGGGACTGAGTGACGTCCACGAGGCTGGGGGAGAGGAGGAAGCAGCCAGGGGATGAGCTGGTGGAAGGAAATGTGCCAAGAAGTGTTTCAAAGAGAAGAGAACTGAAAGGGAGAGAGGTGATGGCCCTCAGGGAAGGTCTCCTCCCCTTTCCAAGGAACTGGAGCGGCCACAAGCTTTGTGCTGGAGCCAGCTGGGCTTAGTCTCACAGATCAGCCCCTCCAGAGCCTGGCACTAAACCCTCACCCACGGCGGGGTCACCTCGCGGGTGTTGAGGGCTGGGGTCAGGCAGCAGCCTCTGAGACCACCCCAGTGCCTGCAGCTCCTGGCTTTGCACGCGGGGAAACTGCGGCAGCGC
>NW_008238365.1:1480569-1481885 GCF_000691975.1 Corvus brachyrhynchos
GCGCCCGTGCTGAGGGCCCCACCGTGAGCCGACAGCTCTGGCTAATTTTAACGAAGCAGGAGCTGCTCAGAGGAATGCGGCCACTTCAGTCCCACCCCCCGCCTCGAGATTAGGGCCAGCAGAGCCATCCCACACAGCCCTGCCGCACGCCCAGCCAGCCCCGCGCTAATCTCCGACCCCAGACCCTGCTGCACACAGGGAGAAGCTATTTCAGGCCACGTGTGTGGAGCCTGCCTTCCACAACAGCCGGCTGCTGCCCAGAGCTATTCCAGGAAAGCCAGGAAGCAGAGGGTATAATCTGCGGGGGAAAGGGCTGCGTCCCTCCAGCTCCAGTCCCCCAGTGCCCACCCTCTGTGTCTTTCAGCGATCCCACAGGCGCACGGGGTTATTTCAGCCACCCTGTCCCCACTCAGGCATTAGCACCCTGACATGCTCCACATCCCGTGCAGGAACAGGTGTTCACGGATATCCTAAGTCTGCCCTGGGTGCAGGCATGAGCCATTTGGGGGTTTACAAAGCCCGTCCCATCTGCTCCCAAGGGCAGCGGGAGCACCCACGTGCAGGCACCCAGATCCATGACAGCTGTCTCCCTGCCCGGGGAGCACCCTCGTGACTGTGAGCCGGCACTTCCAACACCACCGCGGATTGACCAGACACACACCCCCGTCCCTCCTCCCAGTGTCTGTGATGCCATCTGCTCCGGCTGCCACCGTGGCCCTGCCAACCCGCCAGGGACTCTGTAGTCACCACAGGAACAAAGTCCAGCGTGGTGGCAGGGAGGTTGGAGCTTGCAGGTGCAGTGACACTGAGGTCAGACCAGAGCAACAGGTACGAACTTGAGGCCTCCCAGCTGCTGGTGGCATCGGGGGCTTTTTGGAGCTCTTGGCACCTCATGTGGGTGAGCCAGGGCGTCAGCACGTCCTGTGCTGGACGCCTCATGCCAGGGGACACCCAAAACTGACTGGAAGAGCTGTGACACATCAGGCAGGGAATGCAGGGTGCTACCGGCAGCTCTTACCAGGGCATCAGGCGGCCGAAGCGGGTCCAGGAGGTTTTGCTGATGAAGAAGCCCACCATGGGGTCCGTGATGGCATCCCAGACTCGCCCCGCAAACAGGATGATGGAGGCATAGAAAGCGTCCACCTGCGGCAGGAGGAACTTGTGTCAGGACCCGCAAACCCCTGGTGCTCCCAGCTGCCCCTCCTGAGCCCTTTAGGACCATCCCAACCCTACCTACTGCGACCCCCCTATCATTTGGGAGCAGTCCCTCGGTCTCTCCCCCTCGTTCAGGGGGATTTGAGGCTCCCAGTACCTTC
>NW_008238365.1:1482224-1483785 GCF_000691975.1 Corvus brachyrhynchos
GCGTCGTCTTCGTGGTTGTCGTCCCCCTCCTCCTCCTCCTCTTCCTCCTCCTCCTCCCCATCCTCTCCCTCCTCCTCTTCCTCCCCTTCTTCCCCCTCTTCCCTTTCCTCGTCCTGGTCCTCCTCGTCCTCCTCCTCGTCCTCCTCCTCGTCCTCATCCTCATCCTCATCCTCCTCCTCCTCATCCACCTTCTCCTCCTCCTCCTCGTCCGCGTCCTCATCCTCCTCCTTCTCCTCCTCCTCCTCGTCCTCCTCCTCCTCATCCTCCTCCTCATCCTCCTCCTCCTCCTCTCCGTCCTCGTCCTCGTCGTCCTCGTCGTCCTCGTCCTTATCCTCGTCCTCGTCCTCGTCCTCCTCCTCCTCGTCCTCCTCCTCATCCCCCTTGCCCTCCTCCTCCTCCTCCTCCTCCTTCTCCTTCTCCTGTCCCACCCCTTCCCCTCAGTTCTCTCCTGCCCGTGTCCCGGTGCTTTTGTTACCTCCTCTCTGTCCCACATCCCCTCATTCCTCCATTCCCCCATCCTTCATCCTTCAGCCCCTCTCTCCATCCCTTCTCTCCATCCCTTGCCTCCATCCCAGCCCTTCATCCCTTAAAATCGCAGAATGGTTTGGATTGGAAGAGGCCTTACAGCCCATCTCATTCCAGCTCCCTGCCACCTCCCAGCCCCATCCTCCCTGGCCTTGAGGAATGGAGCATCCACCGCCTCTCTGGGCAACCTGTGCCAGTGCCCCACTGCCCTCATGATTAAAAACTTTCTTTATGTCTCACCTAAACCTCCCCTCTTTCAGTTTAAACCATCAGCTCTTGTCCCACCACAAAAGGCCCTGCCAAAAAGGCTGCAGGGGACACCTGCAGTGTCCCCCTCACTGGGTGGCCACATGGACATCAATCCCAGCCCCTCTCGGCTGTGCCAGCTGCTGTTTGCCCGCGGGGGGCACACACAGACCTGTGTCAGTGTCGTGTCACTGCAGTGACAGCCACCAGCTGCCCTGGACTTGGGCCACCAGGGTTCAAAGATCGCCCTGAGATGGGGCTGCAGAGCAGGGCCGAGCCAATGGGGCCAGCGTGGCACCAGTGCCATGCCCTGAGTGCCACTTGGAGCTGGGCACGGGGGTGGGGGCAGGCAGGAAGGACAGGACCTGGGATGCAGCAGAACCTGAGAGATGAGCAGGGTGGGTGGCCCAGCAGCTCCAGGCACTCCCTGTTCTCGGGAACACTGGGATGGTGTCACCACTGACTCACAGTTTCTGGCCCCTCAGACACCTGCAGTGGGTTCCCCTGGCACTGCCTTGTGGCACAGGGATGCCACCCCTGGGGATGGGGGTCTGTGTGAGCCTTCAGGGTGTCCAAATCAGTGACACAAAATACCTCGAAGCAAGAGAGGAGCAAGGTGTGGACACAGACCTGCCTCAGTTTCCCTCTTCACAGAGAAAATCTCTTGCCCAGGAGCAGAGGGCACTCCTGAGGTGGCACTTGACCATCCCGAAGGGACCAGACTTCCCACTGTGTGTGACCCCAGCACTATTAGCTCTGCTCCCTTTGCCCCAGGGGCACCCCCCCTCCC
>NW_008238365.1:1483809-1486405 GCF_000691975.1 Corvus brachyrhynchos
AGCAAAGCTCTCGGGAGCTGCCTCCTGGGCAAACACGGATTTATGGGAACAAAGAGAGAGACAGAGATTGTGCAGAAAGATCAGAGATAGGTGAACTCAGCCTTGCATCTGAAGAGGAGAAGTAGACAGACCAGGATTTCCCTGGATTAGGAGGATTTTCTCCCCCAGATCTGGTATTGCACAATTTCTGGTGGGGGATTTGAGCCCTTCCTCCTCAGCAGATGCTCTGGGGGATCCTCACGGTGACAAATGACCCGCCAAGGGCTGATCCCAGCAGGGATATCGTTGCAGCAGCTCCTGCCAAGCTTGGGGACTCCAGGGACCCACAGGTGGCTGGGGCTGGGCCACCCACAGGGTCACCCTTGTCACCAGGACCCCTCAAATACCCCTCTGACAATGACACTGCACCAGCCTGGCCTCATCCCTCAGCTGGGGACACCACTGGGGCCTCTTTGGGGATGGGATGCAAATGCTGGCCCTGGGGACATGGAAGGACAGGGGCTCCAGTGCACGATGCCATCCCGCCTGCCACCCACACCTCCCGCTGTCACACATCCGGCACAGCCCGGAGCAGGATCTGAGCAAGTGTGAGAGCACCCGAAACCAGACAGCCCAGCCAGGCTGGGCCAGCCAGGATGGGGAGGATGGGCTTGGGGACAAACAGCAGCAAGGTGATCCCAGAGCTTTTGGGGGGCTACAGACCAGCCTGAGCGTGGGGATAGCACTGCCTGACACCACAGAGCTTCTCCAGGGCTCAGGGCACCTCCTGCTCTCGGGCAGGGCGTGACAGGGACAAAATGGGTCGAGGGAGTGAGGAGGCAGCAGGGCTGGAAGCAGTGGTGCATTTTCCTCTCCTTTCTCTGCACGCTCAGAGCGGGTGGCTGCACGCCCAGGGAGCTGGGGCTGGTGCGAGCCCGGGGCTGTGGGCACTGTCCCCCTCCCCGTCAGGCTGGGCAGCATCTGGTGGTGTTCCTGTAGCCCAAAGGGGCTTGGGATGGCATTTTGCAAAAACCACCAGCCAGGCTCCGTGGCTGCTACCCAGCAGCTTCTTGGGGACAAAGGGGACACATTGTGTGGCTGCACGTGGCAGCTGCCCTGTGCTGCCCACCCCTCTCCTGTGTGGGACCCTGAGGACGGTGTCCCAAGGCAGAGGGGGACGAGATGGGGCCAGGATGTGTTGGCACAGCCTCTGCTCCCTCCCTGAGCATCCAAGACTCCCATGGGGATGGCAGAGTGGCTCGAAGGCTGCTGCTGCAGCGGGACGGGGACAGCCAAAGGCAGAGCCCCAGCCCAGAACACCCCTGGGACACCCGTCACGCTCGGGGGGTGGCTGCCCGTTGTGTGGAAGCGCTCTGGTGTCTCGAGGTTCAAAGCCCAGCCCTGCTGGAAGTGGGGATGCAAAGGGCACAGGGCCCCGGGAGTTGCCCTTGCATCATGTGTGGAGCCGTGCCAGCCACCAGCGGGGCCGCAGCAGCTCCCGCGGGGCTGTGCCAGCGCCGGGGACACGCACTCGGGTGCTGGCTGGGGATCTGTGCCAGCCCCCGGTGGGTTACCCTGTCCCGCGGGTGGCCCCTCTGTCGCTGTCACCGCAGCCCCTGTTTGCGCAGCCGGCGCCGCAGCGAGAGGCTCTCGGCTCGTGTTTGCCCAGCGCCGGGATGAAAGGGCTGCGCGGCCCCTCCAGCCCTCTCCAGCGGTGCTTTTGCACCTTCAAAGCACCCGGGAGTCCCTTGAAGCCGGGACAAGCTCCTGCCTCGCCCTGGGAAAAGCTGGGGGCGTCCCAGAGGCCAGCAGGGAGGGAGGAAGGAAGGAGGGAGACGTGGCCGGGCGCTATAGGCTGCGGGAGGGTTCGCTCCTGTGCTTGCGGATGTGCTGGTGTTGGAACAGGCGGCCGGAGGCAGTGCCAGCCGTGTCCCCGCCGTGACCACTTCTCACTGCAGGTGCTGGGACAGGACAAACCTCTGGGGCAGCTCAGTCTCTGCCCTCAGTGCAGAGCGATTTGTTCCCTAAGGAGGAAGAGAGGGCTTCACCCGTGCTTCCCAGGGAGGGAAAAGGACGGGAGCAGCCCTGAGGTGGGAGGATTCCACCTGGTGACACCCCGGGGACGTGCCCGGGGCTCCCAGCCTGGCTGGGGACTGGGGCCGAAACAGATCGGAGCACAAAGGGAAGATCAGCCCGGACTCCACCGGGATTCCCGGATCCCGCAGCTCCTGCGCCAGCCCCGCGGCCATGCGGGCAGGATTGGGATGCTCAAGGCTGCTCTGGAAGGGCCAGGAGAGCATTTTTAGGGCCATCGCGGGGACCCCACGGCTGGGAAACCACAGCCCCGGGGCAAACTCCCTTCCAGGTGCAGGAACTGGCAAAGCTTTGCAGGGTCCGCCGAGACACAAGCCAGCAGGGGAAGGGCCGGAGCTACCCCGGGACACCCCGGGGTATCCCGGGGCACCCCATCTGCTTGGGGGCCCCGGGACAGCCGCCAACCCAGCGCCCGCTCCCAGCCCTGCTCCTCTGCCAGCCCAGTGCCCGCTGGCAGTGGGGAAACTGAGGCACGGAGCGATAGGCAGCGCTGTCCCCCGGGCGGGGGGTGCCCGGTGCGGTG
>NW_008238365.1:1486450-1489366 GCF_000691975.1 Corvus brachyrhynchos
CTGTGATGGACCGGACTGGGCAGCGCTGATTCACGCCTGGCTGGGCTGGACTGGGCTTTTCTGTGCTGGGCTGGACTGGTCCATGAAGGACCGTGCAGTGCTGGGCTGTACTGGGCTGCGCTGGGCTGTGCTGGGCTGTGCTGGCCTGTACTGGGCTGTACTGGGCCGTATTGGTCGCTGGATTGGGACAATTTCCTCCCTCCAGGGCCGGTGCTGAAGTTCCAGCACCAGCCCCCAGTCCCCCCAGCTCCCAGTGCTGCCGGCTGGGGCAGATCCGGTGGCCTCACCCGCACCGGCTGGCGAAAGGAGGGTGCTGGGGCTGGAGTGGGTTCACACACACTGCGGGCGGAATCTGTCGGTTCCGGGTGGACTTTGTACCCCTGTGTGCGTGTGTGTGTAACCATCAGTGCGGGAGGTGAAAGCCTCGCTGTGTTTTCACAACATTTATTGCCCTTTCTAGAAGGAAGCTGGCGTTGCAGGGATGCAGCATCCTGCTGGGCTCCCCCGGCTCCCCAAGGACACAGTGTGTCCCTCTGGACCCCAGGCTGGATGTGCCAGGTGCTGCTGGAGGGAGCTGTGTGTGTGTCCCAGGACATCCCAACCTCCCTCCAGCCCGTGGCTCCTGACATCCCCGGCAGCTCCCAACGCCTCCACGGCCCTTCCTCCGTGCACGGACCTCGTTCCTCATGGGCACTGTGTCTCCCAGCTCTGTTTTTCTGACGTCCCCACAGCCCCTCCTTGTTTTATTCAGCTTCTTGCTGGAGTTGGTGGCTTTCAGAGGGGAAAAGCTCCCGGCTGGGTCTGTGAGGGCTTTGGGAAGGAGTGGGGATGCCTCCAGGTGGCATCCAGGGTGGCAACCTGATTTGGACACCAACACTAAGTGACCCCACTGCTGCCCAGTGCTTCAGCCACTCTCCTGCCTGTGGTGGCAGCATCCGGTGTGAGCTCGGGAGCCCAACAGGAATTGCGGTGACAGCCAGGCAAGGGGGAACAGATGCGAAAGGGCACTCGAAGATGGACCCCGGCAGCAGCTGATGCCTCCCTGTGACTTGTCCCCTCTTCTCCAGTTTGCTTTGCCCTCGTGCCCAGGCTGGTGGCACAGCTGCGTGTCCCTCCTTAGCGCTTGCGGAGGGGGATCCCCCAAGCCCTGCTCCTCCCGGTGGGCCAAGGACGGCGCTGGGAGCCCCGGGGACGCTCCTGGGGTCAGCAAGGAGCCCCCAGCCCAGCGCACGGGGTGGCTGCTGCTTCAGAACCCCCTGAGCATCCCCGGTAGCGGGACCGGGGACCCCCCTCACCGTGTCCCCCCGGGTGGGCGGGGCACAGGGCACGACCACGCCCTTTATGCAAATCCCAGCGCGGCGATTGGTGGGGGCGGGGCCGGGCTCCGCGGCCGGGCTATAAGAGCGGGGGGGAACAATGCGCCCGCGGTCCCGGCTCGGGGGCTGGCACCGGGGTGGGGGTCCTCCCTCATCCCTGGGGCTGCCCCTCTCCTGAGAGCGGCTCTCGGGGGTGTCCCTGTTTTTCTCTCGGCCGCCCCCTTCCCCAGCCGAGATGGAGTTTGACTCGTACCAGCATTACTTCTACGATCACGACGCCCAGGAGGATTTCCACCGCTCCACGGCGCCCAGCGAGGATATCTGGAAGAAGTTCGAGCTGGTCCCCACGCCCCCGCTGTCCCCGCTGGCTGTCCCCGGGGAGAAGGGGTGCTGCTCGGGGGCGGAGGAGCGCTCGGGATGGCTCTCCCGATATTGCCTCTCCGGGGAAGAGCCGGAGTATCTCATAGGGACGGGGCAGATCTTCGGGAACCTGAGCGCTTTCATCCTCAAGGATTGCATGTGGAGCGGATTTTCAGCGCGGGAGAGACTGGAGAAGGCGATGACGGAGAAACTTTCCACGGGCACGCAGAGAGCCACCCCGCACAAACCGTCCTTCGCGCAGGATTTTGGGTTCAGCATCTCCTTGAGCGAGTGCGTGGATCCCGCTGCCGTCTTCCTTTGCCCGCTGGCCGAGAGCAAGATCCCCGCATCCTCGGGATCCGAGGGCCAGAGCGATTCCGGTAAGGGATGGAGCCGCTCCGCCGCAGAGCTGCCCAGCCGGGTGCCCCCAGCCTTGCTGGAGCCCGGCGTGGGGAACACGCGTGTCCACACATGTGCGTGTCGGGAGCCTCCCAGCCAGGCTGCGCCTTTGTTGAGACTCCAAGCGAGCCCCGGTCCCGGCCCCACGAACAAAGCGGGCTCGGCTGCTCCCCTTTCCAGCGGGGTTTCTGCTGGGGAGCCCCCTGCCCCTCTCGGGAGGGTGCGTGGGGCTCCCTCCGGCTGTTGCGTGGGACTCTGGTGGCCCCTTTCCCTCTTCCCGGCCCCACGGAAACCTCGTGGGAAGGTCGAAGGGCAAGTTTGCAGCTCACCGTGGAAAGTTTGGGGTTCCGAGCGCTGCACCGCGCTCTGCCGCCGGCTCGTAAATTCGGCTGCTCCCCCTGCTCCCTCCCACGGCCCACCCGGGACGGGCTTCCCTCGGGACAAAAGGCAAAATATGCCCTGTGGGCAGCAGGTTTGGGAGCAGCGGCGTGTCCCCCGAGGCGGTGGCTCGGTAGGACGGGCTGGAACAGCCTCACCGGCTGTGGCGCGTCCCAGCCCAGCCCCGGGGCACGTCTGCCTGTCCCGCGTGGGGTGTGTGTGTGTGTGGGTGTTTACACAGGGGTCGGGCTGGGACCTCCGACACCCACCCGCCAAGGGCAGCGTGGTGCCACTGCATCTCTCCAATGTCACGCCAATTTTCGGCGCTTATTTGCGAACACCCTCCGGCTCCCCACAAGCCCCGTAGCCCCGTCGGGGCCCGTGCGTTGTTTCCCTCGCTCCCACCGAGGCCGGGCCCACTCGGCTGCCGGGGGGGCGCCGCCGCGGGGGCGCGGCCCGGCGC
>NW_008238365.1:1489818-1494343 GCF_000691975.1 Corvus brachyrhynchos
TGTGTTGGGGGTCTGGGTGGGAGCCGCTAGCAGGAGCCCACCACTGGCCCCCTCAGAGGAGGGTGGGGGCCAGGCCTCTGCCCGCGATGCTGGTGGAGGTTTGAGCATCTCGGGAGACCTTTAGCAAGTGGCTGTATTTTCCCCCAAAGCCTAGGGAAAAAGTTGGAGGCCCATCCCCTAAAGTGAGAGCGACCGCGGTTGTGTCTGCAGCCTGGTCACCTCGCTGTCCCCAAAGCCAGCTTCCTGCCACCGGGCTTTGCTGAGATGGGACAACTGCGGTGGCAACAGGCAGAGTGCTTTGGGGCCAGTTATGCTTTATTTAGGTCTTTCTGTTCCTGGGCTTGAGATGCCTTTGAGGTTCAGAGTCTGCTGTAGGGACCTCTTCACCTCTCCCTCCCTCCCTGCACAGTGGGGGATTGTCCCCTCGGTCCCCGGGAAGCCGGGGCTGAATGGGCTTTATCACTTGTGAAAAGTAACAAGTCACCGAGGTGGGAAGCTGCAGCCAAGGGGAACAAAGGGTATTTCTGCCCTTCTATCCCTCATTTACAATTCCAATGGGCCATGAAAGCGCCCGACCGGGATGAACTTTGGAACCAGGCTGTCCCAGCATCCTGCTCCTCCAGTTCCCCCCCGCCACGCAGGAGGGCTCGGGTGATTCTTGCCTGATGATCCTTTATGATAAGCACGTGTTGCTCCTGGTGCTGAAGTGAGGCAGAAGTAAAGCCTCGCCGTCCAATTTTGGGGGACCAGGCGCATGAAACAGGGAGGGAATTCCACTCCTTCCCACGTGATGGTATTGGAAGGGCACTTAAATCACTCAGTCCCTTCTGGAGGTCACAGAGTTTGCAGTGCATGAGCAAGCTTTAGTGGAGTTTCCATCCCCAGGGAGCTGTGGGGATGCCCAGAAAGGTGACGAGGGGTGACTGAGGGTTCCCAGCTGACGGGGAATTTGTTCTTTCTTTGCCATGTCGGTTGCGAGCAGAAGGTGAAGAGATCGACGTGGTGACGGTGGACAAGAGACAATCGCTCAGCCTGAGGAAGCCGGTCACCATCACACTCCGTGCCGACCCCCTGGACCCCTGCATGAAACGCTTCCACATCTCCGTCCACCAGCAGCAGCACAACTACGCCGCTCGCTCGCCGCCGGACTCCTGTCCCCTGCCGGAGTCACCCCAGCAGGACCAGGAGGAGGACGAGCCACCCGGTGCTGTGGAGCCGGCCCCTGCCATGGTCCTGCCTGAGCCCAGCTTGCCAAAACCCAGCAGCAGCCCCGGCTCCGACAGCGAGGATGTGGCCAAGAGGAAAAACCACAACTACCTGGAGCGCAAGCGGCGCAACGACCTGCGCTCGCGCTTCCTGGCCCTGCGGGACCAGGTGCCCGGGCTCGCCAGCTGCCCCAAGACCCCCAAAGTGGTGATCCTGAGCAAATCCTCGGAGTACCTGCAGTCCCTCATCAGTGCTGAGAGGAGGATGGCAGCCAAGCGCCAGCTGCAGCTGCGCCAGAACCAGCTGCTCAAACGGATTGCTCACCTCAAGGGGCACTAGCACCCAGCGTGCCCCCTGCCCTGGTCCCCACAACCCCCCAGCTCCTTCTCAATTTGCACATTTTTTTATTTTTTGGTTGCTTGTCGAACTGTTGGTCTCGGGGGCTGGAGCACATGGCAGTGGCTGCAGGAATGGGTCCACAGCGGAGACCCCATCACCTGCTTGGGGTTGGCTTCTTGGCACCGGGTGTTGCAAGATTTCCCTTGTCCCTTCTGTGAAGCTTCCTCAGTGACTGCTCCAATTCAAGAGCTCAAATCTATCCCTCCTCCCCAGCAGCCCCTGCACCCCTCTCTGCCATTTGCCACCGACAGCATCGCTGGGAGCTGCCCCTGGGCATCCACCTCGCTCTAAAAACCCCAAGCAACCACGTCTGCCTTGGCTCCTGGAAGCAGGCACAGAGCCCAGCACGGGGCTCGCCTCTGGATGGATCCCATGGAGATGGTGAGGGCAGGATGTGTCTCTCACCGGGATGAGCAGCACCCCGTGGGCAATCCCCTTGCTCGGCTGGACCGTACCTCACTTCCTTGTCACTTCACACAGTAGCTGGTCCTGGATTTTTATGTTCTAGAAACTGCTGCTGTAACTGCGAGTCTTATACTGGAGGCTGTGTTTTTATACTGTATTTTTGTACCACTTTTTGAGAAGTATTGGTAAAGAGTTTGCTTTTTTATATATATATAAATATATAAAAACTTTTTTTTTTTTTTTTTTAAGAGGGATTTCCTGCTGTGGGGGAGGGCTCAGTCCTGCTGCACTTTAGGGAGATCAGGAAGGGGCTGGTTCCTGCTGGACCCTTGAGCTGAGTCCTCGCAGAGGCCGTTCACCCCCTTGCAGCTCTCCAAACCACCCATTTGCAATAACAGGGGATTTTATCCCTTTCCCATCCTTGTGAGCATCCTTGTGATCCCTTTTCCCACCCTCGTGAGTTCTCCTTCACCAGCAGCCACTTAAAATCCCCAGCAAAGCTTGCAGGGGGCAGGTTGGGCTGCGCTGCCTTCCCTGTCTGTGCCCTTCTGCTGCCCAGCCTGCGGTGGGCTGTGTGGGTGGCAGAGTCCCCTGTCCCCTCCCAGGGGTGCTGGCAGGGGTGGTCCTGCAGGATGGCACCCTGGGCTCCCTGCTGACCTGCTGAGAACTGTTAGAGTTAACACTGGTTGGATTTAGCACTTTCTTCATTACCTCACACTTCATAAATAAATAAGTTTGCAACAGCCTGGGTCTGCTTTTTCCATGCTGTGGGTTGCCATGCTTCAGCTTGGTGCTCCTTGGGGGGCTGCTCTGGCTCATGGGTTTTGGGGTATCCTGGGCTTGAATAGAAATCAATCTATTTTACGCCAGGGCTCAGATGCACCAAGACTGAGCTCTTTGTCCTGGTTTTCTCCCAGCGATCGAAGAAGAAGTGGTTGTGGTGGTGGGGCCGGGGAAATGAATCACCTGGATTATTTTTCTTCCTTTTAAGTGGTTTTATTGGCAAGGAAGGGCAGAGAGCCCAGCCTGGGCTCGGAAAAGGCTTTGATGTAACTATAAACCCCCCTAATGGGGTTTGGGGCAGGGGGTGTGGGGTGATTGCTGCCCCACAGGTCAGGGGCCGGGGCTGTGTCTGGCAGTAACCCTATAGGGAGGGGGGAATGCAATCCACTCGCTTCCAGGGGCATCGGAGAACTCCATATCCCAGACCTGCCAAGTGGATGAAATTATATATATGTGTGTTCTCCCTGCTGCCCCCAAACCCGATGCCTTTGGGTTTCCTTTGTCCTGGCAGCAAAAGTCTTACTCTCAGTGCAGGAGGGACGTGGGATTATGTTACTGCTGAGGAGCCAGGAGCGAGGAGCTGCTGCTGGAGCCTCGATCACCCGGGGGAAACCAGCCTTAAACAGCAACGATGCCACACAGCAGCCCTTAAACACCCATCCCCTTCGCTTCCAGCAGCGTTTCACACTCTGTGTGTTGCATCACATGGTGTCACAGCCTTTCAGAGCTGCATTAAAAGGTGCTCCCGTGACCCACAGCTTAACCAGGGAGCGGGGTGACCTAAATCTGACACCTCGCCCATGCGCAGGAAACAAAGCCCAGATGTACCAGCCCCTCAAACGGTTTATTTTCGCTGTGTTTTTGTGGCACTCACACTCAAAGCCTGGTGTCTTTTCTCAGCTCAAGGTGACCCTCCTGAGGTTTTTAGTGAGTTGGGTTTTTTCTTTTCATGCTGAAGGCACATAGGAAGTTTAAAATGTTAATTATCTTCCTTGGAAGTGATGAGCAGGTGCACGGACTGAGCTGAGACCGTCACCTGGGGGAAATGTAGCTGGTCCCAAATCAAACTGAAGAACTGGGTTGCAGTTTGCAAATACCTTTGAGTTCTCCTGCCTAAAGCCTGCATCCATATGTACCCACCTGAAACTTCCCTGGTTACTGGAGCACGTGTCTCCTCTCATATTGTCACGGTCAGCATGAGGGAAGGAGACTGACAGTGCTATGAAGTGAACAAAATAAGCACACAGGGCTTTCCTACTCGCTTGTTCAGCGCTGCAATTTGTGAGTGTCAGCTGCAATCATCGCAAGTCGGCATTTCCAGGGCCTGAATTAGTTATTTTTTAATGCACATTGCCCTGCTAACACCCTGCCCTTTGCTGTACCCCCGAAACCACTTCTGCTTGCCCACCACATCTTCCTTCCCGTCCCTGCGCTGGCCCGGGGGTGTCGTGGGCGCGATGCCGCCTTCACGCCTGGGCTGGCAAATTTTTAGGACAGTTTCCCGAGGCGGCGATAATCCCTTCCCTGCCGAGGGGGGCCGGCTGCCCACACCCCCCTGGCCCGCAGCCTCTGTCTCCCTGTTGCCATGGCGAGGGATGTGTGTTGCCAGGGAGAGCAGCACCGCGGAGGTGCCATGGCAACGTCCTCCCCTTTTCCCTCCCCTCTGTTGCCACGGAGACAGCGGCCCGCTCCCCATCTCCTCCTGTTGCCGTGGCGATGGGGAGGACGAGCA
>NW_008238365.1:1494944-1495347 GCF_000691975.1 Corvus brachyrhynchos
GCTCGGCCTGCACCGGGGGCGGCCTGGGCTGCACCGGGAGTGGTCTGACGTGTATCGGAGAAGGTCCGGCCTTTACCGGGGCCTCCTGGGCTGCACCGGGGCGGCCTGGGCTGCACCGGGGAAAGTCCGGGCTGGGCCTGGAGGGCCACAGGGCCCAGTCGGGTCCTGGAGAAGCTCAGCCCCGGAGGCTCCGGGCCGGTTGCCTCCGGTTCTCCCGGGCCCCGTGTGCGGGTGCCTGTAGGGGAGAGCCCAGGGGATGGATCCTGCCCGCTAAAAGCGCTCCCGGTGTCCCTGTCCCGGTGCCCTTGTCCTGTGCCCAGTCCCGGTGCCTATCCCGGTGGGCATTTGTTTGGCTCGTGTGAGCAGTGTCTCTGTGGCCCCCCTCCTGCTCTTGGGGCACGGT
>NW_008238365.1:1495367-1495989 GCF_000691975.1 Corvus brachyrhynchos
GACCACACACCAAGGCGGCAGATTTTTTTCCAAGTGTTTGTTTAACCCCCCCCCCCCGTCCCCAATAAATTCACCTTTTGGAATGAAACCAGAGCGAAGGTGTTTTAATTTTAACCCACCGGAAGCTACACCGAGGTGTAAAGGGTTGAGTAAAGGGAGGCAGCAGCTGGAGCTACTTGGTGGTGGGCGACATCCAGGGTGGGATCCTTTGGTATCAGCAAAGGGACACCAAGAGGTTTGGGGAAGAGCTTTAAAAATTATATTTTCTACTTGCCAGTGACAGTGTCTGTGGTCTCATCTCTCACTGCAAGCAGCAGTGTGGAATATATTGGTTGTATGGTTGGGGTAAGTCAACGCTGAGGAGGCAAAACTCATTTTTTGGGTCTCAATTTTGTTCAGCTACAAGAGCTTTGTCACAGGATGGACATTGCAGCCACCACAACAATAACAATTTTGTTGTTGTTTAGCAAAATATTTTCCTTACTGATCCACACTTTCACTGTTCCCTTCCTGTAGCACCTGAACTTTCCGTGAAGTTTAATGTTAAATATTTTTATTATTCTGTGTAAAAAGGTGTTTTCTGCCAGCAACATCCTTTGTGCTGCTCAGAGATCAATTCCTG
>NW_008238365.1:1496026-1497792 GCF_000691975.1 Corvus brachyrhynchos
TCTTGCTGGTCACTGTTTGTGTCCCAGTGAGCTAAATTTAAAGACTCAGTCTGCTGAATTTGGGGCGAGCAATCAGAAGGTAAATTTATGGGATGTTTCCCTTGGGGAAGGAGTGTTCGAGGTCTGAGCTGAACTGAAATCCTGAGAGGGCAAAACGTGAAGCGCGGGAGCTTTGCCCATCTTTAACACCGGGGAAGCAGCTGCTGGCTTGAATGCTGCTGTGGCCACGAGGCTCCTGCTGCTCCCCGAGCCCTGCAGGCGCGTTTGAAGCCTCCTGGCACGCCGTGAATCCCCGCTGGCGGATGTTTCGGAGCGTGCGTTTCGTGCTCCGCTTGTCCCAGGCCCCACCATGGGAATGCGGGCGCGGGGAGGACCCCGCTGCAGGCGCCCAATGGCATCCGGCCTCGAGTGGCTCTTGTCCTGCTTTCCTTTTAATCTCATTCTAGCGTGACTGTGGAGCCAGCGCCGAGCAGCTCGGCTGCTTTATCCCGTAATGCAGCGTGCCGGCGAGGCGGGGCAGCCCGGCAGCCCCCGGCACGGCCCCCACCACGCTCCGCTGACCCCCCGGTGCCCCCCAGCCGGGGCTGCTTTCTCGCTGGCTTTGTTGCCATGGCATGCTGTGTCTCCCCGTGGCGTGTCCCCCTGCCACGCAGAGCCGGTTCTGCTGTCCTTGCGGGACGCTTGCCGGCGTTTGGAAATCCCATTGCTCGTTCGGGACTGACAGCTGCCAGCGACCGTGTCGCCCTCAGCCCCCTCTGTGCATTCATCGCTGGGCTCTGAGCAGCTCTGACAAATGCTGGCAGTGTTTTGGGCAGCTGCTGGAGCGGGAGCCAGGCTGGGGAAGGGGCTGGGGAGCCCTGAGCCCACCTGTTCCCACACACAGGCATCCCTCTATCCATCTCCAGGGTGTTTTCGTCACGGCTCTGAGTCGCTGTGCTCAAATTACAGACTTAGCTGCTGCCTGCTTGCAGCTCAGGAGCTCTGGTTAATCTGCTGGCCTCTTAATCTTTCTTTTTGTCCTTTCTGTTGGTGTTTGTCATTCCAGTGAGTTTTGTTGAGGAGTAAGGAATCCCTTGGAGAGCCAGGCAGGGTGAAGCCAGTCCTGTTTCTTCATTCCTGGCAGTGAACATGCCGTGATCCCTGTGCCAGCTTGATGAGGGCTCCATCCACTCACGATCCCACTGTCCCTTCTGGGTTTCTCCCTTGGGAGTGGTGATGCAGTTGCTGTAGCACACATTTGTCAGTCAGTGTGTGGAGTCAGGACATCTCCAGAGCCTTTGCTGATGTCGTTGTCAGGGCAGGGATCAAGGCAGGGAGTCAGTCGTGCTCTCCTTGCACCCTCACTTGGTTTGGGTCCTCCATGTCCCTCTCCAGCTGGGACATCCCTTGGCCCCTGTGAAATCCTGATGTTTTCCTGGCCGTAGTTGGCTTGGATGTGTCTGGGGTCTGTCATGTCACCTTCTACACTCCTTGCGCTCAGGGCGAGGACGGTGCTTTCCCCCCGACGGTGACAAAGTTTGGGATCACGTATAGAACTGGTGGCAGAGCAAAGATTTGGGAGAGCCTGCCCTTCCTGGGCTGCGGATCCTGAGCATCGTGGGTGTTTGTGTGTCCTGCCTCAGTTTCCCCACCTTTTCCAAAGGGGCAGCGCCGACCTTCCAGCCCAGCGCGGGGGCTCAGCGCAGAGGTGGGAGGACGCCGTCAAGGCTAAGCATCTTTAGTGCTGGCTTGTGCTCCCTGTCTCTGTGCCCTGCTGCTCCAGGCTG
>NW_008238365.1:1498033-1512785 GCF_000691975.1 Corvus brachyrhynchos
AATCTCCGGGAGAACCTGGGGATAGCAGCCTGAGCTGTGTATCCTGGCTGTGCCCGTGCAGGGCACTGGGAGCTGCTGGCTGACGCTGAGCCGCCCCTCAGCCCTCTGTGCTCGCTGTGATTTCAGGCAGGCAGTGGGAATTGGAGGAGCTGTAGGGTTGGAAATGGGGAGAGCAGGCACAGAGCCAAAGCTCACTGAATTCAAAGGCTTTCAGTGCGACTGGAGCCCCGTGTTGGACGGAGCTGCCGAGCCCAGGGATCAATAGGCTGCCCACAGCCACGGGGCACCTTGGCAGAGCTGCCTGTGGGCCTGTCCTGCCTGCTCACCATCCCCTGGGGCAGCTGGCTTTCTGCAGGCTTTGGTTGCCCTCCCTCTCCTCTCCTCTTCCTGCCCCCCGGGCCAGCCTTTTGGGATGGGAGCCGGAGCCAGGCCTGGCCCTGCCAGCTCCAAGTGCCAGAGTGAAGCAAGACGGGAGCGGAGCTGGTTCAGCCGCCCCGGCAGCTCTGGCTGCTTGCATGACTGCTCCAGGCAGGGCTCGGGCTTCCCTGCTCCACTAACCTCACCGTCCCTTGCTGCCTCTCGGTGCCTGATGCCCGTGGGTCACCTCTGTGTCACCTTGTCCTTCTGTCTGGGACCAGGGGAGCAGTGGGTGGAGGCCGTGCTGCAGCCGGAGGCTTGGCAGCTTCTCGGAGGGGATTAAGGGGAAATTCATTTCTTGAAGTCTGGCTGAGGTGGTTTCTGGGGGAGGGGATGGAGGAGGAAATGAGTACAGCCATTTCCAGTCCTTTTTCCCATCATTCTGGTTTATCCCATGCTGGGAGACTTCTCTTAAGCAGGAAGGCTCTGAGAACTAAACACATCCTTCCAAAGCACCTCTTTTGCCACAAAGCTGGACAGAGAAGCTTTATGTGCCCCACTGTGAGCTGCCAGCTGAGGAGGATTGTGTTTGCCTGTGGTGGGGAGCAGGATGAGGAGCTCTCCTCTCTTCTCCTGGCTGGAATCTGCTCTCATTGGGAAGGGCTCTGCTGATGGAACACCAGGCTGAGGCAGCTCCAGCCCTTGCAGCGCCTGGATCTGCGGGCTGGGCTGTGGCTGGTGCTTCACACAGCCTGGAGGGTGGATTTGGGGCCTCTGCTGGGATCCAGGTTGCCTTGGCTCTTTCCCAGGAATGCTACTGAGGGTTTGGTTTGGGTGGCTTTTCTCCCTGCTCTGCTCTCAGCTGAGGGCCAGCATCTCTCAGCAGCGCTCTCCCAGGCTGTGTATCCCAAACTTGAGAATGAAGGCATGTGAGATGCTGCTGATTGTGCTCAGCAGTGGCTCCTGGTACCTTGGCCAGGACAGTGCCTCATTCCCCTGGCATGGCTGAATCCATGAGGCTCAGGGAGAGCAGGCAGTGCGTCAGCTGTGCATGAGCTGAGACTGTTTGTGTGTGTTCAGGAGGCTCCATGGAGTTGTGAGTTGCATCCACAGACATCTCTGGGTGCTGCAGGAAGCAGCGATCCTTGTTCCCACACGAGGCTCCGCGCTGTGCTGGAAACGTTTGGAGAACAGCACACCTGAGCTTTGAGGAGGTAGCAGCTTGGAGGCCCTCATTTGGGAGCTCTGTGCTGGGCTGGTGACACTGCCCAGGCTCTGCCTCTGCTCTCTGATCGCTCAATCAGCCCTCCCACCCCTAATTACAGGGTTCTATCAAACCAGGAAAGCAGTCACGAGCGGTTGGACTCAACAGTTCATCTCCTGTGGGCAGGAACAAACACCAGAGAGAGGCGGCCTGGCCTTGGCAGGAGCAGGTGTTGGCAGGGTTCCTGCTGCCCTGCCTGAACGTGGCACGTGCCCCTGCTGTGCCCCTGCCTGCTCCAGAAACCAGCAGGGGCTGGGAGGGGTGGCTGGGCCAGGCTGCCTGTGGGGGAAGCAGCAGTGGTGAGTGCACAGAGGTGAAGGATGGGCTCTTCTCTTCCCCAGGTGTACAAGGGCTTGGACATCATCACCAACAAGGTTTCCCCGCAGGAGCAGCGTCTCTGCAGACACCACATGATCAGCTTTGTGGATCCCCTTGTTTCCAACTACACCGTGGTGGATTTCAGGGACAAAGCCGTGCCTCTGATATCCTTTCGTGCTGCAGCCTGCCTGGCTGAGCAGCAATGGGCTTCCCCCCTCCCTGGCCAGAGGGAGCAATGTTTGGGCTCTCCACATCCCAACTAACTCTGGTTTTTCGGAGGATTCTGCTGGTGAGAGGGGATTGGGGCTTCTTTTACCCAGCTAATGCTTGGGACAGCCCAGGGAGGGTCTCTGCTGGCTTTTGCCCTCCCTGGCAGTCCTGGGAGTTTTCCTGAGTTTTGATGGTGGCTGGCAGAGGTGACAGAGGATAATGAGAGATGAGGGACACCTCTAACCCTGTCCTGCAGCCTCACTGGTTCCCTGGGGCTGGGAGAGTGGGATCTGAGCCCCAGGCTGCTGCTCCCCACAGCCCTCCCCCCCTGCTCTGCACCTCTGCATACACTCCTTGACTCTGGCACATTGAAGATATCTTTGCCCGGGACAAGATCCCCATTGTTGTGGGAGGAACTAATTACTACATTGAGTCCCTGCTCTGGAAGGTCCTTATCAACACCAAGGTACTGTGGGGGGCTGTGAATCCCTTTGGGAAAGGGTGAATCCCATGTTTAGGGCAGACTCCCTGCAACTGGGCATGGTGCTGTCCCCACTAGAGCGGGGCAAGGAGAACCTAAAGCCCCTCCTTCACCCCGTGGCTCTGGGGGATCTTGTTGCTTACACTGGCCTGGCACAGGGGTTTGGTTCAGGGCTGTCCTGTGCCCCTCAGGAGAAGCCCAGCACTGCCCCCAGGCCAGCCAGTGACAGGAATGTGGAGCTGGAGCAGCTGGACAGTGCTGAGCTCCACCAGCGCCTGAGCCAGGTGGACCCGGAGATGGCGGCCAAGCTGCACCCCCACGACAAGCGCAAAGTGGCCAGGTGAGCTCGGCGTGCCAGGGGCAGGAGGTGCCAGGGTGCAGCACCCCTTTCCCAGGGAGTTGTGTGCCTGGGAGCATGGCAGGATGGGCGCTCCCACCCCAGCTGGCTGCTCCTGGGTTCTTAGCCAGTGCTCGGAGCGCTGGCACCAGGGACTCCCTGGGATCTGAGCCCTTTGGCCAAGCAGCCCCAGCCTGAGCTGCCTTTGGGGTCCTGGGCTGTGCTCTGGGGCTGCTCCCACTCCGTGCCCCAGCAGCAGCAGGGTTTGTCTGGAGCTATTTAAAGAGCAAGCTGCCCTGCTGGCTGAGTAACATAGCTGAGCTCTGTGGGAACAGCACAGCAGCAAGACCAGGCTTGCTGCTCCGGCCCAGCCGAGCCCTGGCCCCGGGGAGCAGAGCACCGCCCACCCCATTCACACGGTGCAGGGGGATGGAGGGTTGGGCACCAGCAGAGCTGCTGCACCTCCCTCCCTGCCTGGGCTGGGCTGGGCTGGGCTGGTGGTGAAGCTCCACGGCAGCATCGCAGCGCTGGTCCCTTCCCTGCAGCCCTGCCTGGCTGGAAAGGGCAGGGCTGGAGCCAGATCCCTGTCCCCTGCAGGGCTTGTCCCGGTGCCAGGCAGGAGTGGGTGGCTGTGCTCTGGGCTCCTCGGGTGCCAGCACTGCACCCCCAGGACCTGGGTGTGCGCGGATGCCGGGCACGGGAGGGGGCTGGGACCTGCCCTCCCCCCACATGAGAGGGTTGGATCTCGGCGAGTGTCTGCGGTTCCCTGTGCTGGAGCCCCCGGGGCTGCTGGGGCAGTGGGAAAGCTCCTTCTCACCCAGCCTCTGAGCTCTGCGTGTCTCTGCTTCCAGGAGCCTCCAAGTGTTTGAAGAGACAGGGATCCCCCACAGTGAAATCTTGCACCAGCAGCAGGAGGAGGAAGGTGGGGGGCCCTTAGGTGGGCCCCTGAAATACCCACATTCCTGCATCTTGTGGCTCCACGCAGACCAGGCAGGTGAGAGCGGGCTCCTGGCTGGCTGAGGAAGGGCTGATCCCTGCTCCTGCCCCAGCCTCCTCCCTGGAGACGGCAGCAATTCCTCTGGCATCAGTGGGTGTGACAGAGAACTCCCCTGACCTGCCGGGCTCTGCCTTCCTCAGGTGGAGCAGCAGCCTGGCAGTGCTGACTCATGTCCTGGCAGGCTGCTCAGCGTGTCCTGCTCTCCTTCTGCAGCTCTGGATGCCCGGCTGGAGCAGAGGGTGGATGACATGGTGGCTGCAGGGCTGCTGGAGGAGCTGCGGGACTTCCACCGCCGCTACAACCAGGAGAAGGTGGCAGAGAACCGGTGGGTGAGCAGCCAGATCCTCTCTGCTCCTCCCTCTGAGGTTTCCCACTGTTCCCCAGGAGATGGCTGTGACCCTTTGGTTCTCCAGGCAGGATTACCAGCATGGAATCTTCCAGTCCATTGGCTTCAAGGAATTCCATGAGTACCTCATCAGTGAAGGGAATTGCTCACCGGAGACCAGTGCCCTGCTGCTGGAAAAAGGTGGGAGGAGCACCCTGTGTGCCCCACACAGCTCCAGGTGACACCACGAGGTGGTCTAAACCAAGGTCACAGCCCCAACTGCACCTTTCTCTCTGCATTTCCCACTTCTGCCAACCCAGAGGGGCAGGGGCTCCTTTTCCAGTGCTTGGAGAGCATCTCTGAGCACACCCAGAGCAGCCACTCCCTCTCCTCAGGGCTCGTGTCAAGATGTACAGGGCACTGCGTGGCTTGGGATCTGGAGCAGGTCCACCTGGGTGATGGGATCCCAGCTGGGGTGTGAATGCTGTGGAGAACAGGGCTGGAAAGGAGGAATGAAGCAGAACTCAGCATTTCAGCAGCCCTGTGGTGACAAGGAATGTGGGGATCAGTCAGCAGGGATGCACCCTTTGGTGATGGTGTGTTCCGTTCTGGAATGTCTGGGCTGATGTTGGAGGGGAGCTGCTCTCAGCACAGGAGGGCCCAGGCAAAGTCCATCTGTGCCAAGGAGGGTTCAGTGTGGAGGTGGAGATGGAAGAAACCACAGAAATGATAAAAGGCTTGAAAACAAGTCTGATGCAGAAGGAGCTTGTTGTGTCTGCTCAGGAGATGATTAGGAGGGATTTGATAAGCCTGGTGCTAAATATTGAGCAGTTGTACAGTGGAAAATCATCCTCTGATGGGTGGGGTGAGCAGTCCTGGGCTCCATTTGTGCAGAGAATTGGGCATTATGAGAGCAACAGGTTACCTGCTAAAAGCTTCAGGGTGGAGGGTTTGGGGTCTTTCCAGCCACTCTTTATTCAGGGATATTTGGGGTACCTTGTCCAGCCTTCCCACGCTGCCACTGCCCCTCCACTGTGTGTCAGGGCTCAGCCTCTCCTCAGTGCAGGCACAGACCCCCAGACTGACAGGAGAAATAATTCTCATGGTGCCACCCAGCACAAAATCCTCTCTTGTGTGACTTCTCTCCCCTGGAGCCAACAGCCTCTTCTCACTGACCTTTGGGGTTTTTCTTCTTTTGTTCAATCCCTCTGTTCCAAAGGGATCCAGGCCCTCAAGCAGGTGACCAAGAGATACGCCCGGAGGCAGAACAAATGGGTCCGGAACCGCTTCCTGAAACGTGAGTCCTCTGTTCCCACCTCTCCTCATCCCCCACTCCAGCTCCAGAGGGGGACACTGGTGCTTTGGGACAGCCAGTGTTTGGGAGTCTGCTCTCAGCCAGACCTCTCCAAAAGCCACCCAGTGTCCCCATCCACCCACGATTCTGTCCCGCTGGTTTGGGTTGCAGAGCAGATGTCCTGCCCCTCCTGAGATGTGTCCTGCCCACAGCCTCTCATCCCAGGCACTGAGGAGCCAGCTGCTGCTCCCCTGTGCCCCTGTACCCCATCCCCTCCCAGCAGCAGTGCCCTCAGGAGGGATAAAATCCCAGGCAGAGGCTCAGCCCCGTGTCAGGCACCGCTAGATGATGATGGTCACGGCATCCCCGCAGCTCATCCTGCCAAATGCTCCTGAGGGGCTCAGGGAGGGGGTCCCCACGCACCCACACATGCTCCTGGCAGGGAGAAAAGCCCATTTGACAGCTGCCCTCCAGATCAGGAGCAGGAGCCCCGTGGCTGCTCCGAGCCCGGGCCGTGCTCTCTGCGGTGGCAGGGAGCCAGCAGGACTTCCCCATCCCAGCCCCAGCCTTGGAGCAGGGCCAGCAGCAGCAGCTGGGAGCCGGGCACTTGTTGAAAGGTGCTCAGTAGGGGCAAAACAACAATAAAATAAATAATAAAAAAAGGAAAAAGAAAAAAAAGAGAAGGCAGGGAGAAACTTGAGTCAAAAGAAGATGGACTTTGAAGGAGGTGCAGGAGGTTTCCCGGAGCCATGTGCTGGGTGGCTCGGCTCACCTTTCTGGTGGCAGGTGTGCTTCAGATGGGCCTGTCAGGGGCTTGTTTGTGGGCACAGCAATAAAACCAGCACCTGCTGGGGACTGGCACGTGGAGCCTTTGATGGCTTTGTCTGGGCAGGGACAGCCAGGTGCCCACAGAGGGCAGGTGAGCCGTGGCGAGCAGCCAGGTCACCCAGGGAGCAGGTGCTCTCTGATGGCAGCTGTTTCACCCTGTCCAGGCTGCAGGCATTGGGCCAGGGGAGGCCAGAGGGGTGGCTGTGAACCTGTCCCTTGTCATTAGTAAAGCATCTCCTGCTGCCAGCAACCAGGAGCATCAGCCCCTGCACAATCCATTCCACGTCTGAGTGGGAATCTGCAGGCTCAGATCCCTCATCCAGGCCCCGTGCCTGCATCTCCTTGTCAGCCTGGTGTGGTGGCTCTGTGCCTGGATCCAGCTCTTTCATCCCCTCAGCCTCCTGTGGACCAGGCCTGGGGTGAGGTGGTTGTTGTTGTGATGGGCTGTTGGCATGCTCAGATTCCAGAACACTCTCCTGAAGGCAGCCAGCTGTGAAGATGCTTCCTTGAGTCCTGCGGTGTTCCTGCTGCTTGCAGGAGAGAATTTTGGCTCTGGAGAGCCTGGTGCTGTTGGCTTCTGAACGCTGATAGGAAAAAGCAGATCCCTCTGCTCCCCCTGGGTGCTGGGAGGGGGTGCTGGGTGTTTTTGGTGCTGACCTGCCTCCTTGTGTTTCTGTAGGTCCTGGGCCCAACGTGCCCCCAGTTTATGGCTTGGAGGTGTCTGATCTCCAGCGGTGGGAGGAGGATGTGCTGAAACCTGCGCTGGAGATTGTGGAGAGCTTCATCCAGGTACTGGGGAGCCGGGGTTAACACAGGAGCCGTCACTGACTTCTCTGTGGTCTCCAGGCCCCCTCATTTGGCACACAGTCTCTCCCTTGAGCAGGGCTGGCTGTTCACATGCCCAGCCTTGGCATTTCCTTGCAGTAGGAGTTTCTTGTCTCAGCTGAACATTTTTCCCAGTGCCCAGTGCTGCACTTGGTAAAACTCCGGTGTCTGCCTTGCCAACCTCAGTGTCTGAGTCCGGCAAGTTCCCATCTATGAAAGTGAACACAGACAGGCAAATTCTCGTGTCAGAGACCAATTTGAGGCATTATTTGATCTCCAGGGCCGTGAGCCCCCAGCGGAGCCCCTGAGGATGGAGCACGACGAGAACGAGAACAAGCGGAGCCATCGCGTGTGTGAGCTCTGTGACAGACTCATCATCGGGGACAGGGAGTGGGCAGGTAGGGCCCAGACAGGGGACAGGGGGGCACCTGGGCGGGCTGTGGAGGGATGGAGCAGCTCCCAGATGACCCCCAGCTCGTGATCCTGGCCTTTCAAGGATTGTTTGCAGCCGTTTGCAGGAGCTGTGCCACAGGAACCATCTGTCAGGAATTCCCCCCTTCCCCCGGGCTTCTCCCCCCCTGTCCCAGCACCCAGTAAACACAGAGAGCATCACACCAGGGATCTAAATGTGGCATCAAGCTCAGAGCTGCTGTGTTTAGTCAGGGCTCTTGGTCCTTTACAATGCTGTGGATGCTTCCTCAAAAAGCACGGATCAGATCTCTCCTAAAATTCTGTTGTGTGAATGAAAGTTTCTTCATGTTTTTAATAGTTCAGTTTCGCTCCAATATTTCCTATTTGTGTGTGGATTTTTTTTCTTTTCAAACTATTCCTAGCTGTAATAGTAACAGAAAGGGATTTTCTATTTTCAATAGACTTACTTTAAAAGAGCTCAGCTGGAATCAGATTAAGTCAGTGAATTTATCTGTGCTGGGAGCCTCATGCTGAGAGCCAGAAACAAAAAGTCGTGGAGAAACTGGCTGCAGAAATGAAACTGGTAAATCTCCACGTGTTGCCCAAATTCAGGATGTGCAGGGTCATGGTTTAACCCCAGCTGCATCTGAGCCCCCCGCAGCCACTCGCCCTCTCTCTGTCTCTGGGAGAGAGAACTGCAAGGGTAAAAGTGAGAAAACTCAGGGGCTGAGTTAAATGGGGAAGGCAAAGCAAAACAAGGAATTAATTCACTGCTTGCCATAGTTGGGCAGTGCTTGGCCATCGCCAGGAAAGCTGGGCTCCATCACATCTAACATGACTTTGGGAAGACAAACTCCATCGTCCCAATGTCCGCCCCTTTCCTCTTTCTTCCCCTCAGGAAGTGTGAGCCGTGTGGTGTGGGATATCCCTGGGGTAAGCTGGGGTCAGCTCTCCCAGCTGTGTCCCCTCCAACCTCCCTGTGCACCCTCAGCCCCCTCTGTGTTGCTGTGAGGAGCAGAAAAGGCCTTGACGCCGTTCCAGGACTCCTCAGCAATAACAAAACATCGCCGAGTTATCAACCCTGTGCTCAGCACGAATCCAAACACAGCCCCAGACCAGCTCCTGTGAGGGAAATCAGCCCTGCCCCAGCCAAAACCAGCACATGCAGACACAATGCAAAGATAAATTTCCCAGCTCGTTGGGTTTGAGGGAGTTGCTTATTCCTTCCTGAGCCGGGGAAGTGCTGAAAGCAAAGCCGGGAGCTGGCTCTGAGTAGGAGGCTCCTTGCAGTGAGATCAGTTAAGTGCAGTTGTTATTTTAGCCGGTCTCAGCTGCCTCAGAAGGTGCTTGGAAGGAGCTCTGCTTGTCCAGAACCGAAAGCTGTCGGGGTCCCTGTCATCCTTTAGGTCCAGTAAATTCTGTGACTGAGCGGGAGCTCCTCGAGGTTCCCCCCAAACCCCACAGCTGCAGCTCCAGGTCCTTAGGGATGTCACCCCAGATACCAATCGATGCTGACAATGCCTCCCTCAGCCAGGACCAGCTGTTACTCTCTGTATCCAGCAGAACTGGGCTCAGATCCCCAGATGGTGGGAGAAAAATGCTCCAAATCCTGGCTGTTACTTGTGCTTGCAGAATGGAAAAGGAGGGCGAGAACAGCCGTGGGAGCTGGGTGGATCTGCACTCTGGTCTGTTTTCTTAGGTCAGGTGGCAGATAGTTTCGGGAACTGCTTCCCAGTGCCCTGCTGGCTCTGGGGGATTTTAAAATTTTACCTGGTTTTACAATTTATATGGACTTAAAGAGCACAACTCCCCAGACGGCAGCAGCAATTGGCGCTTCCTCAGCCACTGCAGCTTTGGTGTTGCTTGTGACAAATTGCAGGAGGTGAGGCTTTATCTGAGGCTGAGGGTGACCCTCCAGCATTGTGATAAAGCAGCAGCTTTGCATGTGATTTCATCCTTTGGCAGAAAAAAGGATGGCTGGAAAACACCCGAGGGCCTTGATTCAGCCAGCACATAGCCTCGTTTAATTAAGGCCCTGCTTGAAAAGTTTGTGCTTTAATTGCTGCTCTGATCTCTTGGAAATGGCAAAACCGCCCCACCAAGGTGGTCAGACAAAGCCTCCCCTGAGATAAAACCGCTGATAAGGAGGTTTGGCTGTCCTTAAGGATGTGATTTCACAGAGAAATGCAGCTCCTGCTGCTCCAAGCCGAATCCCTGGGATTACCCCTCTGTTCCCATCTGACTCCTGCTGCAGTGCTTTCCTGGCTGGGGCATTGCCCTGGAGTTATTCAGAAGTTTAATTACGCTCCAGGCTCTTCCCTGGCTGCCCTGTAGGATGCACAGGGTATTCCCAGGGCTGTGGTGCAGGAATCCAGTCCTACAAATGATCCTGGCAGTGCTCCATGGGGAGCAGGGAATTGCACAACCTCGCCTGCAGCCTGCAAAGTGCCACCTCTTTGGAAACTTTCCCTCCTCCTGGGAGAGCTTGGGAGCAGACTGGTTGGAAGTGACAACCTGAAATCTTCAGCATATGCAGAACCAGGATTTTTCCTTCTCTTAGTCCTTCCTGAGGAGGTTTGGGAGCTTTGTCCCCTTCTGAGCCCTGATAGTTTGGCCTGCAAGCGTGCAGAGGAACAGCCAGGGCAGGGTTGGGGAGTTCACTCTTTGGTAGTGAACTGTGTGGGAGGCTGGGGAAGGGAGGGTGCTCTGCCCTGCGTGGGGGGATCGGCCGTTCCCTCCTCCAGATTCCACAGATCAAACGCTCTGTTTGCCTCTTCCTCCAGCTCACACTCGGTCCAAATCCCACCTGCACCACCTGAAGAAGAGGAGGAAGCTGGAGGCGTCCGGCCATGCCGGAGGGACCATGAGGGACAGTGGGGACGCAGAGACCTCGGACAAGGATGGCAGCCTGCCTTTGCCCTAGGCCTGGAGAAGGGAGCAGCTGTGCATCCACCTGCATGGAGAGGAAGCTCCTTAGTCCTGGGCAGCCTTGAACCAAGGAGCCGAGTCGTTTTTTTTCGGGATGAGGCAGGTGTGTGACGACAAAGGCTGTCGGCTGCGTCGGATCCTCTTCAGATCCTCTTCATGTGGCCTCATCCCGCTGCGTTCCCATGCTCCCCCAGCCCTGCCTGGAGAGGGCTGGGCCCCGGGGCAAGGCTGCTGGCATCGTCCTCCCATGCAAAGTGTGAATTCCTGCCAGAGATGCATCCTTGGAATGGCTGAGCTGCTGGTATGTGGTTGTGTGGATCTCAGAGACAGAAATACCCCGACTCCTCCGGCTTGGCCGGGAGTGCAGCTCCAGAGCCGAGCGAGCTCTGGCTGCCTTTATTGTGGAGAGGATATTTTTTTTTGTTCTTTTATATGCAAATAAAGTTGCAGGATTATTGTGGGTTCCCCTCCCTGTTAACAAGTGCTGTTTCCTTGCTCTCTGATTCCACCTGGCCCCGGTTCCCTGCTCTGGGCACAGGGCAGGAGATCCTGGTCTGGTTCCTTCTCCCAGTCACCTTTTCCACAGCTCCTGAGGGAGCTGAGCAGATGTTCCCAGCGTGGTGGGGGCAGGGAGCCCTGTGCACACAGCAGGTGCAGGAGGAGCTGGCACCTGTTAAACAGGAACTTGGGAATGATCTCATCGAGTTTGCAACAGATGAGCCTGTCCTAGTTAAGGCAGAATTCCCAGGGGGTTACACTGTGGTTTGGCACTGGGAACCGGCCCTGAATTTGAATCCAAGCTACTGAGCAGTAAATTCCTGGTGCCCACCAGGCAGTTGGTGTCCCGGTGTTCCTGGGGGACGCGAGTGCCATTTGTGCCTGGAATGGTGCTCTGGTGAAACCAGGACAGCCTTTGCAGGGCCTTGGGGATTCTCCTGGCAAATGCAAACCTTGGGAGGGTTTGGGGTTGGTAGAGCACAAGTTTTCCCTCGTGCTGCACCATGTGGCAAGAGCCAGGCCTCATCCTGCCAGGGAAGGGCTGCGTGGGTGGATTTGCCGGCGCGGGCTCTGGAGATTCCTGCTTTGGTGGGGATTAGATTAAACCTCCAGTTTGTGTTCCTGGGCACGGAATTATTCCTGCAGCGCTCCGTGGGGCGGCTCCTCGGGCCATGTGATGGGGTGTGGGAGCTCGGACTGCAGGGAACGCGCAGGGAAGAGCTGGGAATTTGGCACTGGGCAGAGCTGGGCACTGGCTTTGGAATGCTGGGCACTGTGGTTGTGTTGCTGGGTCTGTGCAATGCCAGCTGAGCCCTCTTCTCCAGCCCAGACTTGTTTGCCATCTGTGCTGACTCAACCCATGGATGTGGGCTCAGCCCAGTGCTGGAGCATGCGGCCATGAGGTCGTGGCATGGAGTTGTGTTCTCCCAGCCTGGATGGACGAGGTGTGAGCTGGGAATGAAGCCCCATTCACCACCCGTGTGCTGAGCTGGGTTGTGACAGAGCTCTGAGATGTTGAGTCATCTCCCCCAGGCCAGGCCAGGATCGATGGGAAGGAGGGCTGGGATTATCTGCTCCGGCTCCTGAGTGCAGTCAGATGTCCACAGTGTTAGAAATGGATTAAATATCCTTAATCGGTTTAATATGAACTTTGTTATCCCCTCGGATACATGTTGTTCCTCCTCCACAGTAGCCTGTTCTCTTCAGGAACCTGCTCAGCATGGGCTGTGCTGAGCAGGGAGGGGCAGGGGCTCCCAGGCCTTTTCCCCCTTGGTTTGAGGGCAGCGGCTCCCAGGTGAACAGGGTGTGCCACACTTCTTTGTCCCTGCAGGGGGAAGGAGGATGCACGCCCTGATCCTGCCAGCACCACAACACAGGTGAGTTTTCCTCCTTGGAGAGAGGTGGGGCTGTCACTGTGGCACGAAGTTTATTTGAGCAGAGCCAGGGCAGCATCCCTGCCGTGGGTTGCTCTCCGAGGGAGGTTACTGTCCTTGGTGTGTTGGACCTCTGCTGTCTGAAGGTCTCCAGCAGGGACTGGGATCGAGCTCCTGGCAGGGTCACACCAGTTCCTGGTGCTGGCACAACTCCTGCTCCTCCTCCTGCTGCTCTGGGCCCTGCAGAAGGGACAAACAATGCAGGAATCGCTCGCCAGTCCCAGCCAGGGCTCGCTGAGAAAGTTGTTGTGGTCTCAGGTTTCAGGCTGCTGTCGGTGCCGGGAGGTTTGGGGATGGGGAATGGCACTTCGCTCCATCTGCCCTCCGCTAATCCCCAGACAAACGCGGCTCTTCCATCTGTGCAGCCGGAGCCGCCGAGCCCATCACACCAGCCACTTAATCTAAATGGCTTTGGCCAAAGATAAGGTCATTAATTACACTGGGATTAGAAAACAGTCCAGGCCCGGCGTGGCTTGGCTCGCCATCAATTAAAGTCCTCGGCACCTTGGTGTGGCTGAGCATCGAGCCGGGAGCCTGAGCTGGAGGAGCACCGTGTGCTTGCGGACAGGGCACCATCCCGGGGGCACTGCCTGTCCCTCACTCGGACACTGGCATTTTGACACGGTGCTCCTGCCCCAGGCTGCTGGCAAGGCTGGTACCGGGCAGAGCAGAGGTGGACCCAGGGGTCCCCCTGGCACCTTGGCAGCCCAAATCCTCGTGGCCAGCAGTGAGAGGTGCGTGGGCAGCACCTCCTCATCTGCATCCCATTGTTGGCTCCAGCAGCCCCTGCCAGGGCTCCACTCCGAGCTGCCTCTGACTTGCTGCCCACAGGGGTGGCCGCTGTCCCCGGGGCTCTGAGCTCAGATGTGTCTGTGATGATCGAGGACTCGCTCTTCCCTTTCGGTTCCCTTTTCTCACCCTGTTTTGGCTCTAAACTGCTCCGATGTGCCCATCCCACAGGAAATGTCTCATCCCTGCAGTGCTGCTCTTTGCCAGGGTCGGATGTGCCACCTGCTCTGCCCGGAGAGGTGCCGTGCTGGGGACACTCAGGGCTGGGATGTGGCACGAATTTGGCCTCATTCCTCCCTTCACATGCAAGGGGCACCACGGGGGGGGACCTTATGGGCTCTGTGCCAGGACCCGACCGGCACTGGGACACTGGGACACAGCTGCCACCTCTCCCAGCACCGGTGACCAGCTGGTGTCTGTGCCCGTGCTCACTGGTGGCTTTAAAGGATCCGGCTGTCCCTTGACTCCTGTTGGCGGTCCCGGCTGGTGACGCTGTCCTGGCTCTTCCCAGCCCAGTTCCCACACTGCAGGGACACTCTTCGGACGGGCCAGGGACCATCTGGGGAACGGTGTCACCTGGGGACATCGGCTCCTGCAGACACGCAGCAGCTGCAACCGCCGCACTGAGCCGTGGCCTGGCCTCAGCCTCAGCTCCCAGGTGGGATCCTTGTGCTGTGGAGCACCGGTGGGACTTAACGGGGCCCTCGGGGTCCATTTGGGCTCAGCAGAGCTGGGTGGGTCAAAGGAACTAATGGGGAAACTGAGGCACGGCTGGGGCATGAAGCGGCGTGGGAGCAGGGCAGGATGTTGGGGAGCCTGTGGCCCATCCGAGGCCTTGGCAGCGTTTCAGATGGCTGTGGCAAAGTCAAACGTTGCAAGAGCCTAAAAATAAAAGGAGCTGTTGGCTGGGTTTGTGCAAGAGCACGTCCCTGTCCCACCCCGCGCGGGAGTTCGGTGAATTTGGCGGCAAACCCGGCCGTGCCCGGCTGGATCCTGGCACCGGGCCCAGGAAATGCCAGTTTCCAAAGGGCTGGGGGCTGTCCCCCCCTCTTTGTCCCCTCCCTGTGCAGCCCTGTGGCTGGGGAGGGGCTCCACGAACGCATGGGGACATGGGGGCTGCAGGTGGGTGGGATGGGTGACCCCATGGTGGCACCCTGAGGAATTCCAGAGGGGTCCAGAGCTCGGGGGGCTGTGGGGACCCTGCCCATGTGCCCCCCCAGCGCACAGAGGGGGAAGAGGGGAAACTGAGGCAGAATCTCCCAGAGTCACCTTGCACGGGGCTCTGCATCCGTGGTGTCACCCATGGGGTGCCCGTTGCCCCCCCAGGACATGCAGGGCAGAGGGGGGGTCAGCGGTGCCCGTGTGCCAGGCGGGAAAGGCGGCGGGAAGGAGGGGGCTGGCAGGACACCAAACCCCCAGGGGCCCTGTGCCACACGGTGAGGACGGTCCTGGGGGTC